>NC_135819.1:14057333-14393135 GCF_964213995.1 Mustelus asterias | reverse complement strand
CCCCATGCATTTACCCTAGCTAATCCCCCTGCCACTAAGGGGCAATTCAGCCTGGCCAATCCACCTAACCCGCACATCTTTGGACTGTGGGAGGAAACCGGAGCACCTGGAGGAAACCCACGCAGACACGGGGAGAATGTGCAAACTCCACACAGACAGGGACCCAAGCTGGGAATACAATGCTGGTCTCTGGCGCTGTATCACCGTGCCATCCAGAATACACGCAAAATACACTCTGGTTTCTTTTGATCCTATAAATCCTTTAGTGTCACATGTAGGCTTGCAATTTTAATTTGGGTTTTAATGACTATAAGTGAACCACAGCAAATGCTGACTCCAGTGGCCACAGGGAAGCCTCTGTGCTAACCCCACCCTTTTCCAGCACTTATCTGTTGCCATCGTTTGCCTTCTCCGGTCCCCTTCACTCCAAATTCAGATATTTTATTCAAATAGTGGCTACATGATCTTCCCTGTCCACTCACTCAAAGTTAGCCAAGATCTCGGTTTACTATCTTATCTGAAAGACAGCACCTCTGGCAGTGCAGCATTCCCCTAAGAGTTCAAAGCTGTTAGGTGGATTGTCCATGGTAAATGTGGTGGCGTGGGAGGCCTGGATAAGATGCTCTTTCGGAGAGTCGGTGCAGACTCGATGGGCCGACTGGGCTCCTACACTGTAAGGATGCTATGGTTCTAAGAGCTGTGCTGGGAACTTCAGTCAAGCTCACGCGCTGAGGTTTCTTGAGTGGGTCTTGAACTCTTGACTCTGTGACTCAAGAGGCGAGAGTGCTACCCACCGAGCCACAGCTGGGCACGCGAGCTGCTTTAAAGCCTGGCTCTGTGAGGGTACTGAAACTGGGTGTGGTGGAGGGGCTGGGGAAGCAGGGAGTTGCACAAGAATAGGATCTCCAAAAAAAAAAAGCAGCATCATTTACTCAGAGCAGTGCCCAGGATAAAGATGTCACAATCCAGTTGCTTAATGCCATCGCTATCTAAGTGTTATAACCAGAACTTGGAACAGCTGAGAGGCATGCACAGTGTATGGAGGGCGATGGTGAAAGGAAAGTGATGACTTCACTACAAGTGACTTTTATGTTCCTCTTTTATTCAGAGTCTGTTAATTAAATGTGCATTCTCTCTGCTGCCTTGCACTTTATTTAAATAAAAAGTGACCTAGTTAACACAGTTGAGTAATTTAACAGGTCTATTAAAACACCATTTTCAGTTATATATTGCTGAATTTATAATCTAGTTTGAAGTTTATTTATTAGTGTTGCAAGTAGGCTTACATTAACACTGCAATGAAGTTACTGCGAAAATCCCCTAGTCGCCACACTCTGGCGCCTGTTCGGGTACACTGAGGGAGAATTTAGCATGGCCAATACACCCTAACCAGCACGTCTTTCAGACTGTGGGAGGAAACCGGAGCACCCGGAGGAAAGTTTGCGTGGGTTTCCTCCGGGTGCTCCGGTTTCCTCCCACAGTCTGAAAGACGTGCTGGTTAGGGTGCATTGACCCGAACAGGCGCCGGACTGTGGCGACTAGGGGAATTTCGCAGTGACTTCATTGCAGTGTTAATGTAAGCCCTAGTTGTGACTAATAAATAAACTTTACTTTAAAGGTTATTAAAAATTGCAGCAGGATCTTGATCAGCCAGGGAAGTGGGCTGAGAAATGGCAAATGGAATTCAATACAGATAAGTGTGAGGTGTTGCATTTTGGAAAGAGAAATCAAGGTAGGACTTTCACAGTGAATGGTAGGACCTTGGGGAGTATTGTGGAACAGAGGGACTTTGGAGTTCAGGTGCATGGTTCTCTAAAGGTGGAGTCACAGGTAGATAGGGCAGTGAAGAATGTTTTTGGCGTGCTAGCCTTCATCAGTCAGGGCATTGAGTGTAGAAGTTGGGAAGTCATGTTGCAGTTGTACAGGACGTTGGTAAGGTCGCACCTGGAGTATTGTGTTCAGTTTTGGCCGCCTTACTATAGGAAAGATGTTATTAAACTGGAGAGAGTGCAGAAGAGATTTACAAGGATGTTACCAGGACTCGAGGGACTGAGTTATAGGGAGTGATTGGACAGGCTAGGACTTTTGTCTTTGGAGCGTGAGGTGTGATCTTATAGAGGTGTATAAGATCATGAGAGGTATGGATAGGGTGAAGGCATTCAGTCTTTTTCCCAGGGTTGGGGAATTGAGAACTAGAGGGCATAGGATTAAGAGGGGAGAGAATTAATGGAAACCTGAGGAGCAACGTTTTTACACAGAGGGTGGTACGTGTGTGGAATGAGCTGCCGGAGGAAGTGGTTGAGGCAGGGACATTGACAACATTTAAAAGGCATTTGGACAGATTCGTGGATAGGAAAGGACATGGGCCAAATGCAGGCAAATGGGTTTAGATTAGATGGACATTTTGGTCGGCATGGACCAGTTTGGGCCGACGGGCCTGTCTCCGTGCTTTTGATTCTATGAAACCCACGCAGACACGGGGAGACATGCAAACTCCACACACAGACAGACAATCTAGACAAACAGACAATCTAACTATGAGCCCTGAGTTCTGATTGTTTGGGTAAACAGTGGTGAGTTTCCAGAGTATAATTGTTGGCTTAATGTTTCTGTGATATTTCACCCGGTTTCCCCGAGTGCTCCTTGGGGTGCAGTTGCTTTGTTACCAGTAGGTGGGTGTGTGCAAGCGTGCACATAGTGCCAGCAGACTGTGCCCGCTGTAGAAGGTATTTTTAAAAAGTTCTTTCACAGGAAATGGGCATCGCTGCCAATGCCAGCATTTCTTGCCCAATTGCAGTTGCCCCTTGAGAAGGTGCTGGTGAGCTACCCTTTTGAACCTCTGCAATCCAATGCGGTGTAGGTGCACCCACCGTGCTGTTAGGGAGGGGGTTCCAGGATTTTGACCCAGTCATATACTTCCAAGTTGGCATTGTGAGTGGCTTGTAGGGGAACTTGGAAGTGGTGGTGTTCCCATGCATCTGCTGCCCTTGTCCTTCTCAGCGGTAGAGGTTGAGAGTTTGGGAGGAGGAAGAGTCTCGGTGAGTGGCTGCAGTGCATCTTGTAGATGGTACACACTGCTGCTATTGTGCGTCAGTGGTGGGGTGAGCAGATAATGAAGGTGGTTGTCAGTCATGCCGGCTGCTTTGCCCTGGATGGTGTCGAGCTTTGTTGGAGGATTCCATCACACTCTTGATTTGTGCCTTGTAGATTGTGGACAGGGTTTGGTGAGTTACTCTCTGGACAAATTCTCAGCCTCTGACCTGCTCTCGTAGCCACAGTACGTCTTGGGCCAGTTCTGTTTTTGGTCAATGATGCCTCCCAAGGTGTTGTTAGTGGGGAATTCAGCAATGGCAGAGTGGGCTTCCCCATCCCTGTTTATCTTTTTATTTGCTCGTTGGGTGCGAGTGCCATTGGCAAGGCCAGTATTTATTGTCCATCCCTCATTGTCTTCGAGAAGGTGGTAGTGAGCTGCCGCCTTGCAACCATAGAGTCATACAAACTTGCAGCATTGAAGGAGGCCACTCAGCCCATTGTGCTGGTGCTGTCACTTTGTAACCTTGTACATTCTTCATCTTCAATTACCCTTCCAACTCCTTTTTCAGGCAGAACATTCCAGATCCCAACAGCTCTCCATGCTAAAGTCCTCATTCTTTTAAAGTTTAAAGTTTATTTATTAGTCACAAGTAAGGCTTACATTAACACTGCAATGAAGTCACTGTGAAATTCCCCTAGTCGCCACACTCCGGCGCCTGTTCGGGTCAATGCACCCTAACCAACACGTCTTTCGGACTGTGGGAGGAAACCGGAGCACCCGGAGGAAACCCACGCAGACACGGGGAGAATGTGCAGACTCCGCATAGACAGTGACCCAAGCTGGGAATTGAACCTGGGTCCCTGGCACTGCGAGACAGCAGTGATAACCACTGTGCCACCGTGATACCCCTCGTGCTTTTAAAAAAATCCATTTATAGGTTTTAAGTGTTTAAAGTTTATTTATTAGTGTCACAAGTTGGCTTACATTAACACGGCAATGAAGTTACTGTGAAAATCCCCCAGTGGCCACACTCCAGCGCCTGTTCGGGTACACTGAGGGAGAATTTAGCACGGCCAATGCACCTACCTAACCAGCACGTCTTTCAGACTCTGGGAGGAAACTGGAGCACCCAGAGGAAACTCACGCAGACACGGGGAGAACGTGCAGACTCCGCACAGACAGTGACCCAAGCTGGGAATCGAACCCGAGTCCCTGCAGTGCTAACCACTGTGCCATTGTGCTGCTCACACGGGTACACCCACAGTGCTGTTAGGGAAGGAGGTCCAGGATTTTGACCCAGTGACAGTAAAGGAACGGTGATATGTTTCCAAGTCAGGAATGGTGAGTGTCTTGGAGGGGAAATTGCAGAGGTGGTAGTGTCCCCATGTATCTGCTAGATGGTAGAAGTCACAGGTTTGGAAGATGCTGTCAAAGGAGCCTTGGTGAGTTGCTGCAGTGCATCTTGTAGGTGATACACACTGCTGCCACTGTGCGAATGAGTGAATGTTGGCAATCTTGTTGTATACCGCAGTGATTATCCCCTAACAAATGAATTGCGTGCATTTCAGGAACAGGTGCAGATTCCGGTTTATCACCCAACGCCCAGTCAAACCCGCCTGGCAACTCAGCTGACAGAGGAAGAACAGATCCGAATAGCACAGAGACTTGGCCTGATCCAACATCTTCCCAAAGGCAGCTTTGACCTAGGCAAGGACAGCCAGAACAAAAAGATCAAGGAGTGAGTATGAGTGTGTTGGAAAAGGGAGCTGGGGATACTATGGTTATGCTCTCCTAAGGTGGGCTTCTGCTTGAGTGGATGGACAGAAACTGTTCTCGCTGACGGGAGCGTCAGGGGACCCAGGTTCAAAATATTCCAGCGAGCAGACTTGGGGAATTTCCTTTACACAGTCACTTGTCATGATCTGGAATGCCCTGCCTTTCAAAGAGGGTATATACTTAAAAAGGAGAAATCTGCAGGGCTGTGGGAAAAGAGCAGGCAAATGGGACTAACCGGATAGCTCTTTCAGAGAGCTAGCAGAAGTACGACGGGCAGAATGGCTTTCAGTTCTGCATGTTTCACACTTAAAATGAGCCCTTAATTAATAGCTTGTGAATATTCCCCGGTCACTTAGTGGATTGGTCCTCTTCCCGGTGTGATACTGAGCAATGTGGACTCGGCGGATCCCAGGTTCGGTGCCCGATTTTGTACCTGATTTTAACAGGGAGGGTGAGACTCACTCAGAACCTGCGATAGGGAGGGGGGGGGACATCCAGCTGAGGTCTCTGCTCTGTTCATAATGCGAAGGAAAATGCATGTACATGGGTGTTGAGTGAGGATAGGATCCCGTTTTGGGTGCGGCGCCTTCATGGTCAAATAGTCTGCCGATTGTCCAGACTGGCACGTGAGGTGCTGTGACTTGGGCAATGTGCCAGAGAGATCTCTGCCAAAAGAGAAAATGCTGGAAAATCTCAGCAGGTCTGGCAGTATCTGTAAGGAGAGGAAAGAGCTGACGTTTCGAGTCCAGATGACCCTTTGGCAAAGCTAAAAGGCATAGGAAGGATGTTACCTGAACCTAGTTACAGGAAGGATGTAGATAAGATTGAAAGAGTGCAGAGAAGGTTCACAGGGATGTTGCCGGGACTTGAGAAGCTGAGTTACAGAGAGAGATTGAATAGGTTGGGACTTTATTCCCTGGAGCGTAGAAGATTGAGGGGAGATTTGATAGAGGTGTATAAGATTTTGATGGGTATAGATAGAGTGAATGCAAGCAGGCTTTTTCCGCTGAGGCTAGGGGAGAAAAAAACCAGAGGGCATGGGTTAAGGGTGAAAGGAGAAAAATTTAAAGGGAATATTAGGGGGAGCTTCTTCACGCAGAGAGTGGTGGGAGTGTGGAATGAGCTGCCGGATAAAGTGGTAAATGCGGGGTCACTTTTAACATTTAAGAAAAACTTGGACGGGTTCATGGATGAGAGGGGTGTGGAGGGATATGGTCCAAGTGCAGGTCAGTGGGACTAGGCACAAAATGGTTCGGCACAGACAAGAAGGGCCAAAAGGCCTGTTTCTGAGCTGTAATTTTCTATGGTATGGTTCTAGGAAGTGGGCGATATTTATACTGCAAGATGAGGGAATGAAAGATGAGTCATAGCCACAGAAACCAGGGGAAAGGCTGCTAATGGCAGCCCATAGAGAGAACACAAAGAAAATTACAGCACAGGAACAGGCCCTTCGGCCCTCCAAGCCTGCACCGACCATGCTGCCCGACTGAACTAAAACCCCCTACCCTTCCGGGGACCATATCCCTCTATTCCCATCCTATTCATGTATTTGTCAAGACGCCCCTTAAAAGTCACTATCGTATCTGCTTCCACTACCTCCCCCGGCAACGTGTTCCAGGCACCCACCACCCTCTGTGTAAAAAAAAAAACTTGCCTCGTACATTCCCTTTAAAGATGTGAATGGCCAAACGGCAGAGAAGCTGAAATCAGAGGGTAAGCTGTGACAGATGAAGATGTTGGGGGAGGAGGGGGGGAGATGGGTGGGAGATCTCTGCCATCTGATCGAGCACAAGTCTATGGTCAAGAACGGGGAAACAAATTTTCCAAGTCACATCTCTGTATCCTGTTGCTCCTGTTTACAGCAGGCAGTGTTGTATCAGTAACTTCAAGTGCGCAGAAATAGAAGCACGGTAGCACAGTGGCTAACACTGTTGCTTCACAGCTCCGGGGACCTGGGTTTGATCCCCAGCTTGGGTCACTGCCTGTGTGGAGTCTGCACATTCTCCTCGTGTCTGCGTGGGTTTCCTCCGGGTGCTCCGGTTTCCTCCCACACTCCAAAGATGTGCGGATTAGGTTGATTGGCCATGCTAAAATTGCCCCTTAGTGTCCTGAGGTGCGTCTGTTAGAGGGATTAGCGGGTAAAATATGTAGGGATATGAGGGTAGGGCCTGGGTGGGATTGTGGTCGGTGCAGACTTGATGGGACGAATGGCCTCTTTCTGTACTGTAGGGTTTCTATGATGATTCTATGATTAACTGTTCACTTGTTAGTGTTCTCTCCTCCTGCTAACTGTTACTAAGGTGAACCTTTCCCCCCTCGGTTCTTTGCCCCAGTGATCATTATTCACAGGCACGTCAGCAGTTCTATACTCCATTTTGATCACATCTAATATATTTCTGCCCTGCACTGTGATTAGTTTTTGGGTAAAGAGCAAACAGGGAAGGTGGCCAGAGTGTGACACTCTGGTTTCCCACTTGCCTAACACTGGAGAGGGATTAGCTGGTGGTCAGCCTGGAAGTTTGGCCTTGCAGCACCTTTACTGCTCTGGTTGCTAATTGGCCTCCCTGGAGCACCGGCAGGGTGTACACATTCGTTACAAGACACTCCGTCCAGGAGAAAATCAATACATAGAATCGTACAGTACAGAAGGAGACTGTGTTAGCTATCCTTCCTTTGCCAGCTCTTTAAAAGATTAGTTGCACCATTAGTCATGCCCATTTGATCGCCCCCACTTGGGTGGCACAGTGGTTAGCGCTGCTGCCTCACAGCGTCAGGGACCCGGGTTCAATTCCCGGCTTGGATCACTGCCTATGCGGAGTTTGTACATTCTCCCCGTGTCTGCATGGGTTTCCTCCGGGTGCTATGGTTTCCTCCCACAGTCCGAAAGATGTGCTGGTTAGGTGCACATTGGCCGCGTTAAATTCTCCCTCAGTGTTACCCAAACAGGTGCCAGAGTATGGCGACTAGGGGATTTTCACAGTAACTTCATTGCAGCGTTACTGTAAGCCTACTTGTGACACTAACCAATAAACCTAAAGCTGTTCGGGTGCACTGAGGGAGAATTTAGCATGGCCATTGCACCTAAGCAGCACATCTTCCGGACTGTGGGAGGAAACCAGAGAATCCGTAGGAAACCCAGGCAGACACGGGGAGAACGTGCAGACTCCGCACAGACAGTGACCCAACCTGGGTCCTTAGCGCTGTGAGGCAGCAGTGCTAACCACTGTGCCACCCCACTGGACTGGGTGCAGCACTCCAGCAGAGATCCAACCAGTGATTTATAAAGGTAGACCATAACGTTCTACAGTTCAGCCATCTGCATCCTCATATTTTGTATTTTTAAACCATCCTTTCTGCCACCTGCAAAAACATGTGTATGCGAATCCCCCCCCGGGTTTCCCTAATCCTTTGCTGCCCCTTTATGGTAACGTTGCACCATTTAAACCTGTGCTTTGTGTTCCTTTTCCCCCTCCTAGGTGTGTGATCTGTATGATGGACTTTGCGTATGGCGATCCGATCCGGTTTCTGCCATGCATGCACATATACCACATGGAATGCATTGACGAGTGGCTCATGAGGTCCTTCACGTGTCCTTCGTGTATGGAACCCGTCGATGCGGCTTTGCTCTCGTCCTACGAGACCAACTGACTTAAACCCGGCCTCGCCGAGCCTCACACTGCACTTTGAATGTCTTGCTGCCAAAAAAAAAAGAGGGAAAGAAATAATGTGGAGGAGGGGGGAGGGGGGTGTGGGGGGAAGAACCGTGCACTCACCAAGACCAAAGAAATATCCTGCCGTCTCACTAGATAAACCATAGCTTTTAGGTGTGTACCAGACAGTGCATTTCTCCAACTGGGAAAACCGTCAATTGGCCAAATCTTCTACTTAACACTAACTGGCTGAAAGGGAAGTGATTAAAACCAAAGTGGGGGCAGTAGTCCCACTCTAACAGCACAACAGGTGTTTTAGCTTTCTCTACACGCGCAGTATTAACCACTCTGCTCCCAGACCCCCACACGTGCACAGGCGTACACACGCGCGCGCACACAGACAGACACAGACGCACACACACGCGCACGCACACAGGGACACGCACACAGGGACACGCACACAGGGACACGCACACAGGGACACGCACACAGGGACACACACACAACTGTGTTGCTAACTGGGAGATGGAGCCGAAAAGCTTTTATTCTTTTCGTACGTTTTTTTTTTGACTTTTCAGATGGATTTTTCCTTTGCTTTTGCATCGAGGTTCTCGCGAGGTGCCTGTCGCCTCGTGCTGTGATTTAGGAAGTAATGGCAGCTGTCTCGTGCCTCGCGGGGTGCAGGTTTGGGACTGGAAGTGGTCAGGGTAGGAGATGATTCTGCCGTGGAAACAAAGGGCACACGTTGCGTCTCGAGCCCCTCTCTCCCTCCGAGGCTCAGTAGTGTCCCGAGAGAGAGCGTCGGCAAGTCATTAAACCATTCGGCGAGGGATTGGGGAAGAGAAAGAGGGTGTATCTTTTTCTTTAAATTAATTGATGGGCGTCGCTGGCTAATCCAGCATTTATTTCCCACCCCTGATTTCCCTTGGGAAGGTGGTGGTGAGCTGCCTTCTGCAGTCCATGTGGTACACCCACTGTTGGGGCGGGAGGCCCGGGATTCTGACCCAGCGACAGTGAAGGAACGGCTGATACATTTCCCAGCCAGGTGTGTGGTTTGGTGATCGTTTCTGTGCCCACTTCGTTCCTCAGCCGAACCTCAACTTGTCCAGCAGTCGCTGGAATGACAGGGGTTCACGCTGTCCGAGGTGCTGAGGGAGCTGAGTTTCAAACACAACCTCTTCTGAGACCGCCGCGTGAGGGGGTTGGATAAGCGAGACAGCACAGGGATGGCCCTGGTTAGTGTTCACTTTTTAAAACCACTGAGTCTGCCGGGTCCCGTGGTGGGCGCTGGGTGGCAGCTTTTCACCCGTCAGGGTTGCTGCTGGAATCCTGATTCCGGTCAGCTGGGCGTGAAGTGCTTTGTGGAGCCCCCCCCCCCCCCCCCGTGAGTTTCCCTGCACTGTTGTATGTTTGGGTGGGTGGGGAAATTGCCGAGGCTACCCTGGGACGGGAACTAGGGCATTTGTCAGAGGCAGGCTGTCGTCGACCAGAGAGCTAGTGAAGTTCCTCCGTCAGTCAATAATAACATGCGAAATAAGGCAATGACCACCCCCCCCACCCCCACCAACCACTTAGCCTTTGAGAAGCTTTGACTAGAAGGACTTCCATTCAATCTCTCAGCACTTTAATCTTTACCGGAGAGAGCTTACACTCAAAGTGCTCAAGTGTCAAGATTTCTTGAAATTTAGTGCACTCTAATGAACCAAATAGCAGTTGAATAGAATAATCCAATGTTGCAGTGCAGATGGAGGCCATTTGGCCCTTTATGCCTGTGTTGGTTCTTTGGTAGACCTGCTGATTTAGTTCCATTCATTCTCGGCGCTGTAGTTTTATTTTTTGTATACCGTTTTTAAGTGTTTAAATGCAGTCCTTCCGCGGGCCTGTTGAATCTGGTGCCTTTGTAACTTGGTGCCATCTACTGGGCTGCCCAAGGATGATTGCTGCTCTTCCTTGTCATACTCCAATTGTCTGCCTTCAAGCACGAGGTTGTATCGTGGACACAGCGGGGAATTTGACAAGATTTTGGGCCTTATCCTGCCCTTCAGTCAAGCGGAGGGGTGATTGGATTGCGATCCAATCCCTAATGCTGGAATAGTGTCCAGATTGCAGTATTTCCCAATCAGGTTGCCAAGCCAGAAGGTATCAGCACATCGCCCCTGTCTTTGGTAGTCCCTCTCTCTCCTCATGGGGACCTGCCTTCCCCTGCCAAGTGGAATGCAAATAAGAGTCTTTAATGGTGGTGGTAGGTGGGGGGGGGGGGGGGGGGGGGGAGTTACAATTCACCCAGAAGAGTCTTGTGTTGCTTTGGTAACATGTACTTTGACATGCATGTTGTAGCCTGGAGCTATGGATAGGGACGCCAATGTTCTTTCCATCACATGGCTGACCATGGATCCCTCCTGCTCTCACCGCCTGCCATTGGTGTGTGTTTTCAAACTGATAATCAACCTGTTTGGATGTGTTAGCTACACGCCTTCCATGGCCACCAAGTCCTGGGGTGGGCTCGAACACGTTACTGTGGCTCAGAGGCAGGCATGCTACTCACTGCGCCTCAAGATCTCATTGGGTCTTTGACATCCAGTCAAGAATTACCCAACAAACAGCTTCTTCCCCCATTTCCAATATTTTTACAACTATTAAGAGAAAGTTAATAGAAAATGAAAAACACTCTATGATTTCCCCCCCCCCCCCCCCCCCCCCGCCCCCTCCAAGTTGCAGCAGCTTTCTGGCAACTAGCCCTTAATTTTGGGAGACCAGCAGAATTCAGAAAGGTCAACAGTGTTAATCTCAACTGAGAGCCATCAACCCTGCACAGTGATTGAAGCCAGCACCTTCCTGCTCTGTCTGGCTCTACCCTGGGGAAGCCTTATTTATTTACAGATTTGGCCTAAGTCACTAACTTGGGGAATTCTTGTCTAAAACTTGGGAGCCAGACCTTGCAGGAATGAAAGCAAATTACTGTGGATGCTGGAATCTGGAACCAAAAGAGAAAATGCTGGAAAATCTCAGCAGGCCCGGCAGCTTCAAAGCTTTGACAAAGGGTCATCTGGACTCAATGTCAGCTCTTTTCCCTCCTTACAGATGCTGCCAGACCTGTTGAGGTTTTCCAGTATTTCCTCTTTTGCTTGCAGGAACGAAATTGGGAAACACTTATACATACAAATGGTAGTGGGAATTAGGAACACTCTCCCTCGAACAGCAATTGATGCTTGATTGGCACCGTGGTTAGCACTGCTGTCTCACAGCGCCAAGGACCCGGGTTCAATTCTGGCCGTGGGTGACTGTGTGGAGTTTGCAAGTTCTCCCCGTGTCCACATGGGTTTCCTCTCCACAGTCCAAAGATGTGTAGGTTAGGTGCATTTGCCATGCTAAATTGCCCCTTGGTATCGGGAGATTAGCAGGGTAAAAACATGTGGTTGTAGGGATAGGGCCTGGGTGGGATTGTTGTCAGTACAGACTCGATGGGCCGAATGGCCTCTTTCTGCCCCATAGGGATTCTATGATCAACTGTTAATTTTTTGAAACTGAGATTGATAGGTGTGTGTGTGTGTTAGCCAAAAGTATTAAAACGATATGGGGCTAACATGGGTGGGTAGATGGAGTTGGATCACAGGTCATGACCTTGTTGAATGACAGAACAGTCTTGAGGGGCTGAATGGCCTCCTATTCCTATGTTGCCTGGGGAGGGATGTGAGTGAATGAAACCTCTTTGGGTTCAAATTGCACAGTCTGACATATATTTATCTAAACTACTTCTGTTTTAAGGAAGGTGTTAACTGAAGAGTTAACACTGCAGGCTATTATCACACTGTACCATTGGCACTCAGAGGGCTCATATGTTGAATGTTTAAATGTCTCAGCTATTTAAGAGTCAAAGCAGTCACAAATTAACATTGGTTAGAGCTGATTTCTGTTTGGAAAGTATCTCTCCTCTCATCTGAAGCTGACTCAGACTGGGGTCTGATTGCACTGGTAATGACTGCCCTCTTACCTCACCATGGCGGCACAGTGGTTAGCACTTAGTGCCTCACAGTGTCAGGGACCCGGGTTCAATTCCGGCCTTGGGTGACTTTGTGGAGTTCTCCCAGTGTCTGCGTGGGTTTCCTCTGGGTGCTCTGGTTTCCTTCCACAGTCCCAAAGATGTGCGGGTTAGGTGGATTGGCCATGCTAAATAGCCCCTTGGTGTTCGGAGATGTGCAGGTTAGATGGGATTGGCCATCCTAAATTGCCCCTTTAGATGTGTAGGTTAAACGGGGTGAAGATGTCAGCGTTGGATTGGAGTGGGCACAGTAAGAAGTCTCACAACACCAGGTTCATCACATGACTCAAGGAGCAGCGCTCCAAAAGCTCGTGATTCCAAATAAACCTGTTGGACTTTAACCTGGTTTTGTGAGACTTCTTACTAGGTTAAATGGATTAGCCATGCTAAATGTGTGTGGGGTTACAGCGGTAGGGGTGGGGGAAGAGGACCTGGGGAAGATACTCTGTCCGAGAGTTGGTGCAGACATGATGGGCCGAATGGCTTCTTCTGAACTGTAGGGATTCTAGGATATTTGACCTCATGAGATATCCCCATGTGCAGACTGTTGGCATTCGCATTGCCTATGTGTGTTTCCATGGCTCGTTCGTTCCTGGAACAGGTCAGCAGCCTTGGAAAGTTGGGTGGGATAGCGGTGGGCTACTCCACATGGCTGACCAGGAGACTCTCTTGTTACTGCCTGCCATAAGCGTGTGGGAAGAATTTACAGATTGATAAATCACCCGTTTGGTCGTGTTACAAACGCACCTTCCTTGGCCATCAACCCCTGGGGTGGGAGTTGAACCCGGAGCTTCTGCCGGGGACTCTACCCAAAAGATCCCCTTCAAGCACTGACTCGAGGGGGGTCTGACTTTGGGGAGGGGGGTGCTGTGAAATGAAGGTCCTCATTTCAGTGGGTCAGGCTGCTATTTTTAGGGCTTTGCAAAACATCAGAGGTGGTAAACACCACCTGGAGAGGTACATGGGAGATCTCAGGGCACCTCCATGTCAAAACAAAACGGGGGGGGGGGCACTAAAATTCAGCCCGAAATGGCTGTCACCCCCTTGTTTAATTACAGCACTCCTAACACATCCCTTAACTGGGATCAACTTATTAACTAACCGATAATGAATTCTGTGACTGGACTCTGGCTAAGTGTTATACCAAGTGATGCCTTTATTGGTCAACGGTGGGGCAAACCTTGCAAGTGCTCTTTAACCCATGCACACTGCCACATCTTGTTACAGACTGAACTGTCTCTAGGATTGCACTATATCATGTGATTAAAGTTTGTGGCTGTTTGATTTTGGAGTCTTGCTATATATATATATGCAGTGTGAGGGAGCAGATTGTTGGCTTTTAAGATAAATCTAATCTTACCCCGCTAAGTTGGAGGGAGCAACGTCGGGTTGACTCGTCTGTTGGGCAGGGAGGATGATGCCTGGGTTGTTCCCCGGAGAGGGGAAGAGATGAAAAGAGGGAATTCCGTGTAACTAACCATCCAGATTGTGAGACTGAAGTGGGTCAGGTGCAATACTTAAGGAGGGCAGCGGTTTGTTTAGCGTGTCAGAAATTATATCTGCCAATGTAGCACACCCATATTTCCATTATAACACGGGAATTTATGATGGAAATCTGACTCTGAGGAGACAAGGCAGGACTTTATATAAAGGGGATTGAATTGGGGCTGTGAGCTGTGCTTCAATGATCCCCACTTTCCATCTTCCCTTTACTTATAGATAGGACTTGGGAGTTTGTAATGTCACAGGAGTTTGACTGCTACATGTACACCTGGCGTGTTATATGAATGACAGTTTTCACCTTTGCCTGGGAATTGGCAGCAGTGATTAAACATGTATCGTGTGATAGCCCAGGAGAGAGAATACTGGGTGCAAACATTTAAAAGCGCTTTTATAGTCAATAATGCACAGTTTTTGGAAGCCCGTGGAGTCGGTGACCTTAATGTTGGGTGGGTGGGCTATGCCGTCAGGTGAAGAAGCCAGCCATCCCATGTTTCTGCAGATCTGACCGTTAACTAAAAGGTCAGCGTGATCTACAGAGGTTGCTCTCCCAGGGAAATACTTTCGCACTGATCAGGCAACTTGTTCAAGGGCATAAACCAAACGGATTGTCCGCACCTTTCTGGAATGGCAGGCAGTGACTCTCGCCTGAGTCAGGGTAAACCCCGAGTGTCGAAGGCTGGAGACTGCATTTCAGTGTTAGTCCAAGAAATCTTGTGTAGAGGCAGGAGAGAGAGAATAGATGCAGCTTTCCCCATTTGTGGTGGAGGTACTTTGTCAGAATCTCTCTGGGAACACACCGCGACCCCAACCAAAAGAGTAAGCCCTTATAACAATGTTAGAGTGGTTGCTTAATTTGCACGAAAGGCTTTCTGCATCAACGACGCCTAGTATTTCCCGAGTTCTTCCTGTCTGCTGTCTTGCACGATTATTGTCTGCATCACAGTGGGCAGAGATATCCTGGGTCTGTATTTGAATGTGAGGAGCCTTGGTTTTTGTTTGTGTGACAACGGACGTGGCAAAATATGTACACACAGTCCCTTGCTACCGACAAGCATCAAAATCCCCACTGACATCTTAAGATCCTCGGCTCAGCCACGGACAACTTCTGTTCCCATAAATTCATTTTTGTAACCCAAATCAACCTGAACACATTTCAGTCAAGATGTTGCTATTGGAAACTGCCCAATGCTCTATTTTGAGTACAAATGATAACTTTTGTTAGTTTTTAACTAGCTGCTGGTAACAAATCATGTAAAAGTATGTATATTTTTTAAGAAAATAAAAGTATCAACTACACAGTTGATTTCTACAAGGTCTGTGGTGTTATTGCGCTGGAGGTGGACTGCTCTCGGAGATGTGTGTTCCTTCTATTGCCTTTGGGCACTTTCTGGATGAGTTTTGCCCTGACAACAGCTCAAGACCATCCAAGACAAAGCAATCCACTTGATTGGTACCCCAACCACTACCGTAAATACTTACTGCACCCACCACCTCCACACCAGCGCTGCAGTATGCTCCCCCATGTACAAGATGCAACGCAGCAGCTAGTCAAGGTTCCTTCCTTGGCACAGTGGTTAGCGCTGCTGCCTCTCAGTGCCAGGGATCCGGGTTTGATTGCTGGCTTTCGTCACTGTGTGGAGTTTGCACATTCTCGCCGTCTCTGCGTGGGTTTCCTCCGGGTGGTCCGGTTTCCTCCCACACTCCGAAAGAGGTGCTGGTTAGGGTGCATTGGCCGTGCTAAGTTCTCCCTCAGTGTACCCGAACAGGTGCCAGAGTGTGATGACTGGGGGATTTTCACAGTAACTTCATTGCAGTGTTAAGACCATAAGACATAGAAGCAGAATTAGGCCATTCAGCCCTTCGAGTCTGCTCCCTCATTCAATCATGGCTGATATTTTTCACATCGCCATTCTCCTGCCTTTTCCCCATAATCCTTGACCCCTTATTAATTAAGAACCTATCTATCTCTGTCTTAAAGACACTCAATAACCTGCCCTCCACAGCCTTTTGCAGCAAAGAGTTCCACAGATTCACCACTCTGGCTGAAGAAATTCCTCATCTCTGTTTTAAAGGATCGTCCCTTTAGCCTGAGGTTGTGCCCTCCGGTTCTAGTTTTTCCTACTAGTGGAAACATCCTCCCCATTTCCACTCTATCCAGGCCGCAGTAGCCTGTCAGTTTCAATAAGATCCCCCTCATCCTTCTGAACCACAACGAGTACAGACCCAGAGTCCTCAACTGTTCCTCATATGACAAGCAAGTGTGAATGTAAGCCTACTTGTGACGCTAATAAATAGGTTTTCCACAGCACCTCTGCAATCTAAGTGGTGTAAGACTCCACTGTTGTTATGGGGTTGGATTTTGATATCAATGGCTGGCACAGTGGTTAGCACTGCTGCCTCACAGCGCCAGGGACCCGGGTTTGATTCCGGCCTTGGGTGACTGTGGAGTTTGCACATTCTCCCCATGTTTGTGTGGGTTTCCTCCGGGTGCTCTGGTTTCTTCCACAGTCCAAAAGATGTGTAGGTTAAGTGGATTGACCATGCTAAATTGCCCCCTTAGTGTCCCAAGATGTGTAGGTTTGATGGATTAACATGGTAAGAGGGCCTGGGTAAGATATTCTATCAGAGATTTGGTGCAGACTTGATGGGCCAAATGGCCTATTTTGCACTGTAGAGATTAAATGCTGAAGGATCTTACATATTTCTAATCATGATTGTGTGAGACTTGGAGGGGAACTTGTTCCCATACAGCGTTGTTGAATGGTTCAAGTAGGAAGCTCACCACCTTCTTCTCAAATTAGGAAGCTGAAATAAATGCTAACATCATCAGCATCCCATGAATGATTTTTTAAAATCTCTACCTGTTAATCCCTGTCTTTGCACGGTGGCACAGTGGTTAGTGCTGCTGCCTCACAGCACCACGGATCCGGGTTCGATTCCCAGTCTGGGTCAATGCCTGTGTGGCGTTTGCACATTCTCCTGGTGTCTCTGTGGGTTTCCTCCGTGTGCTCCGGTTTCCTCCCACACTCCAAAGATGTGCAGGTTAAGTTGATTGGCCGTGATAAATTTCCCCTCGGTGTCAGGAGGATTAGGAGGGTAAACATGTGGGGTTACGGGGATGAGACCTGGATGGGATTGTTATCGGTGCAGACTCGATGGGCCAAATGGCCTCCTCCTGCACTGCGATTAACGCAATATGATGTTTTTCCCCTAGCGCTACTCCGGGTCACTGAGACCAGTTACAGATACCTCACCAGAACCATAACTGAGATAAGCTAGCACTGCATCTCAAACAACACTCAGAACTTTTGATTTGAAATTTTCATTTTTATTATCTGTTTATCATTTAAGGAATGATTGCACTTCATTTGAGGCACCAAGTGTCAAGAGTCAGGCACTCCCAGGCCATGTTAAAGGTGAATCATGCTGCCTCTTTGCAGTAACATACAGGGGAGATAGCAGAAAGTGAAAGTGTTTGTTGCAAAGCTCTAAACAACGTAATGTCACGGACAGGATGGAGCCAATGCCTCTAGATTTCCTTTTCCCAATCTCCTATACTAATGACGGTAGCAGAATGGTTGTTACTGGTCTAGCAATTAGTGTAGCAATGATCTGCAGGCAAAAATTACCTCTCACAAAATACGTTAAAGTTAAAGTTTATTTATTAGTCACAAGTAGGCCTACATTCACACTGCAATGAAGTTACTGTGAAAATCCCCTCGTCGCCACACTCCGGCGCCTGTTCGAGGACACTGAGGAAGAATTTATCATGGCCAATGCACCGAACCAGCATGTCTTTCGGATGGTGGGAGGAAACCCTTCTAGACACGGGGAGAACGTGCAGACTCCACACAGACAGTGACCCAAGCTGGGAATCAAACCCAGGTTCCTGGCAGTGCTAATCTTAGTGAACTAGATGTGTTTTTAATGACAACCTGGTAATTGCATGGTCACAATTATGATACTAAATTTTTATTCCAGATTTAATTGAATTCAAGTTCCCTAGTTGCTGTGGTGGGATTTGAACATGTCCAGACCTCTGAATTCTTGGTCTAGTAAGAACTATGATAACATACCCTTCAAAAACTATAAACAGACCATAAGGATTTTTGCCCCCTCTTCTATTTCCCTCTAATTAAGGCCTTTTGTATATTTATTTGTGTGATGGTGGCACAGTGGGTTAGCACTGCTGCCTCACAGCTCCAGGGACCCGGGTTCAATTCCCAATTTGGATCACTGTCTGTGTGGAGTTTGTACATTCTCCCCATGTCTGCGTGGGTTTCCTCCGGGTGCTCCGGTTTCCTCCCACAGTCCAAAGATATGCACGTTACATAGAAACATAGAAAACTACAGCACAAAACAGGCCCTTCGGCCCCACAAGTTGTGCCGAACATATCCCTATCTTTTAGGCCTACCTATAACCCTCCATCCTATTAAGTCCCATGTACTCATCCAGGAGTCTCTTAAAATACCCTATTGAGTTTGCCTCCACCACCACCACTGACGGCAGCCGATTCCACTCGCCCACCACCCTGTGTGAAAAACTTCCCCCAAACATTTCCCCTGTACCTACCCCCCAGCACCTTAAACCTGTGTCCTCTCGTAGCAGCCATTTCCACCCTGGAAAAAAGCCTCTGAGAGTTCACTCGATCTATGCCTCTCAACATCTTATACACCTCTATTAGGTCTCCTCTCATCCTACGTCTCTCCAAGGAGAAAAGACCGAGCTCCCTCAGCCTATCCTCATAAGGCATGCCACTCAATCCAGACAACATCCTTGTAAATCTCCTCTGCACCCTTTCAATCTTTTCCACATCCTTCCTGTAATGTGGCGACCAGAACTGAGCACAGCTGGCCATGCTAAATTGCCCCTTAGTGTCCTGGGATGTGTATGTTAGCAGGGTATATATGTGGGATTGTTGTCGGTGCAGGCTTGATGGGTCAAATGGCCTCCTTCTGCACTGTAGAGTTTCTATGATTCTATGTTCCACAAGTAGGCTTACATTAACACTGCAATGAAGTTACTGTGAAAATCCCCTCGTCGCCACACTCTGGTGCCTGTTCGGGTACACTGAGGGAGAATTTAGCATGGCCAATGCATCCTAACCAGCACATCTTTCAGACTGTGGGAAGAAACCGGAGCACCCGGAGGAAACCACGCAGACACGGGGAGAACGTGCAGTCTCTGCACAGACAGTGCCCCCAAGCCAGGAATTGAACTCAGGTCCTTAGTGCTGTGAGGCAGCAGTGCTAAACACTGTATGTTGTTTCCATTTTGCCTCCTTGTACCTGGCACTATGTACAATTATAGAGAGTTGGCTGTAAACACAGTATAATTCTAGTGAGATTTGGACCAGTTTTTAATCATTCAGAATAGAAGCTTTAGTCCATGGCAGTCTGAGCCCGTATCTCATGCTAATCAGTTGACACCAAAGCCAGCAGAATTCCATTTAACTCAGCTGTAAACCAATTTGTTTCTCCTCCACTTTGCATCGCTTCTGCAGTCACCTTGTCTTTTTTCATGTATATTCTGAAACTGTTGTTCCAATAGGGTCAAAGTAATATCAATATGTAATTCTGCAGCTGTGCCCTCGCATCACTGGGTTGATGTTACAATTGGATTGAGTGCTTGGAGCTGCACTGGTGGTTTGATAGTGCAGGGGGAGATTCATTGGACTGGTGGTCTGATAGTGTAGGGGGACAGGGGTGGCACGATAGCACAGTGCTTCACAGCGCCAGGGACCCGGGTTCGATTCCTGGCTTGGGTCACTGTCTGTGTGGAGTCTCCCCGTGTCTGCGTGGGTTTCCTCCGGGTGCTGCGGTTTCCTCCCACAGTCTGTAAGACGTGCTGGTTAGGTGCATTGACCCCGAACAGGCGACTCAGGAATTTCACAGTAACTTCATTGCAGTGTTAATGTAAGCCTTACTTGTGACTAATAAATAAACTTTAACTTAAAAAAAAAGATTAATTGGACTAGTGGTCTGATCGTGTAAGGTGGAAAGTAATTGTTAACACATCACGAGGGGAAGAGATCACAACTTCTGAAACATCGATACAGAAAAGGACACGAGTGACAAGCAGCAGTTTGGCAGATGAGATGTCTCTCTTACTTCGCCAACTTTATTTGGGACCGTAACAACTCCCTTACAATCGTCAGGAATGCAACGGTTAACCGGGAACTCTAAAAAGCTGATACATAATGTTACAGCTACTCTCAACCAAGCTAGAGATCATTCTAATGTGATTTTGATATCCCACACGTCAAGTCAGTTGGTTGTAGTATTAGGAGTCTAACAGGATACTGGTGTGGGGTGGTACATGCACACAATAACACTCGAAAGCTATTTACAACATTTTTGTTCAGTACCAAAAACGGATTGTGTTCAGCCCCTGAAGAATTGTTTTTTAGGTAGTGTAGACAGTACAATGTAACGGTAGCAGGTGGAAATGAGCAGGTTCCACCTAAATTCAACATAAAATCATAGAATCCCTACAGTACTGAAGGAGGCCATTCAGCCCATCGAGTCTGCATCGACAACAATCCCACCCAGGCCCTATCCCTGTAAACCCACATATTTGCTCTGCTAATCCCTCTAACCTACGCATCCCAGGCCAATCCACCTAACCAGCACATCTTTGGACTTTGGGAGGAAACCTGAGCACCTGGAGGAAACCCACACATAGAACATGCAAACTCCACACAGACAGCGACCCAAGCCGGGAATCTATCTGGTGTGCTTTGAGCTGATGTAACTGTGCAGGCTTCTGGGTTTTTAATACAGTATGTAGCACACATACAGTTCGGGCTAACATAGCTCTCCCAGTCTGTGCTGAGTTACTCACTGCTCATGTTTATTCTACATTCAATCACAGATTTCTTATCAAGAAATTGCTCTTATGAACTCTTGTTGCAAAATGCAGAGGTGTGGACAGCTGATAACAGCGAAATTTCAGTTTTTGAAAAAGTTATTTATATCACAAGTAGGCTTACATTAACACTGCAATGAAGTTACTGTGAAAATCCCCCAGTCACCACACTCCAGCGCCTGTTCGGGTACACCGAGGGAGAATTTAGCATAGCCAATATAGACTGAGGGGGGAAACTGGAGCACCCGGAGGAAACCCACGCAGACATAGGAAAAATGTGCAGATTCCGCACAGACGGTGACCCGAGCAGGGAATCGAACCCGGGTTCCTGGCGCTGAGGCAGCAGTGCTAACCACTGTGCCATTTAAAAAAAAAATCTGCTGCTATTTCTGGTCCATATAAGTTCACACAGTGCCTCTCTACGCACTGGGGCATCAGGGGAACCAAAGTCCAAAGCATAGATCCTCAGGCGAAAGGTTAAAATCCCCAAAGATTCTGGCTCACGAAGCAACCCTGAATGAAATGTGGTTTTCAGAAATTTACTCTTTCGTGGGCACACGGGGTGGCAGAAATGACACGTCAACACTTGTCGTTCACCCCTAATTGCTCAGAGGCCAGACCAAATAAGGATGGCAGATTTCCTTCCCTAAAAGGACATTAGTGAACCAGATGGGTTTTTAAAACAATGGATGATAGTTTCATGATCACCATTAGAGACTAGCTTTCAATTTCAGATTTTATTAATTGATTTTTTAAGTTGCACCAGCTGCCAGGGTTGGATTTAAACACCACCCTACAGCACAAGCCTGGCTCTCTGACACTACTACACCACCTCACCCCACGTAACTACAGATCAATTTCCAGGCATAAAGCTGAGTTCCCATATCAGCCCCCGCTCTCAACAAACAACTTTCATTTGTCTCAGAAACATAGAACTGTTTGGCACACTTTTCAGCACTTGGAGTGGGTGTACCATTCCAAGAGAAATGAAATTGGATCCATGAAACAGTGCCAACTGCGACCCTATACCTTTGAAAATTATTTGTGGTTAAGTCAGGGAAAGATAACACAAAGTATGCAGTGTTGTTATTTAGCTTAAAAGCACTGTGGCATATTCACATGATCTGTGCCACAAGGCAGTGCTTTGTACAACACTCGGTATACCATGTACGCAGTGATGGGCAAGTGAGTGGGCTGCATGAGTGGCCTTCCTTCATCTCAGTGGACCACAAGATTGAAATCGGGCTTGTTCACTAACCGTGACCAAGATGAAATACATTTAATACACGCCGAATATTTCATAACAAGTTATAGAAAATGCTTCATCATTTATACATGAATAGAACTGTTGACTTCAAATGGTTAACAAAAGAAATATTGACACTTTGGACACAACACGGCTCCCACAGTCAATGTTGTGAGCAATCAACACGCACCTCGCTTCACTCGACCTTGCTTTAAAGTTTAAGTTTTATTTATTAGTCACAAGTAGGCTTACATTAACACTGTAATGAAGTTACTGTGAAAATCCCCTAGTCGCCACACTCTGTTGCCTGTTCGGGTAACACTGAGGGAGAATTTAGCACAGCCAATCCACCTTACCAGACTGTGGGAGGAAACCGGAGCACCCGGAGGAAACCCATGCAGACACGGGGAGAATGTGCAAACTCCACACGGACAGTGACCCAAGCCGGGAATCGAACCCTGGGTCCCTGGTGCTGTGAGGCAGCAGTGCTAACCACCGTGCCGCCCCAACGTGCGAATCACGTCAGTCACACCGGTAGGAAAAACAATCTACACGGATGGAAATCAGCGGAATGCGGCAACTCTGCCCATGGGCAACAGTCAACACAATATCTCATGGGGGCCACACTCAGAACCAAGATGGGCTGCTCGGAGGGGGAGGGGGGAGGGGGTTTACAGGTTGCCCTCCACTGAGGGGAACCAAGATGGGCTGCTCGGAGGGGGGGGGGGGGGGGGAGGGGGTTTACAGGTTGCCCTCCACTGAGGAAGGGAAAAGACTAAACTTCCGTCAAGTCTTTGTTCATCCACAAGCCTTTCTACAACAAAAATGTGGAGAATTCCAACAAATAAAGAAAATTACAACACAGGAATAGACCCTTTGACCCTCCAAGCCTGCAACGACCATGCTACCCGAATCACATCAGTCACACCAGGAGGAGGTCACAAATTAGCTACCCAAATCTAAATGGATTTGCATTAAGTATTCTTTTAGTTCTCAAAATGCAGGAGTGCGCTGGTGGTCCAATGATGCAGGCAAAAACATCAAAAGAAGTGCCACACTTAAGTTGTGAAGTAAACAGCCACACGTCAGTGAAAGCTTGTGCAGTGGTGAGGGGACATTGCAGATTGGAAAACGCTTGCGAATTTCAGACTTCCAGGCAGAAGAATCCAGCATTGTGACTGGCTTTTTTTATTTTTATCATCTTTTAAGACTGCTTTGCATGCAAAACATATAGCATGGCACTGCAAAGTGTCACTGATACATCAGATACTAGACATGTACACCAATGGTTATGTGACTACTGTTAGCTGCTTTGTATATTGTAGGCAAGTATTGGATTTTAGAAGGCAAACTCTAAATATCAGTAAAAACTCAGTAGCCAAACAAATGAGCCAGGGTACTGGCATTTCACTTTTTAGACAAAACCAAGTGAGCATTCCAGAACATTCCTTTGCCCCACACTGACACCCTCAAAACTTGATTGAAGATCTTTTGTGGCCATATTTTGAAGGGTTGGCAGTAATGTGAAGTTAAATTAAACAGTGAGTGTTACGTTCTGGGGGCAAATGTTCAGGAAAGGTCAAATATTTGAATGAGAAGGCCACATTTAGCATCTGTGGATCACCAAGAAAGGGAAAACTAATCTTTAATTATCCACCGACAGATTGGAACACCAGCACCAAATGAAATCCTTGATACCAAAATCCAGATTAGTCAGAGATTGTGAATGATAAGAGTTTAAATTCTTCACCACCATCTTTGCTTGGGTAAAACGGCATTGATTCTGGATAAAGGAAGGTTGGAATCGATTCCATGGCTGGTATTTTCCATGATACATTTCACACCGGGTTCACCATCTTACCCGCCAGAGCGGAAAGGTCCAAGCTGTGACGAGATTGAGTGTCAATTCATCCAGGTTTTGGCCGACCTAAATGTCCGCGCGGGCAAGGGGGCCAGGCATTCTCGAGATGGTCCAGCGTGGTCAAAATAATCTCCAATCTGTCCATTTATTACAAACAAACTTCCAGAACCCCCTCATCAATTCAATACACCACAGCTAGTTGCACATAATTAGGAGGTTCAGATTCAGTTCCCACACCCCACAATTTATTTTTTAAAAAAAGGCTATTTCTCATCTCCCACGTGAATTTACAAGTCGATTCACAGCCAATTTGCAAACTGCAAAGCCCTCTCTTAGCAAGCGACAATTGATCAAATATCCCACAGCAACACCGGAGACAGATTGTTGGGACAGAATATCACAGCTCCCTTGCTCTTTTAAAAACATTATGGGATCCTGCACACCCATCCGAGGAGAGACAGGGCTTTGGCTTAACATTGCATTCCAAAGACCTCGGACAGTGCAGCAGTCCCTCAGTCCGATAACTGTGCAGTTCTATGTACTATTGAGAGAGGCTACAAGCTACAGCTTGACCCAGTGATGAAAGTGCCACCCTTCGTTTTAAGGCTGACACTTCAAAAGACGTTGACAACTTGGTTATAATTCCATTGGATTTTGATACCCTCCAGTGACTCTCCCAAACTGCTATTTGCAAACCAGCCCAGATAGCAGGCTATTCAGCCGCCAAAGCATCACATTCAATCTGACACACACGCACACACACCAAACAGGAATGGGAACCATGCCGGATTTCCCCCTCCCTAACTCAGGAAGAACTGAAGGCAACTTCCTAACCTGGCCAGGATGAACTAACTCAGCAAAGCCACAGGATTGATGACCGAGCCATTCATCGCTGAACTATTTACGGAGTGAATAACGCAGTTTCATTTGATAATGGGTGGTTTTTTTTGGTCCCTTTACTTCAAGTTAAGTTTGAAAAGCGAGAGAAAAAAAAGAATCTTATAGAACAAAACTGTTAGTGCTTCTGCCCTCCCTCCAGAGAGTGAGAACTCCTATAGTGGCAGGTTCCTCGAAACACTAACAAGACTCCCAACATATTGTCCAAGTGACCATTCTTCATGCGAGAGCGTACAGCAAGCCCTGGACACCTGACCCATGTGACGGTGTCGCTAATGTTCTCAGTAACACCCAAATGCATCTTTCAGTCGAGGCAGTTAAGACTGTGGATGATTGTTTTAGCTTCCCAGCCCCAACTAATACTGTACATCTGAAATCAGCTAACCAAACGCACAGGCCAAACGTTACTCTCTGGCTTGCATGGCTCAGTCCTGGGCGAGTTATACGCGGAGTTTCTGCCTCTGACGGCAGATACCTTAAACAGCAGCACATTGGAGAGAAAAGAGGAATGACAACTCAATCCTCAAATCAGCCACCGTCACCAATGCCCCCCCCGCCCACACACACAGACAAATATGAACGATGCTGATGAGACCAAGATGATGAGTAGGAAAATATAAGGTGGGTTACACAGTGCCTGGGAATATCTCACACCCTCAATCAATTGGCCAGAAAGGGTGCCACTGAAAATATGGAATTAACAAAGGCACAGCCAGGAAGACTTGGACAGAGAGAGGGGAATAATTTAAAGAGCAGTCAAAATTACTAATTTGTTATATTCAAGGAAACATCTTCTAACAGTCTACAATCTAAGCCTAGTCTATCGTGTCTATCCCTCCCCACCCCATTTAACTTCACATCCAAATATCTACAGGTCTAAGTGATATTACGGATAAATCCTGTACAAAATCAGGAGTTTGCAGTGAGGGTCCTATGGAGATCCAGCGTGAAGCTGCAGTTTCAGGTTACAGTGACAGTTCCTCCTGACTGAAAAGACAGCAACCATGGGGGCAGGCCGCTTTGCAACGTGTAAGATACGGCCAGCGTCCTGACTTCTCGTTCCTCCCTCTCCGGCTATTGCTGGCCAGCCAGCCACTACCGTGGCCCCGGGAGTTCCACCAAATCAACTCTTCCGCTCTCCTCATCCCACCTCCCTGCAACCCGTTAACTGAGGAAGAGGTGCTCTTTTTCGCCGCTCTGGTAGATCGTTAGCAGTTCAACACCAACTCATTCTGCCGGGATTTGAGCAGATACGTGGACCATTTTGACATCAGTCTGCTTTGGGCGCTGCCAGACGCGCAGGCTTAGTTGGTTTGGGGGTTGGGGGGGGGGGGGGGGGTGGGGGGAGATTCAAGCATTAGACAAGAAGCGACGTCTCACTAGCACTGCTGGAAGATGAAGCAGTTAAAAACCAGCTGCGTCGATTATAACGAGAGCTTTGTAATAATGTTCAACTGAATACATTTGAGGTAGTTTTTGCGAACTCGAGAGAAACATTTCCTAGTCCCGCCCCGTATTCTGCGCCCACTTTAGCCACCTGCCTCCACACTGCCCAGCCTGCTTTAATTCTGCCAGGGCAGTCCCACACATCGAGCCACTCACTGCCCGTCCCATCAGGGGACACACTTAAGTGGTCACATTCGCAGCTTTGTCCCTCTGGATAGGTCCGTCCCCAGGAAGGACCTCACAGCGAAGGCCAGTCAGGACTCGGAATCAAATCACTGATCCCCAAACGTTAGAGCTGTAGCCAACAGACCTCCAGAAACAAGTCCTACTACTGCCTCTTTACAGTTCAGCTCTTGATGTTAATAATATAATACTTCTGATCAAAAAAACACAAGTGCCTCACCAGCACCAGTCAAGCACTGGGCTCCTCCTAATGCAGGGAGGTGCCTGACCAGCCAGAGATCAAACCAGCTTCTCCCCACGTTTTAGCCGGCTTGGCGCGCACACTTGCCAAAGGGCCAGCGGAATATACAATATTGTATACAAGCTTCAAAAATTGGCTACGGTTCCGTAGCTAATAACCGGAGGCACAAAAGAACAAATATGCATGGAGTTTTTTGGTTTTTGTTTACTGACAACTGGAGCTATATCGTGCATGTTATAAAAAATAAAGGTTAAAAGTGTCTGGAAATCATGTTCAGAACAGGACCTGGGACAGAGGGAAACTGTACACAAAAAAAAAATCACACTTTGAAAGTGGGCAGGATGTTGAAAATTAAACAATGCATTGGATTTTTTTTGTTTGCAAGCGTTGTTTTCAAACCACAAATCCAAATAAATATATATTTCAGGCGGTCAAAAAAAAAATCTCATACTGGCTGTACAGTGAGGGCAACGAGTGGAGGACTTGGATCGTGACGATTGTAAAATATAATACAGTTCTTGGCTGCATGAGCACTCGGATGTGGCTATTTAACAAGAGGCCGGGTTTTGTCATCGTCGCTGCACTGATGTGCTTTGTATTTCTTCACCTCTGCCATGTATTTGGCCCACGCGTCTCCTCCACGCGCCTCAGCCTGGAGAGAGAGTGGAAATAAAAGCAGATAGGTTAAACTGTGCATTTGACAGAAGCTGCACTGGGGCAAAGGCGGGGCTGTACTTCAGTACCACAGCCAAGGGCTCTGGATTCTAAACCGGCTACAATGCCAGAAGAGATTCGTTGGATGTTTCAGAAACCATAGAATCTTATAGTGCAGGAGGCCGCCATTTGGCCCATCGAGTCTGCACCGACCACAACCCCACCCCACACATTTACCCCATTAATTCCTCTAACCTACGCATCCCAGGACAATAAGGGGCAATTTAGCACGGCCAATCTACCCAGCCCGCACATCTTTCAGACTGTGGGAGGAAACCGGAGCACCCGGAGGAAACCCAAACAGACACGGGGGAGAATGTGCAGACTCCACACAGACAGTCACCCGAGCCAGGAATCGAACCCGGGTCCCTGGCGCTGTGAGGCAGCAGTGCTAACCACTGTGCCACCATGCCAATAATAAACCACTGTTCTGATTTTGTCTTTCCTGAAGGCACTGACTTTTTACATTCCACACCTCACCCAAGGAGGCATTCTTGAGCCTACCCTGGGAAGATCGAAAAGTATTTAATTAATAGTGGAGCAATATGAGCTAACCTGTTGTCACCCACGGGTGCCTAGATTGTCAATAATATTTGGCTGAGATTAGGAAACACAGCAGGAAATAGACAGAAAGCACCGGTTTAAAAATGTAAAAATGCCTTAAACAGTTCAACTTAAGGCTTAAATGGTACACTGATGAACAGACAAACAAGATTTTGTTTAATTCTGAGCACTGGACTTTAGGAAGGGTGTCAAAGCCTGTGACAGACTGCAGAAGATACTCACTAAAATGACACTTAGAGACACTCAGTTACCTGCATAAAGTGCAGAAGTTGGATTGTTCTTAGAATGGACAAGGTTAAGAAAACATTGGATGGAGGTGTTTAAAGCACGGTGGCACAGTGGTTAGCACTGATGCCTCACAGCGCCAGGGACCCGGGTTCTATTCCGGCCTTGGGTCACTGTCTGTGCGGAGTCTGCACGTTCTCCCCGTGGGTTTCCTCCGGGTGCTCCGGTTTCCTTCCGCAGTCTGAAAGACATGCTGGTTAGGGTGCATTGGCCGTGCTAAATTCTCCCTCAGTGTACCCGAACAGGCGCCTGAGTGTGGCGACTAGGGGATTTTCACAGTAACTTTAGTGTTAATGTAAGCCTACTTGTGACACTAATAAATAAACAAAATCAGGAATGGTTTTGATAAGAGTCAATAAGGAGAAACTGTTTCCACTGGAAGTGTCAGTAACCAGAGGAAAAATATTTAAGAGATGAATCAGCAAAGGGGTGACATGGAAAAACTTTGGCTACGATTTGGAATGCACTACTTAAAAAGGACTGGTGGAAGCAGATGCAATACATTATTAGATGGGAATTGGGTACCTACTTGAAGGGCTATAAGGGAGAAAGCAGAATAGCGGGACTAGCTGGATATGAAAATACATTTGAACATACAAAATAGGAGCAGAAGGTGGCCATTCGACCCCTCGAGCCCTCTTAGCCAGTCAGTAAGATCATGGCCAATCTGATGGAATCTCCTGATTCCACATTCCCATCTACTTCCGATAGCCTTCGATTCCCTTGCCCCGATAACATTGATCCCGGTGGAACAGTAACTACTTGCCGAGCACGTTCAAACCCATTGACAACTTTTCACCGAGTAGCCACCTGCTTTTGGTTCACGGGGAAAAATGATCACTACCTCGTGTATAAAATCATGAGGGGCCATAGATAGGATGAACACACGTAGTTTTTCTCCCCCAGGGAAGGGGAATTTAAAACTAGAGGGCATAGGTTTTAAGGCGAGAGGGGAAAGATTTAAAAGGGATCTGAGGGTGATGCGTCTATGGAATGAGCTGCCAGAGAAAGTGGTTGAGGCAGTTTCGATAGCAACATCGAAACAGCATTGGGATAAGTACATGGATGGGAATATGGGCCAAACATATTGGGGAACTGGGACTAGCTGGGAGGGCACCATGGTCAGCATGGACCAGTTGGGCCGAAAGGCCTGTTTCCTTGCTGTATTGCGTTATGACTATCACTCTAACCACATAACCAGCACATGCACAAAGGTCTGCATCATTCTATAAAGTGAAAAGTTAAGTCAACACAAGGACAGCTTACTGACAATAAAATTTAACAAAAGGGCAGCTTCAGAGGCTGCAGAGATGATGTCTCCTTTCAATAATATACACGGGAAGAGACTAGCTGCCCCCCATCAACGTAAATACAGTCAAATGCTTCATCAACAAAAGTAGCACACGTGCACACAGGTTTCAGGGTAGATTGCACAAAGATCGTATCACAGTCAAAGGGCTACTGAATCTTACCTCTTCTTCAGCCTTGTGTTTCTTGGCTACCATTCCTGTCTTGAGGGCTAGCTTTGCCCCACCTCGCCGCTTTCCCACCTGGGGTAAGGGACAGAAGACTGCAACCATTACACGAGCGCTTGGAGCTGCAATGTCAATGCTGCCCACTATGTAATAAAACAGGGATCCTGAAATTAGACCTCATTCCACAACAGAATGCATCTTCCCCCGTCAATGTCTCAATGCATTTCTAACATTCAGTACACAAGCTACTGCGAGCGGAGGCTGGCCATTCTTTACCCTCTCCTATAAGGCAGGAACGACCGTGTGGGGGTTTTTAATGAACCACCAATAAATAGCTCTTTGGACCTTTTCAGCACTGAATTAGCCAGACATTTAACGCGAACATTTGCAAGCCCGTCAATAGATACATAACAACTTTCTTGTAACAAAAGCTCGGCGACAAATTGAATTTCTTGTTGAATTTTCAATAGTTCCCAGTGATAAGAATTAAAACAGATCAAGTGGCATTACCTACATGCACATTATGAATAAATTTATGCTGTAAATCTGATTTTTAAACCGTCTCTTTTTTAAACAAGAATCTTAACTTGGAAACATAGAATTAAGCAGAAAAATAGTTTAACTGCTTCAGTGCAGTAGTGAAAACCCAGAAGGCTTTTCTATTGAATAAGTTATTTCAACTTCAGAAAGAAAAACTAAAGTTTCCTTCAGTTCAAATACATACAATTACTTTTCACACCTTTGCTGACACTCAGTGCAAGTGGAACTGAATTTGCTAATGCAAAGTTTAAAAGACCTTTTTGTTACCGCTGTGCTTTGTGGCCAGTGACTATGGGGTTTCCAACGGCAATTTAGGGCGGCACGGTGGCTAGCACTGCTGCCGCACAGCGCCAGGGTCCCGGCTTCGAATCCCGGTTTGGGTGACTGTCTGTGTGGAGTTTCTCCCCGTGTCTGCGTGGGTTTCCTCCGGGTGCTCCGGTTTCCTCCCAGTCTAAAGATGTGCGGGTTAGGTTGATTGGCCATGCTAAAATTAGTGTCAGGCGGGGGGGTGCACGCGCTAGCTAGGGTAAATGCATAGGGTAATGGGGATAGGGCCTGGGTGGGATTGTGGTCGGTGAAACTCAATGGGCTGAATGGCCTCCTTCTGCACTGCAGCGATTCTATGAATTTCTGACTAACCAGCTGGTCCAAAAGGTTTCAGTTTGAGGATCTGTATGTTCCATGGGTTTTGACATCATGGGTGAGTTCAGAAACAGACCACTTGGCTCCTTCACTATCTTTGCTGTTTTACTGAGCAGGGAACTCGCAATTAAAATCTAAAATCACGAATATGGTCACTGATCAAGCTGGCAGATCACCAAATGCCATATGTGGGCACCATCAGCTTTTAATGTTATGATCAGGGAGTGATCAGCAGCTGAGATTTCTGCTATTTGTTTTTTTTTTCCAAGGGGGATCTCAGAAGCTTTGGTACAAAATAATCCCAAATGCTTTCAAAGCTAGAGATAATGCTCAAAGATTATAAATGTGAAGCACTGCCTGGAGTGCGCTATTATTTAGATTACAGCATGTAGTGTCAGTGGTGGGTCTGCACCATGGCTACGATTACACACTGACTACCCACCAGTTTCTGGCCTTGAAGTAAAGGCTGCAGAACAACGAGCAGGAGGATCAGCACAGAGATAAACCTCTGCTCTGCCACTGTGGAAGAGCACTGCAACTAGGATTAGACAGGGTAGATTCAGAAAGAATGTTCCTGGTGGTGAGGGGGAGTTCAGAACCAGGGGTCATAGATTGAGGATAAGGGGGTAAGCCTTTTAGGACTGAGGTGAGGAGAAATTTCTTCACCCAGAGGGAGGTGAATGTGTGGAATTCACTCCCACAGAAAGTAGTTGAGGCCAAAAAGTTGTGTGATTTCAAGAAATTAGATTGTCACTGTCTGTGTGGAGTTTGCACATTCTCCTCGTGTCTGCGTGGGTTTCCTCCGGGTACTCCGGTTTCCTCCCACAGTCCAAAGATGTGCAGGTTAGGTTGATTGGCCATGCTAAAATTGCCCTTAGTGTCCTGAGATGCGTAGGTTAGAGGGATTAGTGGGTAAATGTGTAGGGATATGGGGGTAGTGCCTGGGTGGGATTGTGGTCGGTGCAGACTCGATGGGCCGAATGGCCTCTTTCTGTACTGTAGGGATTCTATTCTATTCTATATATAGCTCTTGGGGCTAAAGGGATCAAGGTATGAGGAGGGAAGGGAGATCAGGACCGAAGGGCCAAATGGCCTACTCCTGCTTCTCGTTTCTACATTTGAATGGCAATTAGCAGGTCGAGATACCTCCCTCAAGGGAAAACACTTAACATTAAGAAAGTAGCGGTATGTCCAACTAACTGGAGCCATGCTCATTAACATGTTTTGCAATCTACTGAAGGCTACGTTAGCACCAAGGGCTTGTAGATCTAATGCGACACTGAGTCGTTGTTTTAACATTGTACACTGCACCAGCAACATTGCCAATAATATTGGTTTTAATGCTCTAAACAAGACCATTTGTATGTTGCAATCGATCTCCACTGGGAAATAAGCCTGGCGGTTATTATTTTAACAAGAACTATTCATTTTGTATCCTTGTGGCTACCACAGGAGTTAGCAGCCTCACGGACAGTGAAGAAGTACCAGCCTTTAGAGTAATCTACACATTACAGATACCTGCACAAAAATGATCAGATACATTCCCAAACTTATCTTAAATCTATGTAACAAACAAGTATTTGGCCTGTCTAGCTGACGTCATGAACACACAGTGGAATACTTTTAGTTAATTAAGATTGCATTTTCATTAACCAAATTTAATCCTGTCTTCCTGCAATTAATTTGGATTTCCTGTAATTAATGTGGACAAAATAAACCAAAGACTGTTAGATTATCCTGCCCCATTAAATGTTTTAGTTTATCTATTAGTGTCACAAGTAGGCTTACATTAACACTGCAATGAAGTTAGTGAAAATCCTCTAGTCGCCACACTCCGGCGCTTGTTCGGGTACACTGAGGGAGAATTTAGCACGGCCAATCCACCTAACCAGCACGTCTTTCGGACTGTGGGAGGAAACCAGAGCACCCGGAGGGAACCCACGCAGACACGGGGAGAATGTGCAGACTCTGCACAGACAGTGACCCAAGCCGGGAATCGAACCCAGGTCCCTGGCGCAGTGAGGCAGCAGTGCTAACCACTGTGCCACCGTGTCACCCCAGGCGTGCTGTTTATGACAATGACGTGTTAGTGCTCAGTAACCAATGATATATGGTGTCATACCACATCACCTGGATTATCGAACAGATAATAACTCCAAAATAATTTCACCGTTCATATTAGGATGAAGACAACTACCAGGTTGCTCAATGGAATCAAAATTGGGACAAAACTGGAATGATACCATCATATTAGGGTGAAGAGAACTTCTGTAAAATATATAAAGGGACTGAGACAGTAATATAGTGCTATCTTTCTGAGCTAGTTATCATGTAACAGTTCCCTCAATTTTGTGCTTTTTGTAAAAAAAAATAGAATTGAAAACATACGCAGCCAGATCTAGCAATATTAGTTTATCTTTCTGATCTGAAATGTCTTTGATTCGGTCGCTGGGATTGGAAATGTAACCACCTGGGGCTAGTATATCGATGTTGCACTCCCAAGATGCAAGCTCATGCAAAAAGGATCTAAGAATTGAATGCTTATTCCAGAGAACCTGAACAACACTGAAGATGAATCATCCATCATCGTAATTTAAGTTAAAAATTCCTGACGATACAATTGTTAACAGCCTGAATGTTTAGTTTTACACCAGGTAAACTTGGGTAGGAATCTTTTGAACCGAGATTTAAAATCTTAAGAAAAACATAGTATCTTACCAGCAGCCAAAGGTGCAGCTGGAAGGATTGAAATGACTAAACCCATTCCTTCACATTTACCAGCTCCCTCAATGGAATCAGAAGTGGGAGAAAACTGGAACTATACCAGCATTCCTGGAACTCCCTTCCTAACAGCTCCATGGGTGTACCTACAACACATGGATTGCAGTGGGTTCACCACCAGCTTCTCAAGGGCAATCAGGGATGGATCATAAATGCTGGCCTAGCCAGCAACGTCCACACCCCATTAAAATGACGAAAAAAGGTCTTCCTGCGCAAGATTTCCAGAGATAACTTTTAATCTTCATTTGATGGCAGTTCGCCTGCTCCGGACACTAATATCCGTTCTTATTTGTTCCTCAGTGACTCTGCTGCACACTCTCAATGAATGCCCAGAGGGTATGACACTGCCTGTGTGAAATAAAGTGAAGGAAAGACAAAGATGCATTTATTTGATTTATGCCGACACTCTAGTTAAGAAAGCCCACCAACACCTCTACTTCCACAAGAGACTAAGGAAATTTGGCATGTCAGCTACAACTCTCACCAACTTTTACAGATGCACCATAGAAAGCATTCTTTCTGGTTGTATCACAGCTTGGTATGGCTCCTGCTCTGCCCAAGACCGCAAGAAACTAGAAAAAGGTTGTGAATGTAGCCCAGTCCGTCACGCAAACCAGCCTCCCATCCATTGACTCTGTCTACACTTCCCGCTGCCTCAACAAGGCAGCCATAATTAGGGACCTCACGCACCCCGGACATTCTCTCTTCCACCTTCTTCCATCGGGAAAAAGATGCAAAAGTCTGAGGTCACATACCAACTCAAGAACAGCTTCTTCCCTGCTGCCGTCAAATTTCTGAATGGACCTGCCTTGCATTAAGTTGATCTTTCTCTGCACCCTAGCTATGACTGTAACACTACATTCTGCACTCTCCTTCCCTTCTCTATGAACGGTATGCTTTGTCTGTATAGTGTGCAAGAAACAATACTTCTCGCTGTATCCCAATACATGTGACAATAATAAATCAAATCTTCATTAGGTTTGCGTCAGTGCAAAGTGGTTGTGACCCAAATTGAAGTTAAACTGTACTGTGTAATGGGCATTGAAACTTGAAATTAGTCCAAACCAAAACCGAGCAAACAGGCTCTTAATTCTTGCACTGCACACCCAAATTATTTCACTTTTCTTTTCCCCATCCTGCCTCACCAGCATGCTGACATGGATGCAGACGTTTAAGGGGAAACATGTCTTAGTATTTTTATAGCAACTTTTGAATTATATTTAATTTTTTTCTGGGAAACACTTTTACATTTCAGGCTGCTGGTGTCAGCATCAAGAACTCCCAGGTCAGGCATTACACATACTTGAAAAATAAAGTTCCCTCTGGCCTGTATGAATCTATCTCAGCTCAATGATCAGAAGACATTCGATGGCATTGATTTGACATCTTTCCATTTTGCATGCCATTTTTTGGGTCAGATTGCCAATTACAAACTGGATTGAGACTACTCTAATTTATTTCCCCACAGGATCCTTACCATCCAGCAAGTGGGATGTTACCCATCAGTACGGACCAGATTTGAACCCACACCTTAAAAGCTGAACGATCATTCAATCCAGTGCAGCACTCACAATGCAAGTACTTTCTCCAGCAGGGATAAATTTTAGAAAGCCACGGAACTATGGGATCACGTTAACCGGTATGCTAGTTGCGTCAAACATGCACTTTTATAACCATAAGACCATAAGACATAGGAGCAGAATTAGGCCACTCGGCCCAGCGGGTCTGCTCCGCCATTCAATCATGATATTTTTCTCATCCTTATTCTCCTGCCTTTTCCCCATAATCCCTGATCCTCTTATCTATCTCTGTCTTAAAGACACTTAATGACCCGGCCTCCACAGCCTTCTGCGGCAAAGAGTGCCACAGATTCACCACTCTCTGGCTGAAGAAATTCCTCCTCATCTCGGTTTTAAAGGATCGTCCCTTCAGCTGAGGTTGTGCCCTCTGTTTCTAGTTTTTCCTGCTAGTGGAAACATCCTCTCCACGTCCACTCTATCCAGGCCTCGTAGTATCCTATAAGTTTCAATAAGATCCCCCCTCATCTTTCTAATCTCCAACGAGTACAGACCCAGAGTTCTCAACCGTTCCTCATACGACAAGCTCTTCATTCCAGGGATCATTCTTGTGAACCTCCTCTTGACCCTTTCCAAGGCCAGCACATCCTCCCTTAAAGTGATTAAACGTTTTTGATCGAGTGAAACAAATGGAGGAAAAGGCTCACAAAGAGCATAAAAGGGAACTTTCAGATTTGTAACCAAGCTCTTCCAAATGTGAAGCTGCATTACATTAGCACTCTAATCGTCGTGACAATGGTACCATAAGCATCAGAAAGCACCCCACAGAGAACAAAGTGGTTACAAACTCCCCTACCAGTGAAGTTTAAATGTTTATACAGCATACAGGCAGGCATGTGCACATCCTCTAAATATTTAAAACATCCAGCAGTTGTAACATATTGTGGGGACAGGGATGGTTGGGAGGGGTGGGGCTCGTATTCAGAGACAACCCTACAGCAAATACTGAAGGACAACTTGACGCAACATTGCGTAGTTACATTCCTCCTGCCTGGAGCCTCATTCACAGCGTTTCTTAATGGTGAGAGAAGCAACAATGGGATTTAAGCGCCCATGTATACTAATCACTAAAAGCCAGTGCACAGGTACAAAAAGGCTAATAGAATTTTGACTTTTATCTGAAGGGAGCGGGGTGGCAGTGGTTAGCACTGCTGCCTCACGGCACCAGGGACCCGGGTTTGATTCCCAGTTTGGGTCACTGTGTGGAGTTTGCATGTTCCCTCCGTGTCTGCGTGGGTTTCCTCCGGGTGCTCCGGTTTCCTCCCACAGTTTGAAAGACGTGCTGGTTAGGGTGCATTGACCCAAACAGGCGCCGGAGTGTGGCGACTAGAGGAATTTCACAGTAGCTTCATTGCAGTGTAAGCCTTACTTGTGACTAATAAACTTTTTTTTTTAGAAAAAGAATTCAGAAGTGAGGAAGTGATGCTTAAGAGGGTAGACCAACTATATGAACCTGGCTGATATTTCCATGACCCAAGGTTTTCAAATGAGAGTCAATAAAATAGACACAGAAATTATTTCCTCTGTTGGGGAAACCCAGCCAAGAGGGCACAATCTTAAAATCAGAGCTAGGCCATTTAGGAGTGAAGTCAGGAAGCATTTTTTCCCCCACACGAAGGATAGTGGAAGTCTCCAACTCATTCCCATAAAAGGCCATGGATGCCATGTTAATTGAAATTTTCACGACCACGAGTGCGAGAGTTTTGTTCGGCAAGAATATCGAGGAAAATGAAGCAAAAGCAGAGAAATGGAGCTGAGGTTCAGAGTCGCTTTCTTAAATGTTGGAACAGGCTCGCGAGGCAAACTGCCCTACTGTCGTTCTTAGTTGACAGGGTAGATGCTGAGGGGATAAGACTCAGAGCAAGGGGTCGGCCAGTTAGGAGACGAGGAAAATTTCCTTCGCCTAACTGGCTGCGAAACTTTAGCATCGTCTACCCCAGAAGTTTGTGGATCCTTCATCGTCGAATCTGTTCACAAAGACCCAATGGATTCCAAATGAATTAAGAGACATGGGTACGGCACAGGAAGTTGGGAATTGAGGTAGGTCAGGTATGATCTGGTTCCAATGGTGGAGCAGGTTTGAAAGAATAAATGGTCTATGCCAGGTCCTATTTATATTCTCCAAACTCATTCATGCTGTATTTACACTGAAACTGTACTGGGTGCTAAAGTTAAAGAGATTTCATCACTCTCAGCATCCGGAACGAGAGAAGAAGCCATTGGAAGATTATGTTCATTTAAAAAACAAGGTCCTTCTCCCTAAACTCAGTTGGTCAAAAAGGGGAAAAGAACAATTGAAAATTTTATGAGAACCCGTTAGAAAAACTCCTCACACTGAACGGGAGTACATCAAGACAATTTAAACATTGGTATCGAATGCAGAAAAATGTTGGAAACGCGCAGGCGAAGGGAATCAAAGCGCACCTACAGTGCAGAAGAGGCCATTCAGCCCATCAAATCTGCACTGACTGACAGTATTTTACCCAGGCCCTCTCCCCCAACCTGCAGCCTCATACACTTACCCTGACTAATCCATCTGACCTGCACATCTTGGGGCACTAAAGGGCAATTCAAATCCAGCATGGCCAATCCACCTAACCCGCACCACCTATGGATTGCGAGAAGAAACCGGAGCACCCAGAGGAAACCCACGCAGACACGGGGAGAATGTGCAACAGCTGGAATTGGACATGGGTCCATGGAACTGAGGCGCAGCAATGCTAACCACTGTGTCACCCCAGGTAATTTGTATGTATTTTTAAAAACTTTATTTTTGGCATCCTTGCCCAGAAATGTGTCTATTTATGCTTTTCGAAAAAAAACAGCTTCAGCTTGTCCTCTCATCTTCAAAGATGCGTGTGCATGTGAATCACCAGTTTTTACTATTCCTGCAGCCCCATAAAAATCAGGCCACTTACATTGCCTACCCGTTATACATGAGGTTTAATATTTATCTGAAAGACACTGGGGTATCAGCTTGGAATAGATGCGCAAGCTTCTGAAGTAGGGCTCAAAGTCCCGTGCTCCAGACATAAAGTGGCGAGAGATCATGACCCACTCACTCACTGAGCATCAGCTGACAAACTGACAATCCATCAACAGTCCTCAGCTCGGACTGAGGTGCATCATACTTGTCGTAATATCAGAATCCCTACAGTGCAGAAGGAGGCCATTCGGCCCATCGAGCCTGCACCGACAACAATCTCATCCTATCCCCGTGACCCCATACATTTACCCTGCTAATCCCTCCTGAAACTAGGGTCAATTTAGCATGGCCAATTAACCTAATCCGCACATCTTTCGGACTGTGGGAGGAAACCGGAGCACCCGGAGGAAACCCACGCGGACACGGGGGAGAATGTGCAGACTCCGCACGGACAGTGACCCAAGCCGGGAATCGAATCCGGGTCCCTGGCGCTGTGAGGCAGCAGTGCTAACCACTGTGCCGCCCCCATAATATCGATCACCACTGCCTTGCCTGATGCTGCCTGCCCATGCATTTCCAACTTTCCCTTCAGCCTGACAAACCTTTTGACTGCCACTGTTTTGAAAGGAAATTCAGGGCCAGATTTAAAATGTTCAGATGAATAAAGGGATCGAAATGTGAATTCAGGCAGGATAGTGGGTAATAGTCGGGAAAAAGATACAAAGGTCTGAGCACGTATACCAACCAATTCAAGAACAGCTTCTTCCCTGCTGCCATTAGACTTTTGAATGGACCTACCATATATTAAGCTGATCTTTCTCTACACTCCAGCTATGACTGCATATCATTCACCCTCTCCTTTCCTTCTCCCCATCTATGAATGGTACGTTTTGTCTGTATAAGGCCGGCACAGTGGTTAGCACTGCCGCCTAACAGCGCCAGCGACCCAGGTTCGATTCCCGGCCTCGGGTGACTGTCTGTGTGGTGTTTGCAGGTTCTCCCCATGCCTGCATGGGTTTCTTCCCACAGTCCAAAGATGTGCTGGTTAGGTTGGATTGGCCATGCTAAATTGCACCTTAGTGTGAGGGGGATTAGCAGGATAAATACGTGGGGTTATAGTGATAGGGCCTGGGTGGGCTTGTTGTCGCTGCAGGCTCGATGGGCTCATGGAACTGCATTTTTTTTAAATATAAAAAGCTGTATTGCCTCTACAATTGCTGAATGAAGGGATCAAAATGTGAATTCAGGCAGGATAGTGGGTAATAAACAAAAGTCTGAAATCACGTACCAACCGACTCAAGAACAGCTTCTTCCCTGCTGCCACCAGACTTTTGACCTTTCATTAAGCTGATCTTTCTCTACACCGTAGCTATGACTGTAACATGATATTCTGCACCCTCTCCTTTCCTTCTCCCCCATGTACTCTATGAACGGTATGTTTTCTCTGTATAGCACGCAGGAAACAAAACCTTTCACTGTATATCTAAATAAAAGAATTTGTATAAATAAAAGGATTTGTATTGCCTCTACAACTGCTGAATGAAGGAATTAAAATGTCAATTCAGGCAGGATAGTGGGGAATAAACGAAAGTCTGAGATCACCGACTCAAGAACAGCTTCTTCCCTGCTGCCATCAGACTTTTGAATGGACCTACCTTATATTAAGCTGATCGCTCTCTACACCCTAGCTATTATTGTAACACTACATTCTGCACCCTCTCCTTTCCTCCATAATCGCTGAATGAAGGGATCAAAATGTCAACTCAGGCATGATTGTGGTGAATCTACCCAAGTCTGAGATCACATACCAACCGGCTCAAGAACAGCTTCTTCCCTGCTGTCATCAGACTTTTGAACGGACTTACCATATATTAAACTGACCTTTCGCTACACCCTAGCTATGACTTTACCACCATATTCTGCATCCTCCTTTCCTTCACAATTGCTTCTTCCCTGCTGCCAGACTTTTGAATTTGATTGATAATTGTCGCATGTATTAACATATAGTGAAAAGTATTGTTTCTTGCGCACTATACAGACAAAGCATACCGTTCATAGAGAAGGAAAGGAGAGAGTGCAGAATGTAGTGTTACAATCATAGCTAGGGTGTAGAGAAAGATCAACTTAATGCAAGGCAGGTCCATTCAAAAGTCTGACGGCAGCAGGGAAGAAGCTGTTCTTGAGTCGGTCGGTACGTGACCTCAAACTTTTGTGTCTTTTTCCGGAAGGAAGGAGAGAGAATGTCCGGGGTGCGTGGGGTCCTTAATTTTGCTGGCTGTTTTGCCGAGGGAAGTGTAGACAGAGTCATAGAATCCTGTAGTGCAGAAAGGGGCCATTCGGCCCATCGAGTCTGCACCAACCACAATCCCACCCAGGCCCGATCCACATATCCACCTACGAACCCCTCTAACGTATGCATCCCAGGACACTAAGGGGAAATTTAGAATGGCCAATCATAGAAACCCTACAGTGCAGAAGGAGGCCATTCGGCCCATCGAGTCTGCACCGACCACAATCCCACCCAGGCCCTACCCCCACATATTTACCCACTAATCCCTCTAACCTACGCATCTTAGGACTCTAAGGGGCAATTTTTAACCTGGCCAATCAACCTAACCCGCACATCTTTGGACTGTGGGAGGAAACCGGAGCACCCGGAGGAAACCCACGCAGACACGAGGAGAATGTGCAAACTCCACACAGACAGTGACCCAAGCCGAACCCAGGTCCCTGGAGCTGTGAAGCAACAGTGCTAACCACTGTGCCACCGTGCCAACCTAGCCCGCACATCTTTGGACAGTGGGAGGAAACCGGAGCACCCGGAGGAAACACAGAGTCAACGGACGGGTCCCCGTGAGCCAACGGGTCCCCGTGAGCCAACGGGGACGGGTCCCCGTGAGCCAACGGGGACGGGTCCCCGTGAGCCAACGGGGACGGGTCCCCGTGAGCCAACGGGGACGGGTCCCCGTGAGCCAACGGGGACGGGTCCCCGTGAGCCAACGGGGACGGGTCCCCGTGAGCCAACGGGGACGGGTCCCGCGAGCCAACGGGACGGGATCCGCGAGCCAACGGGACGGGTCCCGCGAGTCAACGGGACGGGTCCCGCGAGTCAACGGGACGGGTCCCGCGAGTCAACGGACGGGAGGCTGGTTTGCCTGATGGATTGGGCCACATTATGATCTTTCTCTACACCCTAGCTGTGACTGTAACACTACATTCTACACCCTCCCCTTTCCTCCACAATTGCTGAATGAAGGGATCAAAATGTCAACTCAGGCAAGGGTGATATGTTGTGTATGGGGGAGGGGGGAATGAACTAACAGCATCTTCCAATCCCCCCCCTCCCCCAGCCCTGTGCAATAACCAGGAGACAAACCGAGAGCAAAATCTCTCTGTCGCTCTTACAATATTCAGCACGCTTTTCTTCCTGTCGTTCTGGGCCTCGGCACTGTGCTGCTGGCCGGCGGCCACACTCCTCTTGCCTCCTCCATTGTCTATGTCCCTGCCGCTCGGCGCGGCGGCGGCGGCTCCGGCCGCAGCTCCGGCTCCGCCCGCGCTCCTCAGCTTCTCCTCCTCCATCTTCTTCTTGAAAAGCGCCATGAAGCTGCCATCGTTGGCGAAGGCGTTGACCCCTTTGCTCTCCGTGCCGCCGCCGTCCGCCTCGGAGCTTCCAGAAACTTCGCGGCTCCTCCGCCTGTCCGCCATCTTGGGGAGGGAGGGCGTTGTCGCAGAGGCTGCTGGGAAGAGGTAGCCAACCTCAAAGCAACCAAAAAAAAACACCTCCAAAAGAAAAAAACAAAAGGTTGAAAAAAAGATAAGAAATTGGCCACTCCCCACCAATTATTTTCAAAAAAAAATATAGGGTCCTACATTGGCCTTTATAAATCAAAGTGTTGAGTATAAGAGTTGGAATGTTATGGTGAGGTTGTACAATGGTGTGGAGATGCCCGGCCTTGGACTGGGGTGGGCACAGTAAGAAGTCTAACAACACCAGGTTAAAGTCTCAACAGGTTTAATTGGCACTAGCTTATTATGTATTTGTATATTCCCAAATCCCTCTGTTCTAAGAACATAAGAAATAGGAGCAGGAAAAGGCCATCTAGCCCCTCAAGCCTGCTCCGCCATTCAATAAGATCATGGCTGATCTGAATATTTCCACTTACCCGCCTGCTCCCCATAACTCTCAATGGTTAAAAATCTATCTGTGACTTAAAACACATTTAACGACGTAGCCTCGACTGCTTCATTGGGCAGAAAATTCCAAAGATTCACTACCCTCTGGGAGAAGAAGTTCCTCCTCAACTCTGTTCTAAATTGACTCCCCCGTATTTTGAGGCTATGCCCCCTAGTTCTTGTTTCCATTGTAAGTGGAAATAGCCTCGCTGCTTCTACCCTGTCTAGCCCCTTCATTATCTTATAATGATATAATTATCTTCTACTGCACTCTTCAGTGTCCTACCTTGTATGTTCTACCTTAGTTTGTCCTTCCAAAGTGCGATACCTCACACTTGTCTGCATTAAACTCCATCTGCCATTTTTCAGCCCATTTTTCTAGCTGGTCCAAATCCCTCTGCAAGCTTTGAAAACCTTCCTCACTGTCCACTACACCTCCAATCTTTGTATCATCAGCAAATTTGCTGATCCAATTTACCACATTATCATCCAGATCTTTGATATAGATGACAAACAACAATGGACCCAGAACTGATCCCTGTGGCACACCACAAGTCACAGGCCTCCACTCAGAGAAGCAATCCTCCACTACCACTCTCTGGCTTCTTCCATTGATGTGGAGATGCCGGCATTGGACTGGGGTAAACACAGTAAGAAGTCTCACAACACCAGGTTAAAGTCCCAACAGGTTTATTTGGTAGCAAAAGCCACTAGCTTTTGGAACAGGCTGTCCCTTTGTCAGGTGGGTGGGAGTTCTGATCACAAACAGGACACAAAGACACAAACTCAATTCACATGAATAATGATTGGGATGCGAGTCTTTACAGCTAATCAAGTCTTAAAGGTGCAGACAATGTGAGTGGAGGGAGCATTAAGCACAAGTTAAAGAGATGTGTATTGTCTCCAGACAGGACAGCTAGTGAGATTTTGCACATCCAGGCAAGTTGTGGGGGTTACAGATAGTGTGACATGAACCCAATATCCCGGTTGAAGCCGTCCTCATGTGTGCGGAACCTGGCTATCAGTCTCTGCTCAGCGTCTCTGCGCTGTCGTGTCGAGTTTGTATACGTCATTGGTGAGGCCGAATTTAGAGTATTGTGTGCAGTTTTGGTCACCTAATTACAGGAAGGATATTGATAAGGTTGAAAGAGTGCAGAGAAGGTTTACAAGGATGTTGCCGGGACTTGAGAAACTGAATTACAGAGAAAGGTTGAATAGGTTAGGACTTTATTCCCTGGAGTGTAGAAGAATGAGGGGAGATTTGATAGAGGTGTATAAAATTATGATGGGTATAGATAGAGTGAATGCAAGTGGGCTTTTTCCACTGAGGCTAGGGGAGAAAAAAAAAACTAGAGGACATGGGTGAAGGGGGAAAAGTTTAAAGGGAATATTAGGGGGGGGGCTTCTTCAGACAGAGAGTGGTGGGAGTGTGGAATGAGCTGCCAGATGAAGTGGTGAATGCGGGCTCACTTTTAACATTTAAGAAAAACTTGGACAGGTACATGGATGAGAGGGGTGTGGAGGGATATGGTCCAGGTGCAGGTCAGTGGGACTAGGCAGAAAAAATGGTTCGGCACAGACAAGAAGGGCCAAAAGGCCTGTTTCTGTGCTGTAATGTTCTATGCAGAAAAGATTTACTAGGATGCTACCGGGACTTGATGGATTGAGTTATAAGGAGAGGCTGAATAGACTGGGACTTTTTTCTCTGGAGCGTAGGAGGCTGAGGAGTGACCTTATAGAGGTCTATAAAATAATGGGGGGGGGGCGCATAGACAAGGTAGATAGTCAATATCTTTTCCCAAAGGTACGGAAGTCTAAAACTAGAGGTTTAAGGTGAGAGGGGAGAGATACAAATGTGTCCAGAGGGGCAATTTTTTCACAGAGGGTGGTGAGTGTCTGGAACAAGCTGCCAGAGGTAGTAGTAGAGGCGGGTACAATTTTATCTTTTAAAAAGCATTTAGACAGTTACATGGGAAGATGGCTATAGAGGGATATGGGCCAAACGTGGGCAATTGGGATTAGTTTAGGGTTTTTAAAAAAAAAATAAGGGCGGCGTGGACAAGTTGGGCCGAAGGGCCTGTTTCCATGCTGTAAACCTCTGTGACTCTATGGTTCTAAAAGAAAAAGAGGAAAAAAAAATCCCCATATCTGGTTTGAGAATTAAAAAGGTGAGAGAAAAGTTGGCCAACAGAAAAGGCGCAAGGCATGACGGATCTTTAAACGGGATGGGGATGAAAATAGATTTTAACGGCGTTAGAAGCGAAGGTTTTAATTTTAATCATGGGGGGGGGGGGGCGTAAAATTATTTATTTTTAAAAGCAGGGCTTTGCCTAAAACGTAGCGGGGCCAATGGGGAGGCCCGTTACTGAGCCGGGTCAGGCCAATCAGAGTCGAGGATGGAGAGGAGTGCCGACCTGGGGGGGCGGAATGGCCTTCGGTCTGAAGGGGAGGATCAGGCGCTCGAAGCTCCCTCCTCCCGTCGCCGCCGCCGCTGTTCCTCACTGGAAGCGGCTCCGGATTTGTTGAGGGCGGATCGTTTATTTGGAATTATCGATAAATAAATTTAAAACAAAAAAAAAATCAATAGAAAGTTCGAGATTTCTCCCTCACTTAAACCCGGTGGGGGAGGGAGGAGGAGGTCACGTGATCGTGTCCAAGATGGCGGCTGCGGCGGCAGCAGCAGCGCCGATGGACGAGGAGTTCGAGGACGCCATCGACGTGGAGCCCCTGGAGCCCACCCTGGCCAACATCATCGAGCAGAAGTCCCTCAAGTGGATCTTTGTGGGTGGCAAAGGTGGGGTGGGCAAAACCACCTGCAGGTAAAAGCGACGGAGCTACCCTTCCGTGCAAACATTTTATTCACAGCCCCTTCCACAGCCCATTCCAAGGGACACGTTGTTCAACCTGAGTCGCACTTCAACTTGGCATCATTAAAAAATATATATTCAAAAACACTCGAGATAAAAGCGAAATGCTGCGGATAATAATCCTCCTCCCTGATTAATCAAGGCCACACTTGGAATACTGTGTGCAGTTCTGGTCACCCCATGATAGAAAGGATATTATTAAACTAGAAAGAGTGCAGAAAAGATTTACTGGGATGCTACCAGACTTGATGGATTGAGTTATAAGGAGGGGCTGAATAGACTGGGACGTTTTTCTCTGGAGCGTAGGAGGCTGAGGGGTGACCTTATAGAAGTCTATAAAATAATGGGGGGCATAGACAAGGTAGATAGTCAATATCTTTTCCCAAAGGTACGGAAGTCTAAAACTAGAGGGCATAGGTTTAAGGTGAGGGGAGAGATACAAAAGTGTCCAGAGGGGCAATTTTTTCAGAGGGTGGTGAGTGTCTGGAACAAGCTGCCAGAGGTAGTAGTAGAGGCGGGTACAATTTTATCTTTTAAAAAGCATTTAGATGTTACATGGGTATAGAGGGATATGGGCCAAATGCAGGCAATTGGGATTAGCTTAGGGGTTTTAAAAAAAAAAGGGTGACATGGACAAGTTGGGCTGAAGGGCCTGTTTCCATGATGTAAACCTCTCTGACTAAAGACCTATCTATATCTCTGTCTTAAAGACACTCAATGACCTGGCCTCCACTGCCTTCTGTGACAAAGAGTTCCACAGATTCACCACTCACTGGCTGAAGAAATTCCTCTTCATCTGTTTTAAACTCCCAACGAGTACAGACCCAGAGTCCTCAACTGTTCCTCATATGACAAACTCTTCATTCCAGGGATCATTCTTGTGAACCTCCTGTGGACGCTTTCCAAGGCCAGCACGTCCTTCCTTAGTTACGGGGCCCAAAACTGCTCACAGTACTCTAAATGGGGTCTGACCAGAGCTTTCTACAGCCTCAGAAGTACGTCCCTGCTCTTGTATTCTAGCCCTCTCGACATGAATGCTAACATTGCATTTACTTTCCTGACTGAACCTCACACCCAGGCCACAGTCCTGTAAACCTCACATATTTAGGCTGTTAATTCCCCAGGCATTAAGGGGCAATTTAGCATAGCCAATCAACCTAACCTGTACATCTTTGGACACTAAGAGGCGATTTACCAAGGCCAATCCACCTAACCTGCATCGTTGGCGTATGGGAGGAAACCGGAGCACCTGGAGAAAGCTCACGCAGATATGGGGAGAATATGCAAACTCCACACACTGACCTGAGGCCGGAATTGAACTTGGGTCCCTGACACTGGGGCATCAGCGCTAACCACTGTGTCAGTGTGCTGCCCTAAAATGCTGTAAAATCTGACTAACGGTCATCCAGACTCAACGTTGGCGCTATTCTCTCCACATATACTGTCAGATATGTGGAGAGGCGCGGTAGCACAGTGGTTAGCACTGCTGCTTCACAGCTCCAGGGACCTGGGTTCGATTCCCGGCTTGGGTCACTGTCTGTGTGGAGTTTGCACATTCTCCCCCGTGTCTGCATGGGTTTCCTCCGGGTGCTCCGGCTTCCTCCCACAGTCCAAAGATGTGCGGGTTAGGTTGATTGGCCATGCTAAAATTGTCCCTTAGTGTCCTGAGATGTGTAGGTTAGAGAGATTAGTGGGTAAATGTGTAGGGATATGGGGGTAGGGCCCGGGTGGGATTGTGGTCGGTGCAGACTCGATGGGCCAGATGGCCTCTCTCTGTACTGTAGGGTTTCTATGATTCAGACCTGCTGAGATTTTCCAGCATTTTCTGTTTTTGTTTTAAAACATTCAAGCTCGAATCAATAATTTTGTGACAGCATAGACAAATTCAGCACTTGAATGGAACTGTCACAAGTGGGCGTACATTAACACTGCAATGAAGTTGCTGTGAAAATCCTCTAGTCACCACCCTCCAGCGCCTGTTCGGGTACACTGAGGGAGAATTTAGCACGGCCAATGCACCCTAACCAGCACATCTTTCGGAGAATAGAATTTATATTCATAGAATCCTGACAGTGCAGAGGATGCCATTCAGCCCATCGAGTCTGCACCAATTCTCTTGACAGAGTATCTTACCCAGACCCTTCCCCAGCCTTATCTCCATAACCCCACACGTTGCCATAACTAACCCAGCCGTCCAATATATCTTGGGCCACTATGGGACAATTTAACATGGCGAATCTACCTAACCTGCACATCTTTGGATTGTGGGAGGAGACTGGAGCACCCAGGGGAGACCCACACAAAAAAAAGACGCTTTCCGCGCCCGCTGGGCACCGCAGGGGTTGGGGTGCATTATTGACCCCAATAACCACATTTTAATTTGATGTTTTTAAGTTTCCTTTGTACTTTGATTTCTGTTCGGGCTGTTCCCCCTCCTTTTTGGGGAGCTGCCCCTTTTACTTTGTCCTGATTTAATCTGAGTTTGTTTACTTGGTTTGGTTTGACCTAAAAAGAGGACATGGGGAGAATGTGCAGACTCCGCACAGACAGTGAGCAGAGACCAGAATTGAACCTGGGTCTTTGGTGCTGTGAGGCAGCAGTGCTAACCCACTGTGCCACCGTGACACCCTGTTAGCTAGAACATGGGGAATAGGAGGAAAGTTATTGATTAAGGGCGTTCCTCAACGTGTCCGGGCCAATACTTACCCTCAAACCCAGTTTTCAAAAAAAGTAAGACCATATGATTGATTTATTATTGTCACGTATTGGGATACAGTGAAAAGTATTGTTCCTTGTGAGTTATAAGCGAAAGCATACCATTCATAGAGCACATGGGGGAGAAGGAAAGGAGAGGGTGCAGAATAAACTGTTGGAGTTGCTGACAGGGTGAAGAGAAAGATCAGCTTAATATGTGATAGACTACACTTCCTCTTGGACCTGCTCTACCATTCATAGCTGATCTACATCAATTCAACTTTGCAACCTGATCCTTTGATTTCCCTTGAGTCCTAAATATCTATCAATCTCCAGCCTTGTATATACTCGAAGACTGGGAATTATTGCTCTCCGGTAGAGAATTCCAAAAATTCACCACCCTATGAGTAAAGAAATTTCTCCTTTGTCTTAAATGTTGATCCCCTTGTCCTGAAGCTGTAACCCCTAGTTCTGGATTCTCCAGCCGTGTCACGCAACTTCTCAGCATCCAACGTGTTGAGTCCTCCAATGCGATAGCATCTCATTCTACTCATTCTGCCTATATGGGACAATCCTGATCCCAGGGAATGATTTACTTACTGAACTTGTGTTGCAACATCTCTAAGGCCAGTGTCTTGTTCTTTGGTTGCAGACAACAAATCTGTATAACTCCCAAGTGTGGTCCTACTAAAGCCCTAGACTTTGTTATTATGTACTCCTTGCATCTCCTTCCATTAAATATCCTAATTGCTAAAATTGTGGCCAAATTTAATTGGACTGTTTTAAAGTGCTTTTTTTTGTCCAATTTGAGTGAGTATAGTTCAATAGGATGTAGTTTTAAAAATCTTGTCTGTTGTTAGATTTTCCTGTTCAAGGGTTGCTTTGTTTGCCAAATCTGGATTGGAAGATTTTCTTGCTAGTAACCTCTTGTTTTTGTTAATAATGGTGCACTTCAGAAGGAAAACGCTGGGGATTGTGTAAAATGTATATTTTTAAAGCATTTCAGTGTTTGTGCTACAGTAGGAGGTTGCCAGATCTGAGGAATAACAACATTTTTCTTAGATGGTGATTTGAGCACACCGTGGCCGTTTGTTGCAGTGTTGGCTGAGATATTGAGGATTATTGGAGCTAGTGTCATTACAGGAATTAATAACATTGGCCCACAAGCTCGAAGAGTACTATGACTACAAAAACAGGTCAGAGTTCTCTGAAGCGTAACTGCCCAAAGCCTGTCCAACATCAGGTGCAGTCAGGAGTGTGGTGGAATACTCCCTCTACTTAAAGTAACAGTAAAGTTTATTTATTAGTCACAAGTAGGCTTACATTCACGCTGCAATGAACTTATTATGAAAATCCCCCAGTTGCCACACTCCGACACCTGTTCGGGTACATTGAGGGAGAATTTAGCATGGCCATTTCACCTAATCTGCACGAGAGTAGCTCCAACAAGGTGAACACCTTCAGTATTCACTCCCTCTACCACTGATGCACAATGGCAGCAGTGTGTACCGTCGACAAGATGCACTGTAGCAACTTGCCAAAATTCCTTCGACAGCACCTCCCAGACCAGCCACCTCTATCACCTGGAAAGATGAGGGCAGCAGACACGTGGGAACACAACTATCTGGAAGTTCCCCTGCAAGCCGCTTACTACCCTGACTTGGAACTATATATACATTCCTTTACTGTCACTGGGTCAAAATCCAGGAATTCCCTCTAACATCGGTGTGGGTGTACCTACACCACATGGACTGCAGCTATTCAAGAGGCAGCTCATCATCATCTTCTCAAGGGTAATTAGGGATAGGCAAAAAACGCTAGCGCAGCCAGCGGTGCCCGCATCCCACGAACGAAAATAAGTCATATCTGGTCCTTTTCTCTCGTGTTCCGTTATTGCACCAAGATCACTGAGTGTAGGGTGTTGTCTCTGTTCAATCTTACAAGCGACGTGTGCTTTGCAAAGAAAGGAAGGAATAAATGAGGACATCTGTCAGATGTTGCCGCAATGATCGCTTTTAATATTTAATATAGATGTACCCAACTTATAAATTGTGTTCTCCAAAACAGCTGCAGCCTGGCTGTCCAGTTGGCGGAGGTTCGCGAGAGTGTGCTCATCATTTCCACAGATCCAGCCCATAACATCTCCGACGCGTTTGATCAGAAATTCTCCAAAGTACCAACAAAAGTGAAAGGCTATGACAATCTGTTTGCTATGGTAAGTAAAAATACATGATGTGGAGATGCCGGCGTTGGACTGGGGTAAACACAGTAAGAAGTTTAACAACACCAGGTTAAAGTCCAACAGGTTTATTTGGTAGCAAAAGCCACACAAGCTTTCGAGGCTCTGAGCCCCTTCTTCAGGTGAGTGGGAATTCTGTTCACAAACAGAACTTATAAAGACACAGACTCAATTTACATGAATAATGGTTGGAATGCGAATACTTACAACTAATCCAGTCTTTAAGAAACAAAACAATGGGAGTGGAGAGAGCATCAAGACAGGCTAAAAAGATGTGTATTGTCTCCAGACAAGACAGCCAGTGAAACTCTGCAGGTCCACGCAACTGTGGGAGTTACAAATAGTGTGACATAAACCCAATATCCCGGTTGAGGCCGTCCTTGTGTGTGCGGAACTTGGCTATCAGTTTCTGCTCAGCGACTCTGCGCTGTCGTGTGTCGCGAAGGCCGCCTTGGAGAACGCTTACCCGAATATCAGAGGCCGAATGCCCGTGACCGCTGAAGTGCTCCCCAACAGGAAGAGAACAGTCTTGCCTGGTGATTGTCGAGCGGTGTTCATTCATCCGTTGTCGCAGCGTCTGCATAGTTTCCCCAATGTACCATGCCTCGGGACATCCTTTCTTGCAGCGTATCAGGTAGACAACGTTGGCCGAGTTGCAAGAGTATGTACCGTGTACCTGGTGGATGGTGTTCTCACGTGAGATGATGGCATCTGTGTCGATGATCCGGCACGTCTTGCTGTGGCAGGGTTGTGTGGTGTCTTGGTCACTGTTCTCCTGAAGGCTGGGTAGTTTGCTGCGGACAATGGTCTGTTTGAGGTTGTGCGGTTGTTTGAAGGCAAGAAGTGGGGGTGTGGGGATGGCCTTGGCGAGATGTTCGTCTTCATCAATGACATGTTGAAGGCTCCGGAGGAGATGCCGTAGCTTCTCCGCTCCGGGGAAGTACTGGACAACGAAGGGTACTCTGTCCACTGTGTCCCGTGTTTGTCTTCTGAGGAGGTCGGTGCGGTTTTTCGCTGTGGCGCGTTGGAACTGTTGATCAATGAGTCTAGCGCCATATCCTGTTCTTATGAGGGCATCTTTCAGCGTCTGGAGGTGTCTGTTGCGATCCTCCTCATCCGAGCAGATCCTGTGTATACGGAGGGCTTGTCCGTAGGGGATGGCTTCTTTAACGTGTTTAGGGTGGAAGCTGGAGAAGTGGAGCATCGTGAGGTTATCCGTGGGCTTGCGGTACAGTGAGGTGCTGAGGTGACCGTCCTTAATGGAGATGCGCGTGTCCAAGAATGCAACCGATTCCGGAGAGTAGTCTATGGTGAGCCTGATGGTGGGATGGAACTTGTTGATGTCATCATAGAGTTGTTTCAGTGATTGTTCACCATGAGTCCAAAGGAAGAAAATGTCATCGATGTATCTAGTGTATAGCATCGGTTGAAGGTCCCGTGCGGTGAAGAAGTCTTGTTCGAACCTGTGCATGAAGATGTTGGCATATTGAGGTGCAAATTTGGTCCCCATGGCTGTTCCGTGTGTCTGGATGAAGAACTGGTTGTTGAAGGTGAAGATATTGTGGTCCAGGATGAAGCGGATGAGATGTAAAATTGCATCTGGAAACTGGCAGTTGTTGGCGCTGAGCACTGAGGCCGTTGCAGCAATGCCATCGTCATGGGGGATGCTGGTGTAGAGTGCTGAGACATCCATTGTGACGAGGAGCGCTCCTGGTTCAACTGCTCCATGTGTGCCGAGTTTCTGTAGGAAGTCCGTCGTGTCGCGACAAAAGCTGGGGGTTCTTTGTACAATGGGTTTCAGGATGCCCTCGACATAGCCGGAGAGGTTCTCGCACAGGGTCCCATTGCCCGATACGATGGGACGGCCGGGTGTGTTTGCCTTGTGTATCTTCGGGAGGCAGTAGAGATCTCCAACGGGGGGAGTACGTGGGATGAGAGCACGGAGGGTGTTCTGAAGGTCCGGATCAAAGGTCTTGATCAGAGTGTTGAGTTGACGGGTGTGTTCTTTGGTCGGATCTGCAGGTAACTGTCTGTAGTGTTCCTCGTTGTTGAGTTGTCGGTACACTTCTTTGCAGTAATCCGTTCTGTTCAGTATGTCTGCTGGTTTGATGACAATGTTGCGGTTGGTCTTGAGAGCGTGGATGGCGTTACGTTGTGCTTGGGTGATGTTCGGGGCTGTCTTGTGAGTGCGGCTGATGAATTTGGTGTTGACGCACCTCCTGACGGCTTGGGCATACATGTCAAGTCGAGGGCAGCGGCCTTCCGGAGGAGTCCAATTCGACTCTTTCCTCTTCGGATGCACTGCGGATCTCTCTGTCGGCTGTTCCGGTTCATTGGCTGTCTCATTGTGTTCGTTGTTGGCCTCTTGGGGTTTGTGGAAGAACTCCCTCAGCCTCATTCGCCTGATGAATTCCTCTGTGTCTGCTGCGAGACTGATGGGGTCTATTTTGGTGGTGGGGCAAAAATTAAGCCCTCGGCTGAGAACTTCGATTTCATCTGGTTGAAGTGTGTAGTCGGACAAGTTGACAATGGACTTCCCTGCAGTGGTACTGTTTTCTACTGTGGTACCGGGGGAGGCTTGGTTGCTGCTGGTGGTGAACAATCACTGAAACAACTCTATGATGACATCAACAAGTTCCATCCCACCATCAGGCTCACCATAGACTACTCTCCGGAATCGGTTGCATTCTTGGACACGCGCATCTCCATTAAGGACGGTCACCTCAGCACCTCACTGTACCGCAAGCCCACGGATAACCTCACGATGCTCCACTTCTCCAGCTTCCACCCTAAACACGTTAAAGAAGCCATCCCCTACGGACAAGCCCTCCGTATACACAGGATCTGCTCGGATGAGGAGGATCGCAACAGACACCTCCAGACGCTGAAAGATGCCCTCATAAGAACAGGATATGGCGCTAGACTCATTGATCAACAGTTCCAACGCGCCACAGCGAAAAACCGCACCGACCTCCTCAGAAGACAAACACGGGACACAGTGGACAGAGTACCCTTCGTTGTCCAGTACTTCCCCGGAGCGGAGAAGCTACGGCATCTCCTCCGGAGCCTTCAACATGTCATTGATGAAGACGAACATCTCGCCAAGGCCATCCCCACACCCCCACTTCTTGCCTTCAAACAACCGCACAACCTCAAACAGACCATTGTCCGCAGCAAACTACCCAGCCTTCAGGAGAACAGTGACCAAGACACCACACAACCCTGCCACAGCAAGACGTGCCGGATCATCGACACAGATGCCATCATCTCACGTGAGAACACCATCCACCAGGTACACGGTACATACTCTTGCAACTCGGCCAACGTTGTCTACCTGATACGCTGCAAGAAAGGATGTCCCGAGGCATGGTACATTGGGGAAACTATGCAGACGCTGCGACAACGGATGAATGAACACCGCTCGACAATCACCAGGCAAGACTGTTCTCTTCCTGTTGGGGAGCACTTCAGCGGTCACGGGCATTCGGCCTCTGATATTCGGGTAAGCGTTCTCCAAGGCGGCCTTCGCGACACACGACAGCGCAGAGTCGCTGAGCAGAAACTGATAGCCAAGTTCCGCACACACAAGGACGGCCTCAACCGGGATATTGGGTTTATGTCACACTATTTGTAACTCCCACAGTTGCGTGGACCTGCAGAGTTTCACTGGCTGTCTTGTCTGGAGACAATACACATCTTTTTAGCCTGTCTTGATGCTCTCTCCACTCCCATTGTTTTGTTTCTTAAAGACTGGATTAGTTGTAAGTATTCGCATTCCAACCATTATTCATGTAAATTGAGTCTGTGTCTTTATAAGTTCTGTTTGTGAACAGAATTCCCACTCACCTGAAGAAGGGGCTCAGAGCCTCGAAAGCTTGTGTGGCTTTTGCTACCAAATAAACCTGTTGGACTTTAACCTGGTGTTGTTAAACTTCTTACAGTAAAAATACAAGCAGTGTAGAATAAAATGGCACGAATTAAATGTGATGTATGTGGCTCAGATCATTTATTTAGCCAAGCAAATGAGATAAACCAGGAACTGATAATGCAGCGGTTGTAATTTTTGTGGTTCGGGATTCCATATGTGGACAGTCAGGGGAAAATTGCTGCAGTTACTTTGTATAAGAGTGCCACTACACTACAGAGGATTCAATTATTACATGTGGCATGTGTTTACATGTAATGGTTAGCTTGAATGCCAATGTCGCAGTTTTCAAACCTCCGAACATGATAAATCTGATTAGAGTCACAGAGGTTTACAGCATGGAAACAGGCCCTTTGGCCCAACTTGTCCATGCCGCCCTTTTTTTATAACCACTAAGCTAGTCCCAATTGCCCGCATTTGGCCCATATCCCTCTATACCCATCTTACTCATATAACTCTCAATGCTTTTTAAAAGACAAAATTGTACCCGCCTCTACTACTACCTCTGGCAGCTTGTTCCAGATACTCACCACTCTGAGTGAAAAAATTGCCCCTCTGGACCCTATTGTATTTCTCCCCTCTCGCCTTAAACCTATGCCCTCTAGTTTTAGACTCCCCCACCTTTGGGGAAAAGATATTGACTATCTAGCTGACCCATGCCCCTCATTATTTTATAGGCCTCTATAAGATCACCCCTAAGTCTCCTACGCTTCAGGGAAAAAAGTCCCAGTCTACTCAGCCTCTCCTTATAACTCAAACCATCAAGTCCCGGTAGCATCCTGGTAAATCTTTTCTGCACTTTTTCCAGTTTAATAATATCCTTTCTATAATAGGGTGACCAAAACTGTACGCAGTATTCCAAGTGTGGCCGTACCAATGTCTTGTACAACTTCAACAAGATGTCCCAACTCCTGTATTCAATGTTCTGACCAATGAAAGCAAGCATTCTGAATGCCTTCTTCATCAGTCTGCCCACCTGTGACTCCACTTTCAAGGAGCTATGAACCTGTACCCCTAAATCTCTTTGTTCTATAACTTTCCCCAACACCCTACCATTAACTGAGTAAGTCCTGCCATGCTTCGATCTACCAAAATGCATCACCTCGCATTTATCTAAATTAAACTCCATCTGCCATTCGTCAGCCCACTGACCCAATTCTGAATAGGGAGACAATTTTATTTTAAAATAAAAGTAACATTTTGTGCAAGAAAAGGTCACTGCTTCCAATGTCCCTCTATGATCATTCTGCTATGGGCTAATTTTTACCCATGTTGATCACCACCTGTTAATTCCCAGTTTTTAGGAACCTTCAGCTCTCCTCAAAGAGGAATCGAGCCTCAATTTCTGTTCCCCGCAGATATCAATTGAAGTTTCAATTTTCCCCAAGTCCGTTACTCTTCGGAAGGTTTTAATTAAGCCAGTTCATGCGATCGCAATCTCCCAAAGACTAACTCTAAGACAAAGAAGAACATTTTCAAGCTTTTAGAGTCATAGAGGTTTACAGCATGGAAACAGGCCCTTCGGCCCAACTTGCCCATGCCGCCCTTTTTTTTAAACCCCTAAGCTAATCCCAATTGCCCGCATCTGGCCCAAAACAAAAGTCCACTCCAAACTCCGTGGCCTGGGGCTCGGCTCCTCCCTCTGTGACTGGATTCTAGACTTCCTAACCTACAGACCACAATCAGTAAGGATAGGCAACAACACCTCCTCCACGGTCATCCTCAACACCGGTGCCCCACAAGGCTGTGTCCTCAGCCCCCCACTCTGCTCCTTAGACACCCATGACAGTGTGGCCAAATTCCTCTCCAACTCCATTTTCAATTTTTAAAAAAATATTCGTTCATGGGATACAAAGAACAAAAAACAGTACAGCACAGGGACAGGCCCTTCGGCCCTCCAAGCCTGCCCCGATCACGTTGTCCTATCTAGACCAACCGCCTTTTGACCACCTATCTTGACCAAAGCGTCACGGGAGGAGGCACAGCAAATGGGAGATAGATACGAAGCCAGAATGAAGGAGTGCAGTGTCTCTGGAGGGTTGCAAGGCTGGTCACCTGATTTAAATTGTAAGCGTACTCCGGATGTACAATTCACTTGGAACCCAGATTGGCAGTTTTGAGGGAGATTTCTACTCGTGTTTCACGCAAGAGTCTTCCTGCAATGCGAATACCTTGTCAAACGCGGAAGTTGTACTGATAATCCAGTTGGACAGCTATGGCTAGACAAAGTGCACTATTTTAGAGAGAGGTCGGTTAGCTCAGTTGGCTGGACGGGTGGTTTGTGATGCAGAGTGATACTGGCAGCATTGGTTCAATTCCTGTGACAGTTGAGGTTATTCACGAAGGCCCCACTAAATCACACCGGTCAGCTCTCCCCCTCCAAGATTATGGTCATCTGGCACTATGGTGACTTTACAAGTTTAGAGAGAATAGTAACTTGCATTCTAGAAGCTGAATCATGTTAAATTCCATTTGTTTTCAAAGGAGTTTGGGGTAAATAAGTGAAGAGACAATTGCACTTCATAGTATTATTGGCAATAAGTTATATGATGATAATATAAGTATATTGTTTTTTTTCTTGTTTAAGGGGAATCTTTAGAATTTCAGATTTATTATGCCAGCAGCCGGTGTGTTTGGAAAAACATTTAGCTCAAAAGGTGTGAAAGCAAGTTAACAACTCATTTTCAGCTCGGAATTTGCTACTTAGATAGAGCTAATGGACTCTTGTTCGTACAAGAAGTTCCCCTGGGATGTGTGGTTAAAGGTGATTGACAGGGTCATGTGATGAACTGGGTCAGTGGCAGAGAGAAAGGAGCTTTAGCACTTTTAGAATGGCAGTTCTAGCTGGGAGTCTGTTGAAGATCGAGGTCTGCAAGCTGCCCTATAACTCATTTTCTCTCTGAAAGCTTCAAGACTGTGAACACAATTTATAGCAAGTATATTTATGGTTATTAACTATTTAAAGTGGCATTTAAATCTCTGAAAGGAATGTTGCTTATTTGGGACTGAAACTGTCAAAAGCTAGAAAGAAACTTGCTTCCTTTCAATTTTAAATATTGTTCAACTGTTAATGGTTAAGCTGCTTCATTTGTTAGCGTTATATTTAAACTGTGTTATTAAATAAAGTTTGGTTTAGTCTAAAAGATCCCTAATTTGTCAGTGGAATCATTCCTGGAAGGAAGTATCCTTTCCTCACATTTATGCCAAAATACAAAAGTTGTTGGGGTCTGGTCTGGCGTCCTAACATAACTTGGGGTTCTGGTCCAGCACCCTAACAATTATCACAGAGTCTTTACGATGCAGAAGGAGACCATTCGGCCCATCAAGCGTGCACTGGCGCTCTGAAGTCATGAGGTAATGTGAGAGGGAAAGGCAGGGTGGCACAGTGGTTAGACTCAGTGTATGAAGAACTGTTTATATCTTTGATTTTTGAAATCCTCCATTTTACAATAAACAGCTTAACAGTTTTCCACCTTTGGGCAGACCCCATCGAAGAACTAGGTTCAATTCTGAGCACTTCAGGAAAGCTATATTTGACTTGGAGGCGTGCTTACTTATTGGGATGGCACTGAAGCATTAAAAAGTTTTTTAAAGTTTCATAAACTTTGGCTTGTATTCTTTTGAGTTTAAGATATTGAGGGGTGTTCTAATATGGTGAGCGGGCGGGTAAGTGGAGCTGAGTCCATGAAAAGATCAGCCATGATATTGAATGGTGGAGCAGGCTCGAAGGACCAGATGGCCTACTCCTGCTCCTAGTTCTTATGCTGTTCAGGTGTGAACTCAGGGAGGCCTTTTTTACAGAAGGTTTATCAGAAACCTGCAATCCTCTTTTTAAAAAAAAAGGTTGTGGCTGGTAGGTCACTCAAAATTGTGGAAACTGAAATCGTTAGGTTTCATTGGGTAAATGCATCAGAGCCAGATCAGTGGAGTTGACATACAGAGCAACCATGGATTGATTAAATGTTGGAACTTGCTAGGTGGGCTGAAAATAAATAACACCTTCCAGTGTTATTCCTTCAAGTAAAAGCTTCAAGTTTTTAGGTGTCCAAATCACCAACAAATATTTTCCTATTCCAACATTCTCAGTCCTGCTCTTGAATGAAAGGTTACGCTTTGCCCTCTAAACTTTCTTTCAGCCCAAAGTCAGCTTTCTTGTGCTTGTTTGTGAAGTGCTTTGTGTATCTTGACACTTAAAAGCTGCTGTGGAAGTTCAAGTCATTGCTTTATGGTTATTCTAGCCCTAATTTATACAGGAATAAATAACAAGGGAAAAGTTCTCTGAGAGGTACTGGAGTGACAAAACTAGGTCCATGTATGGAGGGCATTAGCTATGAGGAGAGGTTGGAGAAACTTGGTTTGTTCTCACTGGAACGACGGAGGTTGAGGGGGCAACCTGATTGAAGTCTACAAGATTATGAGAGGCATGGACAGAGTGGATAGTCAGAAGCTTTTTTCCCAGAGTGGAAGAATCAATTACTAGGGGGCGCAGGTTTAAGGTGCGAGGGGCAAGGTTTAAAGGAGATGTACGAGGCAGATTTTTTACAGAGTAGTGGGTGCCTGGAACTCATTGCTGGGGAAGGTGGTGGAAGCGGATACGGTAGTGAGGGGCATCTTGACAAATACATGAATAGGATGGGAATAGAGGGATATGGTTTTAGTTAAGTTGGGCAGCATGGCCGGTGCAGGCCTGGAGGGCTGAAGGGCCTGTTCCTGTGCTGTCATTTTCTTTGTTCTTTGTATGTGTTGAATAGGGTCTTCTGGTAGTAAAAGGTTTTCAGCTTGTGTGCTGTATGGGGGAAAAAGTCATTTTTGGGAGTTTTCTATCCTGTACGAGTTTGTATTCTAAGGATGAACACTGAAACTTTATCGGGGCTTTTCCCTTTTCTCATCCAGGAAATCGATCCGAGCCTGGGAGTGGCTGAATTACCTGATGAATTTTTTGAGGAAGATAATATGTTGAGCATGGGTAAAAAGATGATGCAAGAGGCGATGAGTGCGTTCCCAGGCATCGATGAAGCTATGAGCTACGCCGAAGTCATGAGGTAATGTGAGAGGGAAAGGCAGGATGGCACAGTGGTTAGCACTGCTGCCTCGCAACGCCAGCGACCCAGGTTCAAATCCGGCCTTGGGTCACTGTCTGTGTGGAGTTTGCACGTTCTCCCTGTGTCTGCGTGGGTTTCTTCCAGGTGCTCCGGTTTCCTCCCACAATCTAAAGATGAGTGGGTGAGGTTGATTGGCTATGCTAAATTGCCCCTTGGTGTCGGGGGTATTAGGAGGGTAAATACGTGGGCTTATGGGGATAGGGCCTGGGTGGGATTGTTGTCAGTGCAGGCTCGATGGGCTGAATGGCCTCCTGTACTGTAGGGATTCTGAGATAGGAACGCGGGGATTCCATTTAACCCCTCAAACCTGTTCCACCATTCAACAAGACCATGGCTGATTGGGGACCAAACTATAATGCATCTTTGCCTCATAAAACATCGCTCAATCTTGGTTTCAGAATTAACATTTAATCTGGCATCAATTGCTCTGAATGTTCCAAACTCCTACCACCCTTTGCACATATAATTTGTGTGTAATTTAACTCTTGAAAGGTCTGGATCTAATTTTTAGACTATGGAAATATTTCCATGGCTCCTTAAGCCATGGAAATCTTATCCGTTTCACTTAATCTAATCTTCGATCAAATTACCCCTTAATCTTCGAAATTTCAGGAAATACTTGGACCCAAAAATATATATAGTATAGCCTCTCTTTCATCAAAAAACAGCAGGTTAAAATAACTTTGAGAGATCTGATTTAATCTCCAGCTCCATTTCTTACATGAAATCTGTAATATTTTAGTACTCTAGGTGGATGATATTGCTGGCATAGGATGATTGGTGTTTGATTTGATTTATTAATGTCACGTGTATTTCCTTCCACAGTTCATAGAGAAGGAAATGAGAGAGTGCAGAATGTAGTGTTACAGTCATAGCTAGGGTGTAGAGAAAGATCAACTTTATGCGAGGTAGGTCCATTCAAAAGTCTGACAGCAGCAGGGAAGAAGCTGTTCTTGAGTTGGTTGGTACGTGACCTCGGACTTTTGTATCTTTTTCCCGACGGAAGAAGGTGGAAGAGAGAATGTCCGGGGTGCGTGGGGTACTTAATTATGCTGGCTGCTTTGCCGAGGCAGCGGGAAGTGGAGACTGAGTCAATGGATGGGAGGCTGGTTTGCGTGATGGATTGGGCTACATTCACAACCTTTTGTAATTCCTTGCGGCCTTGGGCAGAGCAGGAGCTATACCAAGCTGTGATACAACCAGAAAGAATGCTTTCTATGGTGCACCTGTAAAAGTTGGTGAGAGTCGTAGCTGACATACCAAATTTCCTTAGTCTTCTGAGAAAGTAGAGGCGTTGGTGGGCTTTCTTAATTATAGTGTCGGCATGGGGGGGACCAGGACAAGCTGTTGGTGATTTGGACACCTAAAAACTTGAAGCTTTTACTTGAAGGAATAACACTTGAAGGTGTTATTTATTTTCGAAGAAAAAGATGTTGGTTTGTATGTGGGGCAGCGCCATGAATCAGGCTTCTAGCTTCAGTCGTGTCTTGCTTTGAGAATCCTGGACCCTGGCTTTCAAGCAGGATCGTGGTGGAGCAGCTACCTTTATTTTTTGTCTTGTGTGAATGTGTGCAAACCTGAGGAACTATGGAAGGAAAATATTGTGGGATACTAGGGTGCAAGTATCTTCATTGGAACTTAAAATGTTCCCATACGCTTTAACCCCTAATGTGTGCAGAGTAGCAAAAACTGCTGTCGAGAAAGTCTTCATAAGAGCAACAATTTGATCCCCCGAGTAACAGAGAAAAAAGCCCTGGAGCTATTTAAGTTGAATGTTGTACTTGGGGTGAGGCGTGGGGGCGGTGGGTGAACTGTAGTTTTAAAGTTTACATATTCGTGTCACAAGTAGGCTTACATTAACTGCAATGAAGTTACTGTGAAAATCCCCTAATCGCCATACTCCAGCGCCCATTCGGGTACACTAAGGGAGAATTTAGCATGGCCAATGCACCTAACCCGGACGTCTTTTGGACTGTGGGAGGAAGCCGGAGCACCCGGGGAGGAAACCCACGCAGACACTGGGAGAATGTGCAAATTCCACACAGACAGTGACTGGGAATCGAACCCGATTCCCTGACGCTGTGAGGCAGCAGGGCTAACCACTGTGCCACCGTGCTGCTCCTGGCGTGAGGTAACTGTGGGTACTTTAGCTAAGATGACACTTCTTTGTATTTTTTCTATGTTCTATGATGGGGTCTTTTAAGAGACTTCTGGATGAGTACATGGGACTTAATAGGATTGAGGGTTATAGGTAAGCCTATATATAGGCCTAGGTAGGTAGGGACATGACTGGCGCAACTTGTAGAAAGCTGTATTCTTTCTAAGTTCTATGTTCTTTACCCTGAGAACGGTTGCAATCTGGGACTCTCAACCACGTGGAGCTAGGTGGACACGAGAATCAAGAGTAGAAGGGGTTATTCTTTCAGGGTTAGGTGAAACAGGAGGGGAGGGTAGAATTGGAAGGCGAGTTGTGTTAAATTCAGCAATAACCAGTTGAGCCGAACACCCATTTTTTGTGTTGTACATTCCATGTAATCATCCTCTTGTCTGTCGCACAGCCTCTACTTTGCCGGACATGGTGATTTTACTGCCTTGCTTTTCTTCAGTTCAGGTAATCTAAATGAACCTTCATAATTTGTTTGAAAATTGCAGCGTGTTTGCAGTGAGGGGGGGGGGGGGGGGAGGTGAGAATGCTTCTACTGAGCTACTTGCTGGATCGAGGTGACTGTCAGTGTTAAAAAGACAGTAAATCCTACTGTGCACTGAGCACCCCCCCCCCCCCCCCCCCTCCTCCCTCCCTCCCCAGCCCACTGTTTATCTTGCTAAATCCAGCCTCTGAAAAATGTGAAAGCTGCTTAATCCTACTCCAGCTGTGCAATGGCAGTGACCCTCCAACTCTCAAAACTTTTGCACATTAAGTGACAGAGTGGATTTTTAAAGTTTATTTATTAGTCACAAGTAAGGCTTACATTAATACTGCTGTGAAGTTACTGTGAAAATCCCCTAGTGGCTCTACTTGCATGTTAATTGGCACAGGTCATATATGGTGTATGTTAAATACATGACACAGATTGTAAAATTGAGCTTTCACATGTCTTGATGCTGTTTGAGAACATGTTAAGACAGAGCTGTAGAATTCGTGAGATTCTCACACCGCTGTCCGGTTAAATTGTTTAAGGATATAAAATTTATGGGCGCTGATTTACCAGCGAACGAGGTTCCATCGCTGCCGATAGCTTTTTACACTCTAACGCGGCCCCGTTTGTTAAATAACTTGTGTTTTGCAGGCTGGTGAAAGGCATGAATTTCTCGGTGGTGGTGTTCGACACAGCACCAACAGGGCACACACTAAGACTCCTGAACTTTCCAACCATCGTTGAGAGGGGACTTGGGAGACTAATGCAGATTAAGAACCAGATCAGCCCTTTCATCTCCCAGGTAATCTAAGCTCATGGCCTCATCTGCTCTGAAATCTTTTAGACAATGTAATGCAGGTAAATTGGTGTGAAGAATGAGATTGTGGTTGTTCTGCTGGGAGGCAGTGGCGGCTGGTGTAGTCTATGGGGTAGGACATGGGTGAAAATAAAATCTGACAGCATTCCTGCTCCTTGTGCCATTGGTGTCTGCAACTGGAAAGTGGGTAGGTCTAGATATTTTCCCCAAGCACAAATAGCCTCCCAACGCCTAATCTCTACATTTACGTATAAAAAACTGCCACTTTAATGTACCAATGGAAACTATAGCTCAATTTAAAATCTTTGAGAGAAGGGAGCATGATCAGATGAAGGGAATTAAGCAAATCCAGAGTCTTCTATATATATTAAGTACAGTTTTCATTCGGTCCATAAGGTGCAGTCTTATGGACTGAATGAAAACTTTTAGGATCTCCATAATTGCTGGCCATAATTTATTGCCCATCCCTAGTCACCCTTGAACTGAGTGGCTTGCTAGGCCATTTCAGAGGGCAGCTGAGAGTCACCCGCATTGCTGTGGCTCTGGAGTCACATATAGGCCAGACCAGGAGTTCCTTCCCTAAAGGACATTAGTGAACCAGATGGGTTTTTCCGACAATCGACAATGGTTTCATGGTCATCAGTAGATTCTTAATTCCAGATTTTTAAAAATTGAATTCAAATTCCACCATCTGCCGTGGCGGGATTCGAACCCGGGTCCCCAGAACATAAGCTGGGTTTTTGGATTAATAGTCTAGCGATAATGCCATGAGGTCATCATCTCCCCTTGCATATGTTTAGGTTGATGTAAAACTTGGCAGTCACTTATTCCTTTGAATCTGTTTTATTTATATATATATATATATATATATATATATATATATATATATATATATAATATAGATATATCTGATGTTGTATAATGCAGTGGTCTCGACTGTACTTAAAGAATATTCCGTAGTGAGATCCTGTGATTAGCGCTGCTGCCTCACTGCGCCAGGGACCCGGGTTCAGTTCCGGACTCGGGTCACTGTCTGTGTGGAGTTTGCACGTTCTCCCCCGTGTCTGTGTGGGTTTCCTCTGGGTGCTCTGGTTTCTTCCCACACTCCAAAGATCATAGAATCCCTACAGCGCAGAAGGAGGCCATTCAGCCCATTGAGTCTGCACCAACAACAGTCCCACCCAGGCTCTATTCCCACAACCTCGCACATTTACCCTGCTAATCCCCCTGACACTCGGGTCAATTTAGCATGGCCAATCGACCTAACCCAAACATCTTTCGGGAGATGGGAGGTTAGGTGGATTAGCCATGCCAAATTGCCCCTGAATGTCAGGGGGATTGGCAGGGTAAATGTGTGGGGTTAAGGGTATTGGGCCTGGGTGGGATTGTTGTTAGTGCAGACTCGATGGGCTGAATGGCCTCCTTCTGCACTGTATGGATTTTAGTTGTTGAGTGAGGTATCCCGCTAGTTGACAAACATCCAGTTTGTTCCGGTGTAGCTGATCTTGATGCTGAACATCTGTTGTAAATGTGGAATTTAGCTGTGTGTGTTGTCGAATCACTGGTGTGATACGTATGATTTTCTGTTGCGCTCATGTGTTCTTCCACATTTGATTGCGTGCATTTGGAAAGTCAATGTTAGAGCGTGCAGTATTCTGGAATCTGATTAACTAGGCTGCCTTGCTTCTGTGTAAATGGTAAGGAAGGCTTCAAGCATTGACTCTTTAAATTCAAACAAAACCAATTAGGATGTATGTGACATCATGCAAACATTTAACGTTTGAATAATTGACACTTGAACTGTTGGTGATCTGTGTAATCATTGCTTGCGTTGGTGTGGGATCAGGCTGTGCACGTATTTAACCATTGCCTACATTTCAGATGTGCAGTATGCTTGGACTCGGAGACATGAATGCAGATCAACTTGCGTCGAAACTAGAGGAGACCTTGCCCGTCATTCGTTCAGTCAGCGAGCAGTTTAAAGACCCGGTAATTACTGCCTAATTGATTTTTCACTCCTCCTAAGATCAGTGGTGACGTGCAATTTAATGGTGAGACTGAAGTTGTTCTACAAAATCTGATTTGGGCTGTGGAACTTTATTACCTCCTTGCGCTCAAATCTGTAACGCGGCATTCCTTCCTCGCCGCCCCCTTTCACTCTTGCTTTCCCTCAAAAACCCAAATTTGGTTTCACTGAGCTTTGGTTCCCTGGATGTAAAATTGTAACTACAGATGTCACAGCTCCGAGATTTTATGGGGACACTCGGGTAAATCATTATGTATTGCCTGTCCTGAGATTATCAAGATTAAATCACGTGGTGTGAGACTGGATAGAAACCCACCCCTTCCCTGTGGGCGGCTTTTTAAAAACCCCGTGACAGTCCAAAGGCAAGCTCTGAGTTGCTGGTCGAGTACTGTAACCTTCCTGAGGTGCCATTCCTATTAATGCAGATAGTTCCACTGATAGTTCCTCACAGTGCCAGGGACCCGGGTTCAATTCCGGCTTCGGGTCACTGTCTGTGTGGAGTCTGCACGTTCTCCCCATGTCTGCATGGGTTTCCTCCGGGTGCTCCAGTTTCCTCCCATAGTCCAAAGGTGTGCGCGTTAGGTTGATTGGCCATTCTAAATTGACCCTAGTGTCAGGGGATTAGCAGGGTAAATATGTGAGGTTACGGGAATAGGGTCGGGGTGGGATTGTGGTCAGTGCAGAGTCGGTGGGCCGAATGGCCTCTTGCACTGTAGGGATTCTATAATCGTTTTGCACTTAAGTTTGTTTCACTGAGAGAAGTCAGGATTCCCCACATATTCACCCATCACACAAAAGTATTCCAGTGTTTTAAACTCTCAGTACATTCCACCCCAACCTGTCTTCAACTAGAGTCATAGATGTTTACAGCATGGAAACAGGCCCTTCAGCCCAACTTGTCATGCCACCCCTTTTTTTAAACCACTAAGCTAGTCCCAATTGCCCGCATTTGGCCCATATCCCTCTATACCCATCTTACCCATGTAACTGTCTAAATGCTTTTTAAAATACAAAATTGTACCCACCTCTACTGCTACCTCTGGCAGCTTGTTCCAGACACTCACCACCCTCTGTGTGAAAAAATTGCCCCTCTGGACCCTTTTGTATCTCTCCCCTCTCACCTTAAACCTATACCCTCTAGTTTTAGACTCTCGTACCTTTGGGAAAAGATATTGACTATCTAACTGATCTATGCCCCTCATTATTTTATAGACCTCTATAAGATCATCCCCTCAGCCCCCTACGCTCCAGAGAAAACTACTGGGGGAATAATCTCAGTAAATATCCAGCCAGCACTCTGTAATTTGTTCTATGCTCTTTTCTTTCCCCCCCCAATCCCCGCGTCCCGTTCTCTTCCCCCCCCCCCCCCCCCACCCCGCAAAGACCTGCAGTAGAAGAGAGTTCTGAACTCCACTAATTTATGCTATAACTAGTTTACACCTCCAGTAATCTCTCATCTTTACATTGTAAAGACACCCGTAATATTTTCCAATTAGGATTCAAGTAAATGTGGGCTCCCTTAGCAATGTGTGCTATTGCGTCATACTGAATTAGGGAATTCTAATCTCTACTGCCTGGGATAGAATGGGGCGCTTTGGTTTGACTTTCAGTGGAGCAGTGTGTGAAAACCTACCAGGAATTTTATGTCTTGCAGTCCACTGATCCCTTGTTGTTTAGGGCAGGGATTGAGAATGAGAGTGGGTCCGCTTCAGGATTGCCTGTCTGGCTGCTCTGGCTAACGCAGTTTGCCGTCACTTGAGGAACAGTAAATTAATGCACATTTGTTACCTGTGAAAGCCTTCTGAGCAAGCGTGGCAGGAAGACTTGTGTTTATATTATGTCTTTCACTACCATAGGACCTCCCGACACACCTCACAGCCAATTGAATACTTTTGAAGTGTAGTGACTGATGTAAGGTGGGAAACATATTAGCCAATTTTATCACAGCTAGCTCCCAAAAACAGCAATGTGATGGATAAACTCAGTAAGAAGTTTAACACCAGGTTAAAGTCCAACAGGTTTATTTGGTAGCAAAAGCCACACAAGCTTTCGGAGCTCTAAGCCCCTTCTTCAGGTTGGACTTTAACCTGGTGTTAAACTTCTTACTGTGTTTACCCCAGTCCAACGCCGGCATCTCCACATCATGGATAAATCCACCAGCTCCCTCTTTGAAATAGTGCCACGGATCTTTTCGGTTCACCCAATGGCTCAGTTTAGCGTGCCATCTGAAAGATGGCACTCCCTCAGTAAGTTTTTTAAAAAATTTATTTAATTTTTAGTGTCATGAATAGACTTACATTAACACCGCAATGAGGTTACAGTGAAAATCCCCTAGTCGCCACACTCCGGCGCCTGTTCAGGTACACTGAATTTAGCACGGCCAGTGCACCTAACCAGCACGTCTTTCGGACTCTGGGAGGAAACCCACGCAGTCACAGGGAGAACGTGCAGACTCCGCACAGACAGTGACCCAAGCTGGGCATCAAACCCGGGTCCCTGGCGCTGTGAGGCATCAGTGCTAACCACTGTGCCACCGTGCAATACTGCACGAGAGAGAAGGCCTAGATCTTGTGTTCAAATCCCTAATGTGGGACCACAACCACCTAAGTCAGAGGCACGTGTGCTACTGACAGAATCCTTCAGTGCAGAAGGAGGCCATTCGGCCCATCGAGTCTGCACCGACCACAATCCCACCCAGGTCTTATCCCCATAACCCCATGCATTTATTCTAGCTAGTCCCCCTGACACTAAGGGTCTAATTTAGCCTGGCCAATCCACCTAACCCGCACATCTTTGGACTGTGGGAGGAAACCGGAGCACCCGGAAGAAACCCACACGGGCACAGGGAGAACGTGCAAACTCCACACAGGCTGTGACCCCAAGCCGGGAATCGAACCTGGGTCTCTGGAGCTGTGAGGCAGCAGTGCTAACCACTGTGCCACCGTGCCGCCCCATGATGAACCATGGCTGTCGGCCAAGAGGGATACTGGAGAAAGTTGGGACAAGTGAAAGGAAATGTATGAAATCAAAGCTAATGTTGTTCCTGCTGCCACCTCCGTGTTTTAGTTGGTGAGATCCAAGATGATGGTTACCGACTAAACCTATCCTACGGCCTTTTCTGTTTATTTCTCACAGGAGCAGACCACGTTCATCTGTGTATGCATTGCCGAGTTTCTGTCCTTGTACGAGACAGAACGACTAATTCAAGAGTTGGCCAAATGTAAAATCGACAGCCACAACATCATTGTAAACCAACTGGTGTTCCCGGATCCTGGGGAGAAGCCGTGTAGGATGTGTGAAGCACGACACAAAATCCAATCAAAATATCTAGACCAGGTACTATTATAACGGGCGTGAGTTGAGTGAAATATTGTGTACAGAAGGTGTGACCAGCTAACCTTGTGACTGCATTAGCCTCGTGCTTGAAGGGAATCAAGTTTCTTTTTATTTTCTTTATTGGAGAGGGATTAAGCCTCTTTCAGACTTGCTCTTTCAAGCTAGGTACAATTGAGTATAACAGATGCTAAGAGGAGAGGGAGCTGGCCCCCTTCGATCTCTTCCACTATTCAGTTAGATTATGATTGATCTGTATTTTATTTTATTTATTATTTATTTGTCACAAGTAAGGCTTACATTAACATTGCAATGAAGTTACTGTGACAGTCCCCGAGCCGCCTGTTCGGGGACACTGAGGGAGAATTTAACACGGCCAATGCACCCTAACCAGCACGTCTTTCGGACTGTGGGAGGAAACCGGAACACCCGGAGGAAACCCACGCAGACACGGGGAGAACGTGCACACTCCACACAGACAGTGACCCAAGTCGGGAATCGAACCGGGGTCCCTGGCGATGAGGCAGCAGTGCTAACCACTGTGCCACCATGTTGCCCCCTATTTCGACTCCATTAATCCCCCCCCTCTCCCCTTTTGACCTATGTCCCTTGATATCATTGCCGACTGAATCCCTCTTGAAAATATCAGGTGACCCAGATTTCCACTGCTTTCTGTGTGGGGAAAAAGTGCCTCCAGATTTCACTCCTGAGATTTGAACATTGTGTCCAGTGTTTCCTCTGAGTTTTGTGCAGGCTACTTGTTTCACTGCGTGGTCCCTTTGAATGTTGTTGTGTGACCGCATATGTAAAATAATTTAAACGGGTTGACACGTGTGACGTTGGTTGAGCTGTTGCGCGACTTTGATTGTGCCCTCATGTCCTGTGTTTCACCATCAGAGAAAGTAATTTCTCAGTTTTCTGCTCTTAACTGATCCCTTTTTGTATAATTTGAAACATCTCGCTTCGATCACCTCTCAACCATACACACTCAAGCAAAGTAAGAGTTTTAACAACACCAGGTTAAAGTCCAACAGGTTTATTTGGTAGCAAATGCCATTTGGTAATAAATGGATTTGCTACCAAATAAACCTGTTGGACTTTAACCTGGTGTTAAAACTCTTACTGTGTTTACCCCAGTCCAACGCCGGCATCTCCACATCGTTCAAGCAAATGTAGCCCAAGTTTATGTGAGTTTAGGCGTAAGGATCCTGAGAAGGGTTGGAGGGGGGAGCAGATGGAATAGAGGAAGTGAGGGGGACAGATTACTAGCCAAACTGTGAACTCCAATATTAAACCACAGTTAGCTCTATTTCTCTCTCCGTTCAGGATGCAGCCCGACCTGAGAATTTCCAGCATTTTCTCTTACCCGTCTCAGATTTCCAGCATCCGCAGTAATTTGCTTGTATCAACTGACAGATTTCAACAGCTATGAATTTAAAATAAGGACTTAACTCTGTTAAAATTAGCGTCTGGTGCCCGGGTTCAGGATGCCTGTGATTGCTGAATCTGTAAAAGCTTTTAGTTTTTAATTGGCTGCATGAAACTGATCTGGCAGCTTAATGTAGTCACGGTTCGTGACTAATGACTTCAGTATTGCCGAAAAAAAACATACTGTCAAAGTTTTTCGTCTTGTACTCATCCAGACAGAATCGCAAGAATACCAAATCTCAAAGGGAATAAAGTTATATTGCATGAGAAGAGGGAGCTGATTGGTTGGCAAGTAGACTCTGATTGGTAGATGGGTGTCCTGTTGGACCTTAACCTGGTGTTGTAAGACTTCTTGCTGGTAGATGGGTTACCATAGAGAATACATCAGGGAACAGTTAACTGCCAAGGTTTTTGTTCAAATTCACCCCAGGCAAGTTGACTTTGATTAGCCAAGGCATTAGCATGGGGAATGAACCAGGGAATGGCTGTCACCATATTTTTGGCTAAACAAAAGCTTGGGGGGTGGGGGCAGCCATTTCCTGGTTCATTTCCCCATGTTCAATGCCACGATCAATCAACTTGCCTGGTTTGAATTTAAACAAAAATCTTGGCGGCTCATTGTTCCCTGGTGCATTTTCCATGACAACGCCTCTACCAATCAGTGTTCACTTGCCAACCAAACAGCACCCTCTTCACATACAGTACAAATTGTTGTTACCTTTGAGGTATGGTTTTCTTGCGATTCTGTCCAGATGAGGGGATTTTCACAGCAATTTTATTTATTACTGTCGCAAGTAGGCTTACATTAACACTGCAATGAAGTTACTGTGAAAATCCCCTAGCCGCCACACTCTGGCACCTGTTTGGGTACACCTGAGGGAGAATTTAGCACGGCCAATGCACCCTAACCAGCACGTCTTTTGGACTGTGGGAGGAAACCCAAGCAGACACGGGGAGAACGTGCAGATTCCGCACACACTTCATTGCAGTGTTAATGTAAGCCTACTTGCGACACTAATAAATAAACTTAAACTCCTTGTGCTTCTGTTCCAAAGAGTGTAAGATGAAAGTTTTGACAGCATGTCTTTCTTCAGCACTATTCGAGCTCTGTAAGCATGGCAATCTCGTCTGGTACTTTTAAGATGTGGAGATGCCGGCGTTGGACTGGGGTGGGCACAGTAAGAAGTCTCACGACGCCAGGTTAAAGTCCAACAGGTTTGTTTGGAATCGCGAGCTTTCGGAGCGCTGCTCCTTCATCAGGTGAGTGGAGAGGTAGAGAGGTGTCTTTGCCTTTATATATGCCGTGTTTGTGAACCTACCTCTCCACTCGCCTGACGAAGGAGCAGCGCTGAAAGCTTGCGATTCCAAATAAACCTGTTGGACTTTAACCTGCTGGTATTTTTAAGGTTTTGGTGTATCAAGCACATAGATGTTTCCCTGCCTACCCTTGCCGTTAAGAGGCTTAGTTCACCATTTGTTTCTTAAATGTCTTTATTTGAATAGGATGACTGTGACTTGCCTCTTTTTGCTTTACTTTTTAGATGGAGGATCTGTACGAAGATTTTCACATAGTGAAGCTCCCACTGTTACCTCATGAAGTCAGGGGCACTGACAAAGTCAATACCTTCTCCAAGCTCCTGCTTGAGCCTTACAAGCCACCCAGTAAATGAACAGACTTCCCTCATTCCGTTTTGAGACTGACACAGAGAAATCTGAGACTTGTAATTTATCAACACTACATTTGTAGGCAAGGAGCGTGTGGGGGGGAAGGAGGGAATACGTGGATGTTATTTATTGTTCTGGCCAGTTTTTCTTTTTTCGGGTTCTTGTAATTTTAAGGAGGCGATTCTTTGCCTTGCCCACATGTGACCTTGAACGGGGTCGTGTCGAAAGCTGGGGTTGCAGAAAGAGGCATCAAGCGACCTGTAGCTTCGTTCTGCGACCGATGACCTTAAAGACGATGGCTTTTAAGCTTCGACTTCCCCATCTCCTCCCCCCCCCCCCCCCCCCCCCCTCATGATTTTCCGTCCTCTCTCAAGTGATCCCATGACTTGAGGACTCAGTGCAGCCTCCGCAATCCTCCTGGTTCATTTGTCGTGGCATAGCTAATTTAACACTTCCCAAGTGCAGCAATTGTTCTGGGGAGCAGCAGTGCTCCCCACTCCAACCCCTTGGCACAGTTGCTGCTTCTGGAGAACGTGACCTCTTGTGTTGCGAAGCCGGACCGTCAAACACTGACACAGGCAATTCCTTATCTTTCACTTCAGCGGCAATTAAAAGTTGTCCGTTGTCTGTGAGTTGGGAGCCTGCTGCCGGAGGTTAGGCCTCAAGTTCTCATTTTCATTACTAATTCAGCCCTTATGAATGTTGCATCGGCGTGTGTGTGTGTGTGTGTCCTATTCCAGCCACCTCCCCCATAAAATATCTCAATATACAGCATGCTGACTGCGTCTCCTATTTCTGGCAGGCTGCGGGTTACATGAGAAAACCACTCTAAACCTGACCACTGGCAGGATAACTAACCTTTCAAACCTAACACACGTTTTCTAACTGGTATTGCTTGCTCTGATGTTGTGGGGCCTTTGATTTGGTTTACCGCATCTGACAGTGGAGTGACAATGTACCTGTGCTGAAGTGCTGCTTTGAATGCTCTCTGTGCTTTGTGGGATATTCCCCCCCCTCCCCGCCCCAAGTTTTCCTTTCCAACTTGGAGATGATTCTTATGAAGAAAATAGTTTATGAAAGGACCCAAGCAGACATGTGTGCTTTTCAGGCACTTTCCTGTGGCTGCATTCACACTACTTTTGGTCTCTCTCTTTTATTTTTTGTTTTGAGGTTGTTAATGGTCCTGGCTCCTGCCCACATGTGGGTGGTTGGTCGCTTGCCTCCTGAAGAGGGCGGCACGGTAGCACAGTGGGTTAGCACTGCTGCTTCACAGCTCCAGGGACCTGGGTTCGATTCCCGGCCTCGGGTCACTGTCTGTGTGGAGTTTGCACATTCTCCCCGTGTCTGCGTGGGTTTCCTCCGGGTGCTCCGGTTTCCTCCTACAGTCCAAAAATGTGCGGGTTAGGTTGATTGGCCATGCTAAAATTGCCCCTTAGTGTCCTGAGATGAGTAGGTTAGAGGGATTAGCGGGTAAAATATGTAGGGATATGGGGGGGGGGGGGGGGATTGTGGTCGGTGCAGACTCGATGGGCCGAATGGCCTCTTTCTGCACTGTAGGGTTCTATGATCCTTCCGTGAGTTAGGGGCTGGGTGCGGCAGCGAACCGTGTACACTTTCGGACCTGACCGTCTTCTCAACTCCTGAGATGGCACAGCTAGTTAAAAATAACGGGACATAGCGGGTCAGCAAGGACGAATGATTGGCGCAGTGCAGGGGTCAAAGACATGTGCGGTCAGCCAGGGCAGGCGCCAATGGCTCTGAACTAAGAAAGAGAAAAATTAACTGTGGTTCTTGCCCCCCCCCCCCCCCCCCGGTCCTCATTCCCCTGGATAAATGGGTAATTCCTTGCTGTCCTGACACCTAAGAATGTCCACTTGGAACAGGGATACTTTTTAAAGGGTGCCTATATCCTCCAATCGACACCATTTTTGTTGTGGGTGATGGGGAGGTGTTGTATAATTTGGGGGATTGTCAATAAGCAGCGACATATCCGTGTCCTCTCACTACACATGAGTATTGCAATCGTTTTTAACAGTAGTTTGCAAAGCCTGTGGCGACTTGTTTTAAGTGCAGAATTCTGAGAATGTTAATAAAGTCAAAGACTAAATACTTTAGGAGCAGGAAGCCAGCAGCTGACTGCAAATACTCTGCTCATTTAGTTACCCTCAAATTCCAGGGACCGAACTTCGAATGATTTATCTGCTTTGCTCCAGTCAGTAAGTCAGAAGGTGCTGTCCTTAAAGGTACCACTGTAGCTGTGGGGAGCGGGGGAGGTATTTGTGTTATAGTGTTTCCGCTGCTGTGCTGGGGAGGGCAATAGAAACGAGCGAAAATTATTTAAACACACTAGATTAAGGTTGCCCCCTTCTCTTCTGCTGACGAGATTGTCAAAACTACTTTGCAACAGACCCGCCTTTCCGCTCCACCCAACAGTGTTGGCTCAAGTTTTAACCAAACCCTGAAGTAGAGAGGAAGGATACCTAATGAGAAACGGTTGGGTTTTAAAAAAAATTTTTTTTATCCTAACCTGCAAGTGACAAAGGTAAAAATGGTGGAATTTAAATTTTTCTTGTTTACACGTAGACTATTGCTGGAATTGTACTGCCTTGTCCGAGGCTCGTAGATCCTGCCCGAGGGCAACGGAGAATGTTGATCTGCGGGGCGGGCGTGCCGGTAAAATCCCAGCATGTGTTTCTGAATCTTCTCCAAATTCTCTTTAATTCTTTCAGGTTCACTCCCCAGTGACTTATTTGATTCCAAATGAATGGCTTGTAACTGGGTAGTTCCCAATCTGCATCCCGTTGACTGAACCTGACCCAGTTACAGGAGAGGTCCGGCATCTGACCTGGGGAAAGCAGGGCTGGAGACGGGAGGTTCAGCCAGGCTCCCTGCTCTTGATCTGTCGGGCAGTAATGGACCCTCATTGGAAAATACTTTATTTCTAGATGACTGGTGAGAGCGGGGTCAGGCATGAGTGTGATGCCCCTCTGCCAATCAACCCCACGCCCCCTCCCACAAAAAAAAAACAATGCCGCAATGAATCAATAACGTGTGAGCCTCTGCGAAGATTAATCACAGGCACCCGATACTGGAAGGTGATGAGAAGAGAGAAAAATGAGCAAATATAACGCTACCTTTTTTGTAAAGTAGCAGCATTTCACACTAACAGCTATTAATATTCCTAAAGAGTTGATGTAATGAATTGAAAACTTGAAATACTACAACGGTCAAACTAAATATTAAAATATTTGTACTGCTTACAATGATTTCTGGGATGGAGGTGGGGAATGATTAAAAAAACTCTTGAAATATACCATTACTGCAGGTTGCTGTGTTTTTAGGAATTTTATTGATGGGAGATTGCAACTCGAGGTAATGAATTTTGGAAGTTCTGATAAAGATAGGAAACACAGTAAATGGCAGAACCCTTAAGAGTATTGATAGGCAGAGGGATCTGGGTGTACAGATACACAGGTCACTGAAAGCAGCAACGCAGGTGGAGAAGGTAGTCAAGAAGGCATACGGCATGCTTGCCTTCATCGGCCGGGGCATTGAGTTTAAAAATTGGCAAGTCATGTTGCAGCTTTATAGAACCTTAGTTAGGCCACACTTGGAATATAGTGTTCAATTCTGGTCGTCACACTACCAGAAGGATGTGGAGACTTTGGAGAGGGTACAGAAAAGATTTCCCAGGATGTTGCATGGCATGGAGGGCATTAGCTATGAGGAGAGGTTGGAGAAACTTGGTTTGTTCTCACTGGAACAACGGAGGTTGAGGGGCGACCTGATAGAAATCTACAAGATTATGTGGGGCATGGACAGAGTGGATAGTCAGAAGCTTTTTTCCAGGGTGGAAGAGCCAATTACGAGGGGGCAGAGGTTTAAGGTGCGAGGGGCAAGGTTTAAAGGAGATGTACGAGGCAAGTTTTTTTACACAGAGAGTGGTGGGTGCCTGGAACTCGCTGCCGGGGGAGGTGGTGGAAGCTGATACGATAGTGAGTTTTAAGGGGCGTCTGGACAAATACATGAATAGGATGGGAATAGAGGGATGTGGTCCCTGGAAGGGTAGGGGGTTTTAGTTCAGTCGGGCAGCACAGTCGGTGCAAGTTTGGAGGGCCAAAGGGCCTGTTACTGTGCTGGCGTTTTCTTTGAGATCTGTAAAAGGACAGTTACGCTCGTACTGTGCAGATCCTCATCCATACCATGCATCGTCACACAGAAGGATGTGGGAGTGGCAATGGTTCCTCGCACTGCTCTTCAGGGCTTTATAGTTGTTCACTTTACAAAACTGGCGTTGGACTTTCTTAGATGACCAGTAAAGTTTATTATTTATGAGTCACAAGTAGGCTTATATTCACACTGCCGCAAAGTTACTGTGAAAATCCCCACGTCGCCACACTGTGGAGCCTATTCGGGTACAGTAAGGGACAATTTAGCATAGCCAATCCACCTAACCTACACATATTCTGGACTGTGGGAGGAAACCGGAGCACCCGGAGGAAACCCACACAGACACAGGGAGTATGTGCAGACTCCACACACAATGACCCAAGCTGGGAATCGATCCAGGGTCCCCGGTGCTGTGAGACAGCAGTGCTAACCACTGCGCTCTTTAGAGCTTTGTGATTGTTCACTTTACAACACTGGCGTGGGACTTTCTTAGCTGGCCAGGGGTGTTCCACGCAGGTTGAGAAGCTGAATCTTCCATCATTGACCCAAAGCCTATCCCCAGAATAAAATGGCCAAGCTCGTCCAGCAGCGGCTGTTACTGTTGGCTGGAGGGAAGTCCCCCAAATCGCCATTCAGGTTTGGTGGCTGAGCCTTTTGCCTCTGCAGATGTGCAAAATAGTAGAGTCTTTCAGCAGGGACAGAGGCCCTTTGGCCCATTGCACCAATGTCAACCCTCTGAAAAAGCTTAATCACAATCCCCGTGCCCTCAGTGAATTTCTTGTACAAAGCTGTATCTGCTTGCCTTTTGAAAATTTACATTGTCCATCCCTGTTGCTGGCAGGACATTCCAGAAAGCTTTCTGTTCAATCATGCTATCTAACCCATCTTGTCTGTATTTTACTGGATTACGTTTCTGCCCACTCTCAACTCACTGACCAGTGGAAATAGATTCATTTTCCTAAATTTTGAATGAGTCAGAAGCATACAAAGAAAATAGAAGCAGGAGTCGGCCATTCGGCCCTTCAAGTCTGCTCCGCCATTCATTAAGATCATGGCTGATCATCAAATCCAATACCCTGATCCCACCTCCCCCCCCCCCCCCCCCCCTACCTTTATCCATTTAGCTCCAAGGGCTATATTTAATTCATTCTTGAAATCACAATGTTTTGGCCTCAACTACTTTCTGTGGTGGTGAATTCCACACATTCACCACTCTCTGGGTGAAGAAATTTCTCCTCACAGGCCTAAAAAGGTTTATCCCTTATCCTCAAACTAGTTCTGGACTTCCCCCCGCCATTGGGAACATTCTTTCGGAATTTACGCTTGTCTGATCCTGTTAGAATTTTCTAAGTTTCTGAGAGATTCACTCTTCTAAATTCCATGGTGTGGAGATGCCGTTGTTGGATTGGGGTGGGCACAGTAAGGAGTCTCATGACACCAGGTTAAAGTCCAACAGGTTTATTTAGAATCATGAGCTTTCGGAGTGCTGCCCCTTCATCAGGTGAGTGAATTGATGAAGGAGCAATGCTCCGAAAGCTCGTGATTTCGAATAAACCTGTTGTTCTAAATTCCAGTGAATATAATCCTAACTGACTTGGTCTCGTATGACAGACCTGCCATCCCAGGAATCAGCCTGGTAAACTCTGTACTCCCTCTATGGCATGAACATCCTTCCTCGGATAAGGACACAAAACTCCGCACAATACTCCAGGTGTGGCCTCATCAACACCCTATACAATTACAGTAAAACATCTCTATTCCTATACTCAAAGTCCTCTTGCTATGAAGGCCAACATAATCTTTGCTGCCTTTACTGCCTGCTGTACTTGCGCGCTTTCCACAAAACCATTTCTCTACTAATACTGATTTTCTTCAACTCTTCATTAGAACTTGTCTTTCTCACAATTTCCAATACATTATTCATGTCTTCCTCTGTGAAGATGGAAGCAAAGTACATAGAAACATAGAGGATAGGAGCAGGAGGAGGCCATTCGGCCTTTCGAGTCTGCTCCGCCATTCATCACGATCATGGATGATTGTCCAACTCAATAACCTAATCCTGCTTTCTCCCCACAACCTTTTGATCCCATTCGCCCCAAGTGCTATATCCAGCCACCTCTTGAATACATTCAATGTTTTGGCATCAACTACTTCCTGTGGTAGTGAATTCCACAGGCTCACCACTCTTTGGGTGAAGAAATGTCTCCTTATCTCCGTCCTAAATGGTCTGTCCTAAATAGTCTACCCCAAATCCTCAGACTCTGACCCCTGGTTCTGGACTCCACCACCATCGGGAATATCCTCCCTGCATCTACCCTGTCTAGTCCTGTTAGAATTTTATAAGTCTCTATGAGATCCCCCCCTCATTAGTCTGAACTCCAGCGAAAACAATCCTAACCTAGTCAATCTCTCCCCAAACATCAGTCCTGCCATCCCCAGAATCAGCCTGGTAAACCTTTGCTGCACTCCCTCGAGAGCAATAACATCCTTCCTCAGAAAAGGAGACCAAAACTACACACAATACTCTAGGCGTGGCCTCACCAAGGCCCTGTATAATTGCAACAACACATCCTTGCTCCTGTACTCGAAACCTCTCGCAATGAAGGCCAACAAGCCATTTGCCTTCTTTACCGCCTGCTGCACCTGCATGCTTACCTTCAGCGACTGGTGCACAAGGACACCCAGGTCCCTCTGCACACTCCCCTCTCCCAATTTACAGCCATTCAGATAGCAATCTGGTTTTTGCTTCCAAAGCGAATAACCTAACAACTAGATTGGCAACTAATCCTTTCTCATTGCACAATAACCAGTCCAAGACTTTTAAAAATTCATTCATGGGACATGGGCATCGCTGGCTGGCCAGCATTTGTTGCCCATCCCTAGTTGCCCTTGAGAGGGTGGCGGTGAGTTGCCTTCTTGATTCACAGCAGTCCATGTGCTGTGGGTTGACCCACAATGCCGTGAGGGAGGGAATTCCAGGATTTTGACCCAGCCACTGCAAAGGAACGGCGAATATTTCCAAGTCAGAATGGTGAATGGCTTGGAGGGAAACTTGCAGGTGGTGGTGTTTCCATGTATCTGTTGCCCTTGTCCTTCTAAATGGAAGTGGTCTTGGGTTTGGAAGGTGCTGTCTAAGGATCTTTGGTGAATTGCTGCAGTGCATCTTGTAGGCAGTACAAACTAAGCATCGGTGGTGGAGAGAGTGGATGTTTGTAGATGTGGTGCCAATCAAGTAATCAAGATGGCTTGTTCCCTTGTTGGTTCCTCAATGTGGAAATTAAGAAATATATATATGTTACCAACCTGCGTGCTCTGCCTCCAGATCCACTTCAAACCCCTGCACTCAGGTAAACATTGGTGATTTCATTTGAAGTGCTTAAGAATGAACTCTTCACACCAAGATCTAGCGTGACTAGCTGTCAAAATGATAAAATCAATCTCCAAGCCAGAGAGGTTTTTGAGACAGTAGTCATTGTTACTGAGATTAGCACTAATGTTTTAGCTGCTGTGGGGGGATTTGAACTCATGCCCCAAGGGCATTAGCCCATGGATTTACTAGTCTAGTGACATTACCATTACACCGACATCTCCCCTGAGATGTTGCCGAGTCAGTGAGGTTCCTTAGACGTACAGTCACTGATAATCTATCTCGTGATACAGCCAGTTTGTGCACTGCAAGGCCTGAAAGAATGAAATCATAGAATGGCTTCAGCATAGAGGGAGGCCATTCAGCCCGTCATGCCGTGTACTAGCTCTCAGAGCAATTCTCCATATGCCACTTCCTTCTCCCATTCTGCTTCTCCCCTTCTCCCATTCTGCTTCTCCCCTTCTCCTACTCCCCATAGCCCTGCACGCTCTTCCTTTTCAGATAATGCTGTCTCCACCACGCACTCGGGCAGTGCATCTGGATCCTAACCGCTCTGTGTGCAAGAGATTTTTCTCATGGCGCCAGTGCTTTGTTCATCCGTTTACAGTGGTGATATGTCAATGGATCTACTTGGTATTTCTCCCTCAATCAACATAATTAAAATAAACATTATCTCGTCATGAGGGAGAGAAGGGAATTCACTGACTATCGCTGATGTTCTCCAGTGCCTCCTGTTAGAACGAGCTAACAATGCCTACAGCGACCACGTCACATGTCTTACCCACAGTGTCAGGTTCTCCACCAGGGTTTGGGTTCAATCCCATGCCATTGGCAACACATCAGCTGTCCAACAGACCGACACAACTGGCACTCTCCCTCCCTTGCAAGGTGTCTGCACTTTTCTTTAGAGCCCAAAGCTTTGGTTTGAGTGGTAGAGATGCCAATGTCCTTTCCATCAAATGGCTTGACCAGGAACCTCTCCCAGTCATTGGATGGCAGGTTTGTGAGCCAGAGAGGGTTTTTGAGTCAATGGTCACCGTTACTAAGATTAGCATTAATGTTCTAGCTACTATGGGGGGGATTTGAACCCGTGACCCCATGGGCATTAGCCCGTGGATTTACTAGTCCAGTGACATTACCACTACATCGTCATCTCCCCTGAGATGTTTCCTAGTCAGTGAAGTTCCTTAGACGTACAGTCACTTTTAAAAAATTTGTTCATGGGATGTGGGCATCGCTGGCTGGGCCACCATTTATTGCCCATCCCTGTAGGCATTTAACCACATTGCTGTGGGTCTGGAGTCACATGTAGGCCAGACCAGGTAAGGACGGCAGATTTCCTTCCCTAAAGGACATTAGTGAGCCAAATGGGTTCTTATGATAATTGACAATGGTTTCATGGTCATCAGTAGAGTTTTAATTCCAGTTTTTTAAAAATTGAATTCAAATTTTACCATCTGCCGTGGCAGGATTCGAACCTGATTACCCTGGGTTTACTCTGCATTACTAGTCCAGCTTCAATACCACTAGACCACAGCCTCCCCTGCTAAGCTTGCCTGTGATACAGCCGGTTTGTGCACTGCGTGGCCTGAAATAATTAAATCATAGAATAGCCGCAACACGGAAGGAGGCTATTCAGCCCACCATGTCTGTGCTACCTCTCGGATGGATGTGTTGGATGGATTTGCAGGTTGGTACCCCACCGCCCGTCTGGCCACGTTTTGAACGCAATTTCCTTGGCCGTCAAGTCCTGGGGGGTCACACTCAAACCTGCTCCTTAAGGTTCAGAGGCGGGGGGGCTACCCACTGTACCACAAAAATACCACGGCGACCACTTCACGGTGGTAATATATGAGCCAAGGTAGCAGAGGCACTCGGAAGAAATACAAGGGAATGATCCCAAACAAAAATGGTAACATAACCCCACAAATAACTTTTCAATCAATATTTGTCAAAATGATATCACTGAAATGAAGAATAAGGGAACAACCTCCTTATACATGCTGCAGTATTGGGTCTGAGCCTAGCGGGGGCGGTGTCTGCAATGGTTGTTGCTGTAAACACACACAATCTCAGAATTGTTACAGTGCAAAAGGAGGCCATTTGGCCCATTGTGTCTGCACTGCCTCGCTACACGAGTGCAGTACTGCACAGCACTGATTTTTAATGACCTGGTGACATTTTTCAGCTTTAACCAGCAGTTTGAAACCAGAGTAAAGAGACCTTATTGGGTATGTTTGCCTTCCTCAATCGGTAAATATATACTGTCCCGGTCTAGGTCGAGCCGTATAAACTTAAGAGATTCCCGCATTCATTCCCAACTCTGCCTGATGAGCAAGTGAATCTCAGCTAGTATAACAGTGAACGTGCTACATGGATCTAAATGCAACCCCCCCTCCCTCTCCCCAACACACACACACACAGCAGGAGAATGGGCATGGGGAAGCTAGGAGCCTTCGGGGGCGGATTAGCGGGGTAAACACGTGGGGTTACAGGGTAAGCCTGGGTATGGGTCGCTGCAGACTCGATGGGCCGAATGGCCTCCTTGTGCACTGTAGGGGTTCTATGATCACTAACCTGCTGTTTATCATAGAATCCCAGCCCATAGAAGCTGTAGAATCTCAGCCCATCAAGTCTGTTCCAACCCAGGCCAAGAGATTCTATGATTCCATGGTAAACTGTAGGATAGTGATCATAGAATCCTTTATAGGCTTGGGTTGGAGCAGACTTGATGGGCTGAATGGCCTCCTTCTGCACTGTAGGGATTCTATAATCACTGTCCTGCTGCTTATCGTAGAATCCCTACAGTGCAGAAGGAGGCCATTCAGCCCATTGAGTCTGTACCAACCACAATCCCACCTAGGCCTATTCCCATAACTCCACACATTTACCCTGCTAATCCCCCTGATACTGAGGGGAAATTTAGCATGGCCAATCCATCTAACCAGCACGTCTTTCTGACTATGGGAAGAAACCGGAGCACCCGGAGGAAATCCACGCAGGCACAAGGAGAGCGTGCAGACTCTGCACAGACGGTCGCCCGAGACCAGAATTGGACCCGGGTCCCCAGCGCTGTGAGACAGCAGTGTTAACCACTGCCACCGTGCCGCCCCAATCTATGGATTTAAATCCAGGGAGGTATCAGCACCTTCAAGAGAGGTAGGGGAGGGGGAGGGTACATTTGGTAAAAAAATTAAATATTTTTCTCTGAATTCAATAGAACATTCATATCAAGACAAGGAAAGCTGCATTTTTATATCCCCTGTGGAAGAACGGTCAGGATAGTGATTGGCTATTCCACCAAGGAGAGCATCGCAGCGAAGCTCCAAGTTCTTTTTTTTGTGGGAGGAGGGAGTTTTCTAGAGCTTTTTTATTCATTAGTGTCACAAGTAGGCTCACATTAACAGTGCAATGAAGTCACTGAGAAAATCCCCTAGTCGCCACCTGTTCGGGTTGCACTGAGGGAGAATTTAGCACGGCCAATGCACCCTAACCAGCACGTCTTTCGGACTGTGGGAGGAAACCGGAGCACCTGGAGGAAACCCACGCAGACACGGGGAGGCATGCCGCACAGACAGTGACCCAAGCCGGGAATTGAACCTGGGTCCCTAGTTACTGTGAGGCAGCAGTGCTAACCACTGTGCCACTGTGGTTTGTTATTACTCAGGTGATTTTGTAATTGGGAGGTGTTTGACGGGGAGTGGGGGGAGGTGTGTGCACAGTGGCGATGTATCATAGGACCATAGAATGATTACAGCACCGATGGTGGCCATTCAGGATGTCGTGACCCTACTGGCTCTATGTAGGAACAACTCAGCTGGTCTCACTCCTGCCCCCCTCCCCCCGCCTCCCCCACCCCGCCCCGCTTCCACCTGTTCCCCGTAATCCTGCAAGTCCTTTCTCGTCAGATAATTAATCCAATTCCCTTTTGAAAGCCATGACTGCATCTTCCTCCTGCGCACTCCCTCAGTGCATTCCAGAACCTTCCCCGGGTCCATGGTTGTGGTTTGGAGAACACTGCCTGAGGGAGTGCAGTGGAAGCAGGTTCCGTAATTACATTCAAAAGGCGAATTGGGGGAAATACTTGGAACGGGGGAAAGGGAATAGGGCGGCAGTGGCCCAGTGGGTTAGCGCTGCTGCCTCACAGCGCCAGGGACCCCGGTTTGATTCCCGGCTTGGGTCACTGTCTGTGCGGAGTCTGCACGTTCTCCCCATGTCTGCATGGGTTTCCTCCGGGTGCTCCGGTTTCCTCCCACAGTCCGAAAGACGTGCTGGTTAGGGTGCGTTGCCCGTGCTAAATTCTCCCTCAGTGTACCCGAACAGGCGCTGGAGTGTGGCGACTAGGGGATTTTCACAGTAACTTCATTGCAGTGTTAATGTAAGCCTGCTTGCAACAGTTATAAATAAACTTAGAAAACTAGGGCTATGGGAAAAATGCTAGGGAGAGGGCCTAATAGGACAACTCTTTCAGGGAGCTGTCAGAGACATGATGGGCCAAATGGCCTCATTCTATGCTTTTTCCTTTAAGCATATCTTTGTACACACGCTGTTTTTTTTTACCTGTTAGAGAGTAGTGAGGGGAAGTGGTGGGAGGAATCCCAAGCTGAAGGGCGGCACGGTAGCACAGTGGTTAGCACCGCTGCTTCACAGCTCCAGGGTCCTGGGTTCGATTCCCAGGTCGGGTCACTGTCTGTGTGGAGTTTGCACATTGTCTGCGTGGGTTTCCTCCGGGTGCTCCGGTTTCCTCCCACAGTCCAAAGATGTGCGGGTTAGGTTGATTGGCTAGGTTAAAAATTGCCCCTTAGAGTCCTGGGATGCGTAGGTTAGAGGGATTAGTGGGTAAATATGTGGGGGTAGGGCCTGGGTGGGATTGTGGTCGGTGCAGACTCGATGGGCCGAATGGCCTCCTTCTGCACTGTCGGGTTTCTATGATTATCAGCCCACAAAATCCGCCTTCCAATACCAACAAATCCTGGGGTTGGACTTGAACCTGCAGCTTCTTGTCCAGCGGTAGGGCTTTACCCACTGAGCCACAATGCCTCCTATTCTGGGGCTGTGTCATTCCTTCAGTCACAGAGTCCTTCCTGACACTCCCTGGCATCACATACAGGTGGTGTGACTTATGGTGTGAGGCTTCACTTCTACGTGGGAGGCGATGGCCTAGTGGTATTACCGCTAGACTATTAATCCCGAAACTGAACTAACGTTTCTGGGGACCTGGGTTTGAATCCCACCGTGGCAGATGGTGGAATTTGAATTCAATGAAATCCGGAATTGAGTCTCTACTGATGCCCATGAAACCATTGCCGATTGTTGGAAAAACCCACCTGGTTCACTCATGTCCCTTTAGGGAAGGAAATCTGCTGTCCTTACCCAGTCTGGCCTACATGTGACTCCAGAGGCACAGCAACGTGGTTGACTCTCAATTGCCCGTTGAAATGGCCAAGCAAAGTGTTCATTATACTAGGGATGGGCAATAAATCTCAGCAGGTCTGACAGCATCTGTGGGCAGAGAATAGAGCCAACGTTTCGAGAATGGGTGAGCTCTGACGAAGGGTCATCCAGACCTGACCAGACGTTGGCTCTATTCTCTCCCCACAGATGCTGTCAGACCTGCTGAGATTTTCCAGCATTTTCTGTTTTTGTTTCAGATTCCAACATCCGCAGTATTTTGGGTGGTGAGTGTCTGGAACAAGCTGCCAGAGATGGGTACAATTTTGACTTTTAAAAAGCGTTTAGACAGTTACATAGGTAAGACGGGTATAGAGGGATATGGGCCAAACGTGAGCAAATGGGACTGGCTTACTGGTTAAAAAAAAGGGACGGCATGGACAGGTTGGACTGAAGGGCCTGTTTCCATGCTGTAAGTCTCTATGACTCTAAATGCTGGCCAGCCAGCAATGCCCATGTCCCACGAATGAATACAAAAAAAATATAGACTAATTAAGATTGTTGAACAACATCTACAGATCTGTGTGTCCGGCAGTTAGGAATATTGGTGAAATGGAACACTCGATTCATTTCAATGTCCCAGTGTCTACATTGAGTATTCTCAGGTCAGGGCCGTAGGATGGATCCATGATCAACTCTACAATGGCCACGGGGAGTGTATGGATTGATTGGTTCATGTTTTTATCCACTAACTTCTAACCTCAGGTTGTGTACAATCTGTGGAGTCACCAGAAAGAGAACCTGTCATCCCATCAGTCTGACCAACTGTGGTGAAACATAGAATTATAGAAGATAGGAGCAGGAGGAGGCCATTCGGCCCTTCGAGCCTGCTCCTCCATTCATTATGATCGTGGCTGATCGTCCAACTCAATAACCTGATCCCTTCCTCCCCCCACCCATATCCTTTGATCCCCAAGAGCTATATCTAACTCCTTCTTGAAAACATACAGTGCTGCTGTTGTGTTAGAACCAGCTTGGCTAGAAGCATGGCTAGTTCTGAGCACAGGTCTTCAGTGTTAGAGCAAGGATGTGATTGGGCCTTTTGCTCAGTCAGTTAAATCGTATGTAGAGGGCATACTGAAGACTGACACCTGTATTCCATAGAATCCCTACAGTGCAGAAGGAGGCCATTCGGCCCACTGAATCTGCACCGATTCTCCCAAAGAGCATTTTACCCAGGCCCACTACCCCTGCCCCTGGCCCATCCCCCATGCATTTACCATGGCCAATCCACCTAACCTACACATCCCTGGACACCAAGGGCAATTTAGCATGGGCAATCCACTTAACCTGCACACCTTTGGATATGAAGGGCCAATTTAGCATGGCCAATCCACCGAGCCTGCACATCTTTGGACACTAAGAGGCAAGTTAGCATGGTCAATCCATCTAACCCACACATCCCTGGACACTAAGGGACAATTTAGCATGGCCAATCCACCTAACCTACACATCTTTGGACACTAGGGGACAATTTAGCATGGCCAATCCACATAACCTACACATCTTTGGACACTAGGGGACAATTTAGCATGACCAATCCACCTAACCTGCACATAATTGGACACGAAGGGGCAATTTAGCACGGCCAATCCACTTAACCTACATATCTTTGGACTGTGGGAGGAAACCGGAGCACCCGGAGGAAACCCACGCAAACACGGGGAGAATGTGCAAACTCTGCACAGACAGTGACCCGAGGCCGGAATTGAACCTGGGTCCCTGGCGCAGTGAGGCAGCAGTGCTAACCACTGTGCCACCCTCAGTATCGCTAGGTCTTTGAATTCTGATGATTCTTTATGAAGTTTAGGACGCTGTTTGTAGATGAGGTAATGTAGAGATATTCTTTGTGTGGGAATATTACATTCATTCTAAACTGCTGAATAACAATCCCAGATCAACAGACCGTATTTTGGGAACTCTGTTGTTAAGCGGTTACAAAACACATAAACAAAATCAACTCATTCTTTCCTTTGGTCAAAGCTCATTTTGCCTCTTATTTGTATTCAACACAACTCACTCTGATGACAGTATACATTTTCCCTGCATGCCATTGGCATACACTTGCCAGACAGAAGGTCAAAGAAGCGGGGCTAGGACACAAAGCTATCAATTTTGAGGGTACCATGTATTTCCTTCATGGAAGGAGTATGTTTGCTGGGTTATAGAGTCATTGAAGTTTACAGCATGGAAACAGACCCTTCGGCCCAACTTGTCCATACCGCCCTTTTGTTTGAACCACTAAGCTAGTCCCAATTGCCCAGGTTGAAGAGGATGTTTGGTTGATTTTCACGGTGGCACAGTGGTTAGCACTGCAGCCTCACAGCGCCAGGGACCCGGGTTCGATTCCTGGCTTGGGTCACTGTTTGTGCACGTTCTCCCCGTGTCTGCGTGGGTTTCCTCCGGTTTCCTCCCACAGTCCGAAAGACGTGCTGGTTAGGTGCATTGGGCCGTGCTAAATCCTCCCTGAGTGAATCATAGAAACCCTACAGTACAGAAAGAGGCCATTCGGCCCATCGAGTCTGCACCGACCACAATCCCACCCAGGCCCTACCCCCATATCCCTACATATTTTACCCGCTAATCCCTCTAATCTACGCATCCCAGGACACTAAGGGGCAATTTTAGCATGGCCAATCAACCTAACCTGCACATCTTTGGACTGTGGGAGGAAACCGGAGCACCCGGAGGAAACCCACGCAGACACGAGGAGAATGTGCAAACTCCACACAGACAGTGACCCGAGCCGGGATTCGAACCCAGGTCCCTGGAGCTGTGAAGCAGCAGTGCTAACCACTGTGCTACCGTGCCGCCCCGAACAGGCACCGGCATGTGGCGACTAGGGGATTTTCACAGTAACTTCATTGCAGTGTTAATGTAAGCCTACTCGTGACACTAATAAATAAACTTTAAAAACCTCTTCTTCCATGCTGTCTTGACAGTGAAGCATATTGGACTCACGCCATTTGATGGAGAACTCCATGGTCCTTTAATAATGCAGTATGATTCAGAGAGCGGTCAGCCTGGAATTCACTACCACAGAAAGCAGTTGAGCCCAAAACATGGCGTGTTTTCAAGAAGCAGTTAGATACAGCACTTGGGACACAGGGGATCAAAGGATATGGGGGAAGGCAGGATCAGGCTATTGAGTTGGATGATCAGCCATGATCATAATGAATGGCGGAGCAGGCTCGAAGAACCGAATGGTCTCCTCCGACTCCTATTTGCTACATTTTTATGTCCCCACCAGTCTTTATTGGGCTGGAAGTCACATTGCAGATGTGAGAACTGTATCAACCCAATTTCTGAAATGCATACATTGTAAATTTTGTTCAGATAGGATCTTTATTAACCACCTTTCCCCTCTTCATCTCTCCTCTTCCCAGTCCTCGAGCCTTATTCTGAGAAGGAAGAATTGCATTTATATAGCACCTTTCATAACCTCAGGGCATCCCAACTCGCTTTACCGTGATTTACAGATGCACCATAGAAAGAATCCTTCCTGGTTGTTTCACAGCTTGGTATGGCTCCTGCTCTGCCCAAGACCTCAAGGAACTACAAAGGGTCATGAACAAAGCCCAGTCCATCACTCAAACCAGCCTCCCATCCATTGACTCTGTCTACACTTTCCGCTGCCTCGGAAAAGCAGCCGGCATAATCAAGGACCCCACACACCCCCCACATACTTTCTTCCACCTTCTTCCGTCTGGAAAAATATACAAAAGTCTTAGATCACATACCAACCGACTCAAGAACAGCTTCTTCCCTGCTGCTGTCAGACTTACCTTGCATTAAGTTGATCTTTCTCTACACCCTAGCTATGACTGTAACATTACATTCTGCACTCTCTCACCTTCTTCTCTATGAACGGTATGCTTTGTCTGTATAGCGCGCAAGAAACAATACTTTTCACTGTATACTAATACATATGACAATAATAAATCAAATCAAAAGATATTTTGTTTCAGTGGGGCTGCTGGCGGGGTAAATGTTGGTTAGGACACATCCATTTATAATGCCTTAGATGTTTCTGATGGCACCGGGTTAGTCTCCCTCTCCTGAATGTCAGTATAAAGAAGGAGATAGTCATAGATTCCAGGAAGCGTAGTGGTGGACATGCCCTTACCTACATCAATGGGGACGAAGTAGAAAGGGTCGAGAGCTTCAAGTTTCTAGGTGTCCAGATCACCAACAACCTGTCCTGGTCCCCCCATGCCGACACCATAGTTAAGAAAGCCCCACCAACGCCTCTACTTTCTCAGGGGACTAAGGGAATTTGGCATGTCCACTATGACTCTCACCAACTTTTACAGCTGCACCATAGAAAGCATTCTTTCTGGTTGTATCACAGCTTGGTATGGGCTCCTGCTCTGCCCAAGACCGCACAAAACTACAAAAGGTCATGAACGAAGCCCAGTCCATCACTCAAACCAGCTTCCCATCCATTGACTCCGTCTACACTTCCCGCTGCCTCGGAAAAGCAGCCAGAATAATCAAGGACCCCACACACCCCGAACATTCTCTCTTCTACCTTCTTCCTTTGGAAGAAAGATACAAAAGTCTGAGGTTATGTAACAACCGACTCAAGAACAGCTTCTTCTATTAGAATCATAGAATCCCTACAGTGTAGAAGGAGGCCATTCAGCCCATCGAGTCTGCACCGACCACAATCCCACCCAGGCCCTATTCCCGTAACCCCACACACTTACGCTGCTAATCCCCTTGACATGAGGGTCAATTCTTCCCTGCTGCCATCAGACTTTTGAATGAACCTACCCTGCATTCAGTTGATCTTTCTCTACACCCTAGCTATGACTGTAACACTACATTCTGCACTCTCTCATTTCCTTCTCTATGAATGGTATGTTTTGTTGCAAGAAACAATACTTTTCACTGTATGTTAATACATGTGACAACAATAAATCAAATCAAATCAAATTAAAAATGATGGTGGTGTCAGTATGGGATTATCAGTGCAAGACCGACACACAGATGCAGTACTGGGGGAGTGCTGCCCTGTTGGAGGTGCTGTCTTCTGGATGTGATGTTAAGCCAACTCTCCATCTGCTATTTCAGGTGGATGCAAACGAGACTAATGGCGATATCTCAGAGAAGCGCACGGGGGTTACTGACTGCGCCCTGAATGATATTTCTCCTTCTGGTCATTGCCACATTGCTGTTTGAGGGATCTTGCTGTGCACAAATCAGCTGCCAGACACCCTACGTCGCGACAGTGACTGCACTGTAAGGCACTCAGGATAGTCGGGTGGTGGTGAGAGGTGCTATAGAAATGCAAGTTTCTTTCTCCTCACGGATGAGGTAACAAGGCGGGGTCACTGTGGGCTAAACAACACGCACGCCCCCCAACCCCCCCTGCCACCCGCCTCCCCCCCCCCCCCCCCCCCCCCCCGCCTTGGATGTCAGCTCCCTCATACTATGTGCTTGCAACTCTTCCAATTAGTTGTCCTGATTACAGCAGCATTTAGCCAGGGCTGAAGCACGAATGTTAAGGGGAAAAGAGGGTGACTTGTGTCACCTGACAACCTAGCAAGTTGGGTAGCACAGTGGTTAGCACTGCTGCCTCACAGCGCCAGGGATCCGGGTTCGATTCCCGGCTTGGGTCACTGTCTGTGTGGAGTTGGCACGTTCTCCCCGTGTCTGCGTGGGTTTCCTTCGGAGGCTCCGGTTTCCTCCTACAGTCCAAAAGACGTGCTGGTTAGGTGCATTGACCGTGCTAAATTCTCCTTCAGTGTACCCGAACAGGCGCCGGAGTGTGGTGACGAGGGGATTTTCACAGTAACTTAATTGCAGTGTTAATGTCAGTCTACTTGTGACACTAATAAATAATAACACTCCCACACTAATTACAAAGACCAGGACGATTCAATGTCCAACTTGTGTTGATGTAGACCGATCTTAGCTCCAGCGTGTGGAGGACGGAGAAGATCTGCAGAGAGATTTGGACAGGCTGAGTGAGTGGGCGAGGATATGGCAAATGGAGTATAACGTTGAGAAATGCGAGGTTATACACTTTGGAGGAAATAATAACAAATGGGATTACTATCTCAATGGAAACAAATTAAAACATGCTACCGTGCAAAGGGACCTGGGGGTCCTTGTGCATGAGACGCAAAAGCCCAGTCTGCAGGTACAGCAGGTGATCAAGAAGGCAAATGGGATGTTGGCCTATATTGCGAGGGGGATAGAATATAAAAGCAGGGATGTCTTGATGCACCTGTACAGGGCATTGGTGAGGCCGCAGCTGGAATTCTGTGTGCAGTATTGGTCCCCTTATATGAGGAAGGATATATTGGCATTGGAGGGAGTGCAGAGAAGGTTCACCAGGTTGATACCGGAGATGAGGGGTTTGGATTATGAGGAGAGGCTGAGGAGATTGGGTTTGTACTCATTGGAGTTTAGAAGGATGAGGGGGGATCTTATGGAGACTTATAAGATAATGCGGGGGCTGGATAGGGTGGAGGCGGAGAGATTCTTTCCACTTAGTAAGGAAGTTAAAACTAGAGGACACAGCCTCAAAATAAAGGGGGGTCGGTTTAAGACAGAGTTGAGGAGGAACTTCTTCTCCCAGAGGGTGGTGAATCTCTGGAATTCTCTGCCCACTGAGGTGGTGGAGGCTACCTCGCTGAATATGTTTAAAGCGCGGATGGATGGATTCCTGATCGGTAAGGGAATTAAGGGTTATGGGGATCAGGCGGGTAAGTGGTACTGATCCACGTCAGATCAGCCATGATCTTATTGAATGGCGGGGCAGGCTCGAGGGGCTAGATGGCCTACTCCTGCTCCTATTTCTTATGTTCTTATGTTCTTATGATACAAAGAGCTTTTAGAAATAGCTTCAGTCTGTTGGGGAGTTGCTGGTGTAGTGGCAATGTCACTGGGTTTATAGCCCTCAGACTAATGCTCTGGGGACAAGTGTTCGCACTCCCCCACGGCCGTTAGTGTGGTTTAAAAATTCAATTAGTAAACGTGGAATGATATGAGAATGTTGTGATAAATATCCCAATGAGTTTTCTCCCAGTATCCCGGAGATTGATTTTTGATTCCTGGAGACTCCAGGCTGATCAAAGAACAAAGAAAATTACAGCACAGGAACAGGCTCTTCGGCCCTCCAAGCCTGCACCGACCATGCTGCCCGACTGAATTAAAACCCCCTACCCTTCTGGGGACCGTATCCCTCTATTCCCAGCCTATTCATGTATTTGCCCCTTAAAAGTCACTATCGTATCTGCTTCCACCACCTCCCCTGGCAGCGAGTTCCAGGCACCCACCACCCTCTGTGTAAAAAACTTGCCTCGTACATTTCCTTTAAACCTTGCCCCTCGCACCTTAAACCTACGACTCCTAATAATTGACTCTTCCACCCTGGGAAAAAGCTTCTGACTATCCACTCTGTCTGTGTCCCTCATAATCTTGTAGACTTCTATCAGGTCGCCCCTCAACCTCCGTCGTTCCAGTGAGAACAAACCAAGTTTCTCCAAACTTTCCTCATAGCTAATGCCCTCCATACCAGGCAACATCCTGGTAAATCTTTTCTGTACCCTCTCCAAAGTCACCACATCCTTCTGGTAGTGTGGTGACCAGAATTGAACACTATATTCCAAGTGCGGCCTAACTAATGCTGCAACATGACTTGCCTCCTGGAGGGTTGGCGACCCTACCAGAGTTAGTGTTGAGGAACGCAAGGTCATATCACAATGTTGTTCTGTCGCTTCCCTCCATCTTTCCTTGAAGACCTTCTGATATGTTCTTGTGTTTCCCGAATTGATTGCAACCTCAATTGTTCCTTATATAAAGATAAACCAAAGGAAACCCCCTCTGTCCTCCTGTCTGTACACCTCCTGCCATTCCCCCCCCCAATTATGCGAAACATAGAAACATAGAAGATAGGAGCAGGAGGAGGCCATTCGGCCCTTCGAGCCTGCTCCGCCATTCATCACGGTCATGGCTGATCGTCCAACTCAATAGCCTAATCCTGCTTTCTCCCCATAACCTTTGATCCCATTCACCCCAAGTGCTATATCCAGCCGCCTCTTGAATATATTCAATGTTTTGGCATCAACAACTTCCTGTGGTAATGAATTCCACAGACTCACCACTCCTTGGGTGAAGAAATGTCTCCTCACCTCTGTCCTAAATGGTTTACCCTGAATCCTCAGACTATGACCCCTGGTTCTGGACTCCCCACCATCGGGAACGTCCTCCCTGCATCTACTCTGTCTAGTCCTGTTAGAATTTTATAAGTCTCTATGAGAACCCCCCTCATTCATCTGAACTCCAGCAAAAACAATCCTAACCTAGTCAATCTCTCCTCATGCATCAGTCCCGCCACTCCTGGAATCAGCCTGGTAAACCTTCGCCGCATTCCCTTGAGAGCAAGAATATTCCCACATCTTTCTCTATTATTACATCTCATGGTATGAAACTCTTTGGCGTCCTTGCGTTGCTCTCATTTTGCAGTTATATTGTGAACGGTTGGTCTCCCTCCCGCAGTGATTTTATCACAAGGACATTTCTCTGAGAGAGAGAGGATATAACAGACCCGCATCAGTTATACTAACTATCACTAAACAGACCTTCTGTGTACAAGCAATCAAAGGAAGTTGGGTAGGGCCCAGAAAAATGAATTGTGGAAACAGGCTTCATGTTTAGTCAAAATATCCATTAGACACAAGTCCCTTTCAGGAGAACAAGAGTTTGACAGCTCAGTGCTGCGTTGAAGTTGATAAGACGAGAAACTCTCATCTTCTGCACGCATTTAGCCAACTTGGTTAAGGCTGACACACAACATTTTTGCGTGCCACTGATAACAACGTTTATGTCCAAATGCTGGGTGGCATGGTGGCACAGTGGTTAGCACTGCTGCCTCACAGTGTCATGGACCCGGGTTCGATTCCGGCCTTGGGTGACTGTCCAAATGGAGTTTGTGCCTTCTCCCTGTGTCTGCGTGGGTTTCCTCCGGGTGCTCCGGTTTCCTCCCACACTCCAAAGGTGTGCAGGTTAGGTGGATCGGCCATGCTAAATTGTCCCTTAGTGTCCAAAGGTGTGCAGGTTAGGTGGATTGGCCATGCTAAATTGTCCCTTAGTGTCCAAAGATGTGTAGGTTAGGTGGATTGGCCATGTTAAATTGTCCCTTAGTATCATAGAATACTTACAGTACGGAAGGGGGCCATTTGGCCCATCGAGTCTGTACCGACCATAATCCCACCCAGGCCCTATCCCCAAAACGCCATGCATTTACCCTAGCTAGTCCCCCTGACACGAAGGGACAATTTAGCCTGGCCAATCAACCTAACCTGCACATCTTTGGACTGTGGGAGGAAACTGGAGCATCCGTAGGAAACTCATGCAGACACGGGGAGAACGTGCAAACTCCACACAGACAGTGACCCAAGCCGGGAATCGAACCTGGGTCCCTGGCGCTGTGAGGCAGCAGTGCTAACCACTGTGCCACCGTGGCATTTGCAAGTTCTCCCCGTGTCTGCGTGGGTTTCCTCCGGGCGCTCCGGTTTCCTCCCACACTCCAAAGATGAGCAGGTTAGGTAGATTGGCCATGATAAATGCCAATTAGTGTGTAGGGTAGATGGATTAACCGTGCTGAATATGTGGGGTGATAGGGTGAAGGATGGACTTGGGTAGGATACTCTGTCAAGAATTCGGTGCAGAATGGACCGAATAGCCTCCTTCTGCACTGTAGGGATTCTATGAACCTTTACTGCACCCAAGCAAAGCTCCAGCCTGTGAAATAAGTGGGATTTGACTGCCTCAAATGTATGGTTCCATTAAGAGTTTAGATTTGTAATATGAATATATGGTCACTTTGAAGGTATATTTATTTGTAATATATAAACAGGGCGGCACAGTGGCACTGCTGCCTCACAGCGTCAGGGACACGGGTTCAATTCCGGCCTCGGGTCACTGTCTGTGCGGAGTTTGCACCTTCTCCCCGTGTCTGCGTGGGTTTCCTCCGGGTGCTCCGGTTTCCTCCCACGCTCCAAAGATGTGCGAGTTAGGTTGATTGGCCATGTTAAGTTGCCCCTTAGTGTCAGGGGGACTATAGTAAGGTAAATACGTGAGATTACAGGATAGGTCCTGGGTGGAATTGCTGTCAGTGCCTTCATGTCAGGGGGACTGGCTAGGATAAATACATGGGGTTATGGGGATAGGGCCTGGGTGGGATTGTGGTCGGTGCAGACTCGATGGGCCGAATGTACTTCTGCACTGTAGGGATTCTATGAATTTAATGATTCTATATGGTAATATGTAAGTATAGTTACTTCAAAGAACCTCAAGTAGTTTTGCCTTATGTTCTCCAATTTTATTTCCATCTTTAATTATTATTTTGTGTTATCTATATTTTTAAATGCTTTTTAACTCTTATTTCCTTCCCTATTCCGTTCGGACCATTTTAGTTTCCCACTTTCCCGCTCTGCCTGTTTATGCAGCCTTTAGTTTCGCTGGCTGTCCTTGATGTCTGTTGTTTATCTTATTTCCATCTCTCCAGTGTGTCATTATAAACATTCCATCTTTGTCCAGTGCCCTCTCAACCCTTCCCACACTTTGTCCCCACCCTCGCCAGCAATCTTCCCTTAAATCCAGTCTTGCTGAACACTCGTTTTGTTATTTCGCGACTCAGTCGTAATCGCAAGAACAAATCCTGCGGCATTTTGATCATTGCTAATCAGACTTGCAAATCATTCTCCTCACGACCACAAGAACTGGAGTGATTATTTCTCGTCTGTAATAATAAGACTCGATTTTTGTTTGCCCAGACTTTTTATTTATTGTTTCTTTGGGACGTGGGTGTCGCTGGTTGGACCAGCGTTTATTGCCCATCCTTAATTGCCCCCCAAGAAGGTGGTGGTGAGCCGCCTTCTTGAATCGCTGAGGTGCACCCACAGAGCTGGCACGGTGGCACGGTGGTGAGCACTGCTGCCTCACAGTGCCGGGGACCCCGGGCTCAATTCCCGGCTCGGGTCACTGTCTGTGCGGAGTTTGCACGTTCTCCCCGTGTCTGCGTGGGTTTCCTCCGGGTGCTCCGGTTTCCTCCCACTGTCCGAAAGACATGCTGTTCAGGTGCTAAATTCTCCCTCAGTGTACCCGAACAGTCGTGTGGCGACTAGGGGATTTTCACAGAAACTTCATTGCAGTGTTAATGTAAGCCCTACTTGTGACTAATAAATAAATAAACTTTAAAGACTCGATTAAGGTGGCACGGTGGCACAGTGGGTTAGCACTGCTGCCTCACAGCGCCAGGGACCCGGGTTCGATTCCCAGTAGGGTGCATGACTAATGGGACACTTTCTCCTGGCCTCTCACCATCATGGCAGAAGATTAGTTCTGACTGTGCAGAATATGTACGTTCTCCCCATTTCTGCATGGGTTTCCTCCGGGTTCTCCGATTTCCGCCCACAGTCCAAAGATGCGGGTTTGGTGGATTGGCCATGCTAAATTGTCCCTTAGTGTCAGGGGGATTAGCAGGATAAATATGTGGGGTTATGGGGACAGGGCCTGGGTGGGATTGTTGCTGGGGGTGCAGGCTCGATGGGCCGAATGGCCTCCTTCTGCACTGTAAGGATTCTATGACTGATACCATCTGTTGGCCCTCTCGAAGGACAGTGCAGCACTCCCTTAGTGCTGCACTGCAGTGTCACCCCAGATTGTAAAGTAAAGTTTATTTATTAGTCACAAGTCACAAGTAAGGCTTACATTAACACTGCAATGAAGTTACTGTGAAATTTCCCCCAGTTGCCACAGTCCGGCGCCTGTTCGGGTCAATGCACTTTAACCAACACGTCTTTCAGAATGTGGGAGGAAACCGGAGCGCCCGGAGGAAACCCACGCAGACACTGGGAGAACGTAAGGACTCCGCACAGACGGTGACCCGAGCCGGGAATCGAACCCGGATCTGTATGGAGATTGTGTGCTCTGGGAGGGGCCTGAACCTACTGCCTTAAAACTGAAAGGAGCAAATGGGATCTAAGATGAGCTTTATTTTTATACTTCCGGGATGTGGGGTGGGGGCTTCAGGCAAGCGCGGGGGTGGGGGGTGGGGGGGGGGGGGGGGGCGGTGGGGGGGGGGGGTAGGGAGAGGGTATGTAACAAGAATCAGAAAATTCAAGCAGTATTGAACGAGGCACAGTTTTTAAGCTTCACCCCACGCCTTTCGCAGCCACAGCTATATCGGAGGTAGCACTGTCGCTGCCTGCCAAACTGGGTTCAAGTTCGTCTCCTGGCAATCAGGATGTGCTCCCAGTAGGGTGCATGACTAATGGGACACTTTCTCCTGGCCTCTCACCATCATGGCAGAAGATTAGTTGTGTCTGACTAGTCTAGTTAGCAATTGTTCTTGGACGGATAGGATGAAAGAACTCAACCCCTGGAGGGCTGGAGAGTGGGGGGAAGGATCGAGTTTTAAAGGCACAGCGTTCGCATGTTTTTAAATCAATTACTCGGTGACAGTTTTGTATGTTGCGTGTGTCCTGTACCAGGTCATGTTACAAGCAGACATGCCGGTTTTCCAGTAACTCCCAGCGGTTTCCTCTTTGGTGTGCGTGCGGGCTGGGACTACGTTCCTGCTTTAATGCCGTACAGCATAAGAATATTGTGTTTTTTTTATTATTCATTCGTGGGACATGGGCTGGGCCAGCATTTATTGCCCATCCCTAGTTGCCCCTTGAGAAGGTGGTGGTGAGCTGCCTTCTTGAATCGCTGCAGTCCATGTTCTGTGGGTTGACCCACAATGCCGTTAGGGAGGGAATTCCAGGATTTTGACCCAGCGACTGTGAAGGAACGGCCGATGTATTTCCAAGTCAGGATGGTGAGTGGCTTGGAGGGGAACTTGCAGGTGGTGGTGTTCCCATGTATCTGCTGCCCTTGTCCTTTTCTAGATGGAAGTGGTCATGGGTTTGGAAGGTGCTGTCTAAGGATCTTTGGTGAGCTGCTTTATTGCATATTGGGGTTTAGGGTGTGGACTGTCCCTTTAATCGTGCGGGTCAGATGACCCCCCTGGGCAATTAGTTGTTACATATCCCCCCACGGAATAAAGGTGCATAAATAATCAAGAGGTGGGCTTGGGCGGCACGGTGACACAGTGGTTAGCACTGCTGCCTCACAGCACCAGTGACCCGGGTTCAATTCCCGGCTTGGGTCACTGTCTGTGCAGAGTCTGCACGTTCTCCCAGTGTCTGCGTGGGATTCCTCCGGGTGCTCTGGTTTCCTCCCACAGTCCGAAAGACGTGCTGGTTAGGGTGCACGGGCCGTGCTAAATTCTTCCTCAGTGTTACCCGAACAGGCGCCGGAGTGTGGTGACTAGGGGATTTTCACAGCAACTTCATTGCAGTGTTAACGTAAGCCTACTTGTGCCTAATAAATAAACTTTTACTTTGAGCACATCTTTGGACACTAAAGGGCAATTTAGCATGGCCAATCGGCCTAACCCGCACATCTTTCGGACTGTGGGAGGAAACTGGAGCGCCCGGAGGAAATCCACACAGACGTTGGGGGAGGTGTAGATTCTGCACAGAGAGTGACCCAAGGCCGGGAATCGAACCTGGGTCCCTGGTGCTGTGAGGCAACAGTTGAACCACTGTGCCACCGTGCCGCCCGGTACAGAGTACAGAAAATTAAAGGGGGCAACTGACATTTTTTGTTGGGACGATGAAAGCATTTTGGTGGGGGAGGGGGGTAGATAGTTTCTTCGGGTGGGGTTGTAGTCCAAAACAGAGTGGGACTCAAGCTTAGAATACGAGGCCATTCTGGGGTGCTGTTCGGAGGCACTTCTTCGCACAAAAAATAGCAAAGAAAATCTGAAACTCGCTACCCCGAATCGGGGAGAGTTGAAGAAAAATTTCACAGCTGAGATGTGCAGGTTAGGTGGATTGGCCGTGCTAAATTGCCCCTTAGTATCCAAAGATGTGCAGGTTAGGTTGAAAGGCAATGGGACCAATATGGGTGGATGGTGTTAAGATACAGATCAGCCAGGGTCTAACCAAACAGTGGAAATGACTTGAAGGGCTGAAACTGTTCCTATGATATTCTGTCCCCCCCCCCCCCCCCCCCCCCCCCCCCTCCCGCCCCCACAACCATTGCGGGAATGTAATATCCCTTGACCAAAGGAGCAAAAAGTGGCGTGTTGTTTACAGAGTGTCATCTCTCCCCCACCCCTCTTCCGTGAGTCACAGAAACACCCCAAAGCAATTCACACCCATCGATCTCAGAGTGAAGAACAGAGACGATTGTTATGTAAGCAAAGATAATTAGCACTGTGGCATGAAGCCTGACTTTACATCCGCACCCTCAACTGGACAATCACACTGGTACTTTCTGACCCGCGTGGGTTAACGCGCCAGTGTGTGGCGAACAACACAACTTAAAAGGGAAAAGCTCAGAGCAGTTCGCAACCTTCTATTATTCCCAAACACACACACACACACTCAACAATGAGGCGAGTCTGTAATTTCAAGGAAAGCATGATGATGGGTTTCTGAGTGTTTGGTGTCATCATAGAAGCCGTCTGTACATCCCTCAGCTGACAGAGGAAGTCTTTCCCAAATTCCAGCATCTTCTGTCTCTCTGAAATTCCCTTTCCCCCGGATGCGGAGGCTACAATCGGAGGGCATCGGCTCAAGATATTTAATTTATTTATTAGTGTCACGAGTAGGCTTACATTAACACGGCGATGAAGTTACCGTGAAAATCCCCTAGTCGCCACACTCCTGTTCGGGTTACACTGAGGGAGAATTTAGCACGGCCGATGCACCCTAACCAGCACGTCTTTCGGACTGTGGGAGGAAACCGGAGCATCCGAAGGAAACCCACGCAGACACGGGGAGAACGTGCAAACTCCACACAGACAGTGACCCAAGCCGGGAATCGAACCCGGGTCCCTGGCGCTGTGAGGCAGCAGTGCTAACCACTGTGCCACTCCACTGCCCAGATAAGGCAAGAGGGTCAGCCATTTAGAAACATAGAAATTAGAAGCAGGGGGAGGCCATTCGGCCCTTTGAGCCTGTTCCGCCATTCATTTTGATCATGGCTGATCATCAACTTCAATATCCTTGGCGGCACGGTGGCACAGTGGTTAGCACTGCTGCCTCACAGCGCCAGTGACCCGGGTTCGATTCCGGGCTTGGGTCATAAGAACTAGGAGCAGGCCCATCCGGCCCCTCGAGCCTGCTCCGCCATTCAATAAGATCATGGCTGATCTTTTCGTGGACTCAGCTCCAGTTACCCGCCCGCTCACCATAACCCTTAATTCCTTTACTGTTCAAAAATCTATCTATCCTTGCCTTAAAAACATTGAATGAGGTAGTCTCAACTGCTTCACTGGGCAGGGAATTCCACAGATTCACAACCCTTTGTGTGAAGAAGTTCCTCTTCAACTCAGTCCTAAATCTGCTCCCCCTGATTTTGAGGCCATGCCCCCTAGTTCTAGTTTCTAGAACTAGTCCACTGTCTGTGTGGAGTCTGCACGTTCTCCCCGTGTCTGCGTGGGTTTCCTCCGGCTGCTCCGGTTTCCTCCCACAGTCCAAAGATGTGTGTGTAGGTTGATTGGCCATTGCTAAATTGATCCTCGTGTCAGGGGGATTAGCAGGGTAAATATATGGGTTTACGGGAATAGGGCCTGGGTGGGATTGTGGCCGAAGAAATTAGATATAGCTCTTGGGGCTAAAGGGATCAAGGGATATGGGGGAAAGGGGGGATCAAGATCATCATAGAATCCCTACAGTGCAGAAGGAGACCATTCGGCCCATCAAGTTTGCACCGACCACACTCCCACCCAGACCCCTATTCCCGTAACCCCATACATTTCCCCTGCTAATCCCCCTGACACTAGGGTCAATTTAGCACGGCCAATCCGCCTAATCAGCATCTTTGGAGTGCGGGAGGAAACCGGAGCACCCGGAGGAAACCCACGCAGACACGGGGGAGAACGTGCAGACTCCACACAGACAGTGACCCGAGCCGGGAATCGAACCCGGGTCCCTGGCACTGTGAGGCAACAGCGCTAACCACTGTGCCACCCCACGTAGCTTTAGATCGGCTGAGGTTGCAGGAATGGAGGCTGCATTTTTTGAAAAGAAAACACAATAACAGAACTGCTCACTACTTCAAAATATGCATGAGGCCAAAATGATAGCCTTTGAACCGATTTATCCCCCACTGAGTCAACATTTCATTAGAATTTACCGTGCTGATGTAAGTGAACAGAAATCCACCAGCCATAAGTTTGCTTCAATATCATGGTCAGTTTCAGCTTCTTGTAAAGGGTGCCACATTGGGTGAATAATTATACTCATTGACGCTCCCTCGCTGAGTTCGTGGGTCGGCCGCACCATAGACAGAACGTCGAGAAATAAAAATAGAAATCCTGGAAATTTACAGCACAGAGGGAGGCCATTCAGCCCATCATAGAATCCCTGCAGTGCAGAAGGAGGCCATTCGGCCCATCGAGTCTGCACCAAAAACAATCTCACCCAGGTCCTATCCCCGTAGCCCCATGTATTTACCCTGCCACTCCCCCTGACACTAAGGGACAATTTATCATGACCAATCCATCTAACCTGCACATCATTGGACACTAAGGGGCAATTTAGCATGGCCAATCCATCTAACCTACACATCATTGGACACTAAGGGACAATTTATCATGACCAATCCATCTAACCTGCACATCTTGGGACACTAAGGGGCATTTTAGCATGGCCAATCCACCTAACCTGCACATCTTTGGACACTAAGGGACAATTTAGCATGACCAATCCACCTAACCTGCACATCTTTGGACACTAAGGAGCAATTTAGCATGGCCAATCCACCTAACCTACACATCTTTGGACACCAAGGGGCAATTTAGCATGGCTAATCCCCCTCACCTACACATCTTTGGACACTAAGGGCAATTTAGCATGGCCAATCCACCTAACCTGCACATCTTTGGACTGTGGGAGGAAACCAGAGCACCCGGAGGAAACCCACGCAGAGAGGAGAACGTGCAAACTCCACACAGACAGTTACCCGAGACCCGAGGGAATTGAACCCGGAACCCTGAAGCTGTGAGGCAGCAGTGCTAACCATTGTGCCACCATGCTGCCCCATGTCCTCACAAGGAGCCGTCGAACCTAACCCCACTTCCCAGCTCTTAGTCCCAAGCCTTGTTCCGAGCCGAGGTCTTGACTTGAAACCTTCACTTGGTTTCTCTCTCCCTTGATGCTCCAGAGTGCTTGTATTTGATGAGTAAATTTTTAAAAATGATATACGGTCTCCCACATTCAATCATGGCTGATAACTTTGGCTCACTCTTCTAAAGTGTCCTTGCTTTGTGACGCTCACTGGGTAACTGGTGTGTTAGACCAATGCAATTCCATGCTCTTTGCTGATTCATTACAAGTCATTTTGGTGTCGCTCACACACACTGATATAACTGGCATTGTTTGTTGTTTGGGTTTGTGTGTCTGGCTTTTCTCTTTGTCATGTGATTGGTATCCAGTCAGAAATCTCTCATTTTAAATAACTAGTCTGGTGACACAAACTAAGAAGGGGGAAGAAAAGCAATACACAACTTCAGTGAAGATTTAGGGTGGGGTTTTCCAGCCGTGTTTGTCTCAAAACCGGAAAATCCCGCCTGAGGTCAACAGACCTTTGCATGATCTGCTCCCTCGCCCGCTACAGTTCCCATAGCCCCCATAGTGTCACATCTTTAGTGAAGCACTTGCTGTCTCCATCCGTCCATCCATCCATCCATCCATCCACTGTCCATCCATCCATCCATCCATCCAGTCATCCATCCATCCATCCATCCATCCACCGTCCATCCATCCATCCATCCAGTCATCCATCCATCCATCCATCCAGTCATCCATCCATCCATCCATCCATCCACCGTCCATCCATCCAACCATCCAGTCATCCATCCATGCATCCATCCATCCATCCATCCATCCACCGTCCATCCACCCATCCATCCATCCATCCACCGTCCATCCATCCATCCATCCATCCAGTCATCCATCCATCCATCCATCCAGTCATCCGTCCATCCATCCATCCATCCACCGTCCATCCATCCATCCATCCATCCATCCAGTCATCCATCCATCCATCCATCCATCCATCCACCGTCCATCCATCCATCCATCCATCCATCCATCCATCCATCCATCCATCCATCCATCCATGCATCCATCCATCCATCCATCCATCCATCCATCCATCCATCCACCGTCCATCCACCCATCCATCCATCCATCCATCCATCCACCCTCCCGTCCATCTGTCGAGAAGCAGCAGAATCACTGCCTCACTCAATTATCACACTTTACCTGCATAAAGCTAAGGCTATAGAATCCTGGATCTTCACAGTGGAAGACGAGGCCATTTGGCCCATCATGTCAGCACTGCCTCCTAGCAAAGCAACAACTCCATCCATACAATACCTTTGATAAAAATGCCCCAAGGAGGTTTATCGGACAATGCTTGACACTGAGGGACATGAGGTGATATTAGGGCAGGGTGACCATTAAACTTGGCCCAAGATTTACTGAGTGCCATGAAGGAGGAGGGGTTTAGGTGGGGGTGGTGGGGGTGGAGGGATTTCACAGTTTGGGGGCTATCCGAGGGCACAGTTGTCAATGGTGGAGTGATTAAAATCTAGAGAGGCGCAAGAGGCCGGAGTGGGAGTACAGAAATCTGGGAGAGCCGTAGGGCTGGAGGAGGTTGCAGAGATAGGGATGGAATCCACTCACTAGTCTCACCGCTGTGGGTTCCTCCCATGTGTGAGGCAAAACAATAATGTACAATCGCATCCAACCTGCAGTCCAACCTTTCCAACAGTTCATAGACTAGGATCAGGAGACCAAACTGCTTCGCCGTGACCCGGGCAGGTTAATTATCCACTAACTCTGGGTGGCACGGTGGCACAGTGGTTAGCTTTGCTGCCTCACAGCACCACGGACCCGGGTTTGATTCCCGACTTGGGTGACTGTCTTGGGTGACAGAGTCTGCACATTCTCCCCGTGTCTGCGTGGGTTTCCTCCGGGTGCTCCGGTTTCCTCCCACAGTCCGAAAGATGTGCTGGTTAGGGTGCATTGGCCGTGCTGAATTCTCCCTCAGTGTACCCGAACAGGCGCCGGAGTGTGGCGATTAGGGGATTCTCACAGTAACTTCACTGCAGTGTTAATGTAAGCTTACTTGTGACACTAACAAATAACCTTTAAACTTTACCTAATTTTTGATTTGATTTATTATTGTCGCATGTATTAACATACAGTGAAAAGTATTGTTTCTTGCGCGCTATACAGACAAAGCATACTGTTCATAGAGTAGGAAACGAGAGAGTGCAGAATGCAGTGTTACAGTCATAGCTAGAGTGTAGAGAAAGATCAACTTAATGCGAGGTAGGTCCATTCAAAAGTCTGATGGCAGCAGGGAAGAAGCTGTTCTTGAGTCGGTTGGTACGTGACCTCAGACTTTTGTATCTTTTTCCCGACGGAAAAAGGTGGAAGAGAGAATCCAAAAGAGAAAATGCTGGAAAATCTCAGCAGGTCTGGCAGCATCTGTAAGGAGAGAAAAGAGCTGATGTTTCGAGTCCAGATGACCCTTTGTCAAAGCTGACATCTGCTTTGTGCTTTGACAAAGGGACGTCTGGATTTGAAACGTCAGCTCTTTTCTCTCCTTACAGATGCTGCCAGACCTGCTGAGATTTTCCAGCGTTTTCTCTTTTGGTTCCAGATTCCAGCATCTGCAGTGATTTACTTTTGTCCAGTGGACGAGAGAATATCCGGGGTGCGTGGGGTCCTTAATTATGCATGCTGCTTTGCCGAGGCAGCGGGAAGTGTAGACAGAGTCAATGCGTGATGGACTGGGTGACATTTGTAGATCCTTGCGGTCTTGGGCAGAGCAGGAGCCATACCAAGCTGTGATACAACCAGAAAGAATGCTTTCTATGGTGCATCTGTAAAGGTTGGCGAGAGTCGTAGCTGACATGCCAAATTTCCTTAGTCTTCTGAGAAAGTAGAGGCGTTAATAATAATGGCTCCCAAAATCAGCAGTGTAAATAGATTCAGAGGACACCAATAATAACACTACTACTAAATCCCTGTCTGTCAGCTCCAATGTTACCAGTTCTGAGCAAGCCTGCTTCATCAACTGTTAACGTTGTCTATCTTGTTCTTCCGACACCATCCATTCCATGGATCAGCCTGGCTATCAGCTGCTATTGCTCTCGGTCACAAGGTTCTGGGCTTGAACGTAAATGCAGTCAAGGCTGACCCCTCACCCCTCCAGTGGAGTCCTGAAGGGGCACCGCGCTGCCCGCGGCGTTGGCCCTTGGGATGTGACATTACCCCGAGAACGACACCATTTTTGTTCGCTCCAGTGCGAGCGAAAGGTCCTGTATCACTGTCCTTAAGACAAGCAAGGGTTATCCCCACTGTCCTGACCAATATTTACCCCTCTGCTAACAACGCAACGATATAAAAAGGTCAGGCGATCCAGTCATTATCATGTCGCTGTTTGTGGGATCATAGGATCATACAGTGTAGAAGGAGGCCTTTCAGCCCATCGAGTTTGCACTGACCACAATCCCACCCAGGCCCCATTCCCATAACCCCACACATTTGCCCTGCTAATCCCCCTGACACTAGTGTTAATTTAGCACGGCCAATCAACCTAACCCGCACATCTTTGGACTGTGGGAGGAAACCGGAGCACCCGGAGGAAACCCACGCAGACACGGGGAGAATGTGCAAACTCCACACAGACAGTGACAAACGGCATGTTGGCACAGTGGTTAGCACTGATGCCTCACAGCGCCAGGGTCCCGGGTTCAAATCCCGGCTTGGGTCGCTGTCTGCGTAGAGTTTGCACGTTCTCCCCGTGTCTGTGTGGGTTTCCTCCGGGTGCTCCGGTTTCCTCCCACATTCCAAAGATGTGCAGGTTAGGTGGATTGGCCAGGCTAAATTGACCCTTAGTGTCAGGGGGACTAGCTAGGGGATGGGGATAGGGCTGGGGTGGGATTGTGGTCGGTGCATACTCCATGGGTCAAATGGCCTCTTCTGCACTGTAGGATGTTATGTGACCCAAGCCGGGAATTGACCCCGGGTCCCCGGTGCTGTGAGGCAGCAGTGCTAACCACTGTGCCACCATGCGGTGCTGTGCCGTGTCTTGCTGTGCGCAGATTGGCTGCTGCGTTTCCTACATTACAACAGCGTCCGCACTTAAAAAGTACTTGATTGGTTGGACAATCATCCAGTGGATGTGCGAAGTGCTGTATAAATGCGAATCTTTCCTTTTTCTTAATGTCCATCGCATCAATGACGGATATTCCAGCTGTTTCCGAGCTTGTTGTCTTTTTTGAATCATGGGGCGGGATTTTCCGGCCTATCCCACACAGGTTTGAATACAGACTTTTCCACATGTTAAATACATATGAAACTTATGACAAATGTGCCTTGAAATGCTGGTTAGATGCAAGAAGAGACTGCCTTTTTTATTCTCATAATTACTTCAAAGGCATCTAGCTCCCTGCGCCTAATAATTTAGTTACATAACGTCAATTCCCCCGTGCCAAAAGGTACCAGAATTCTCTCACTCAGTCCGCAGTAATGAACATGTCAAATCGCTGAGTTGGTTTTGTCTTTGAGTTTCCAGAGGCTGCAGGAGGCACAGACTGTTAATGAGAGTTTGTTTGTGCTTTCCAGTCCTTGTCGTTGCAGGCAGTCCAAGTTAAAGGTCTCCCCCCAGTCTCTCCCGCCCCACGACACGGCCAGTGTTTCTTCAGCAAGGGGGCTTCCTTTCAACTAAGGCGAGACATGTTCGCTAACCTGTTAACCGCGGTTCTGTCTGGACTGTGGGAAGCCAAGAAGTGGAATGTGCATCCACAAAGAAGCAGGCTCACATTAACACTGCAATGAAGTTACTGTGAAAATCCCCTAGTTGCCACACTCCGGCGCCTGTTCGGGTACACTGAGAGAGAATTTAGCACCTAATCAACACGCCTTTCGGAGTGTAAGGTTTATTTATTAGTCACAAGTAGGCTTACATTCACACTGCGATGAAGTTACTGTGAAAATCCCCTCGTCGCCACATCCGGCGCCTGTTCGGGTACACTGAGGGAGAATTTTAGCATGGCCAATGCACCCTAACCAGCACATCTCTGGACTGTGGGAGGAAACCAGAGCACCCGGAGGAAACCCACGCAGACACAGGGAGAACATGCAAACTCCACACAGTGTTTAAAACTAGAGGCATAGGTTTAAGGTGAGAGGGGAGAGATACAAAAGGGTCCAGAGGGGCAATTTTTTCACACAAGAGGGTGGTGAGTGACTGGAACAAGCTGCCAGAGGTAGTAGTAGAGGTGGGTACAATTTTGTCTTTTAAAAAGCGTTTAAATAGTTACATGGGTAAGATGGGTATAGAGGGATATGGGCCAAATGCGGGCAATTGGGATTAGCTTAGGGGTTTAAAAAAAAGGGCGGCATGGACAAGTTGGGCCAAAGGGCCTGTTTCCATGCTGTAAACCTCTATGACACTATGACAGTGACCCAAGCCGGGAATCGAACACTGGGTCCCTGGCGTTGTGAGGCAGCAGTGCTAACCACTGTGCCACCCTGCCGTCCAGTGGGAGGGGAACCGGAGCACCCAGAGGAAACCCACGCAGGCACGGGGAGAATGTGCAGACTCCGCTCAAACAGTGACCCAAGCTGGGAATCGAACCCGGGTCCCTGGAGCTGTGAGGCAGCAGTGCTACCCACTGTGCCACCCGGGGCAAAGGAGGGCTGGAGCGAGAGAGAGAGAGAGGTGCAGTGGTTTTTTTGTCAGGGTTCATACTGAACAGCTCCATGATGCTGGACTCCGTGTTCCCTGGGCTGTTCCCAGGAATACACAGCGAGAATAATCATCAACTGTGGCGGAGTGTGGCGACCAGGGGACTTTCACAGTAACTTCATTGCAGTGTTAATGTAAGCCTACTTGTGACACGAATAAATAAACTTTACTTGACTTTAAGGCCCATCAACTTGGTGAAATGTGCTCCTTCACCGGCCCAAACCTTGCTGGTTTTCCTGTGTACGAAGAGTTGCCCCCTTCCCGACCGAGTGTCGCTGACTGGCACATTCCAAAGCCCAGGAGTATGGGCTGAAGGACACACTAAAGCTTGCACTTATCTGAATGCTTTTCAAGTGTTGCTATTGTATCTACCTCAACCACTTTCTCTGGCTCAATCCATACACCACCCTCTGTGTGGAGAAGTTGCCCCTCAGGTCCCTCACCTTAAACCTATGCCCTCTAGTTTTCAATTCCCCTTCCCTGGGAAAAAGTCTATGTGCGTACACCTTGTCTATGCTCATGATTTTATACACCTCAGGAAGGCACACTCCATTCTCCTACGTTCTATCGTCCTAGCCTGGCCAACCTCTCCCTATAACTCAGGCCCACTAGTCCTGGCAATATCCTAGTAAATCTTCTTTGCACCCTTTTCAGTTTATCAATGGTACAGGGTGACCAGAACTGTGCACAATACTCTTGAGACTCACCAATGGCTTACATAACTGTAACATAGTGTCCCAACTCTTGTACTCAATGCCCTGACTGATAAAGGCCTTTGTTTGAATATTGTAAGTATTAATTTACACAGGTAAGATGTTCTCCCTGGGTGTGGGAGCCTCGAACCGAGGGGCACAAAATAAGGGGGATGCCACTTAGGACGGAGATGAGGAGAAATATCTTTACACAGAGGGTTGCGAATCTTTGGAATTCTCTACCCCAGAGATCTGTAGAAGCTCGGTCACTGAATACGTTTAAAGCAGAGATTGATAGATATCTGATTTACAATAACGGAAAGGGTTTCTGGGGATAGTGTAGGCAAAAGACATCGAAGTGCCCAATCAGACACGTTCATATAGAATGGCGGAGCAGGCCCGAGGGGCTGAATGGCCCCCTCCTGTTCCCAAATCCCTATGTTATGGAGGTGGAAATAGATGGTCTTATTGTGGCATGAATATGAGGTTGGAGACTCATATCAGGGTCAAACGAGACACCAAGGTGGCAAAGGCAGACCCGATGGTGAATTCCCAAAACCGAGGCCCCTCATTTTATTATTATAGTGACCCAAGCCGGGAAAAAAGGCAACTGGGACTAGCACCATGGTCGGAATGGACCAGTTGGGCCGAAGGGCCTGTTTCCGTGCTGTATTGCTCTATGGCTCTTTTCAAGCCCCTTGCAGTACTATGACCGAAAAGCCTTAGCTTATTTTTTGTAACATATAGGGTGGCACGGTGGCACGGTGGTTAGCACTGCTGCCTCACAGTGCCAGGGACCCGGGTTCGATTCCCGGCTTGGGTCACTGTCTGTGTGGAGTTTGCACGTTCTCCCCGTGTCTGCGTGGGTTTCCTCCGGGTGCTCCGGTTTCCTCCCACAGTCCGAAAGACGTGCTGGTTAGGGTGCATTGACCCAAACAGGTGCCGGAGTGTGGCGACAAGGGGAATTTCACAGTAACTTCATTGCAGTAAGCCTTAGTTGTGACTAATAAATAAACTTCACTTTTACTTTACTTTATATTAGTGTCACAAGTGGGCTTACATTAGAATCATAGATTCCCTACACTGCAGAAGGAGGCCATTCGGCCCATTGAGCCTGCAGCAACAACAGTCCCACCCAGGCCTAACCTCCACAACCCTTTTTTTTACCCTTTTTTTGCCCCTCTGGCACTAAGGGGCAATTTAGCACGGCCAATCAACCTAACCCGCACATCTTTGGAGTATGGGAGGGAACCGGAGCACCCGGAGGAAACCCACGCAGACACGGGGAGAACGTGCAAACTCTACACAGACAGTGACTCAAACCGAGGATTGAACCCGGGTCCCTAGCAAGGCAGCAGTGCCAACCACTGTGCCGTTCCCTCACCCCACCCCCATGCACAACCAGAGCTTTGTTTACCACACCCACAGATGCCTTTCTACTCAAGTCTTATTTAGTAAATGGCCCCGCGCGTGGTTCCATTTTTAATTACAGGCATTTCTCCCAACTCAAACCCACCCGAGGATCTGTTGGGGGAGTGACTGCCCAGGACCGGGCCTTGGGTCCCAGTCTCTGAGCGAGGAGGCTGAGTGAGATCATCGTCTGTGGCTGCATGCACACTTCCAAATTAAATGGGATGCCGAAACCAGTGGAAATTTACTGGGAGTAACTGAGAAGGCAGCTCCCTCAGAAACGTCTGCGCCTGTCATGTTTGTCAAGATCACAGTTACTGACCAGTTCTTGAAGTGAAAGAGATTTTTATTATTATTATTATTGCCACTGGGATGATTGGCTGTGTCTCAAGTAATTAGAACAAGATGTCGTCGGAACAGGCTACTGAGAGAGACCGAGCTTTCACTGCTCGGTGCCAAACTAATCTAGCATAGGTTGGGATCTACACTTCTCCCTCTGGGGCCCGTGAGTGTACTGAGTGTCAGTTCGAACTGAGGCGACTGAATCAACTACAATTGGAGAAAGAAAACTTTTGCCTCAACATAACTGAGAGGAAGGTTGGTATTTGGCGCGTATGTTCCCGTGAATGGTGGCACAGTGGTTAGCACTGCTGCCTCACAGCGCCAGGGACCCGGGTTTGATTCCTGTCCTTGGGTCACTGTCGGTGTGGAGCCTGCACGTTCTCCCCGTGTCTGCGTGGGTTTCCTCCGGGTGCTCCGGTTTCCTCCCACAGTCCAAAGATGTGTGGGTTAGGTGGATTGGCCGTGCCAAATTGCCCCTTAGTGTCAGGGGGACTAGCTAAGGTAAATGCATGGGGTTATGGGGATAGGGCCTGGGTGGGATTGTGGTCGAGGCAGGCTCGATGGGCCGAATGGCCTCCTTCTGCACTATAGGATTTTATCTATCTATGAAAAGTAAAAAATTGAGGTGTTTTAATTTTTTTTTCTTTTGTTCCTGCCTTGTGTTTTGGGACATCATTGGCAAAGCTAGGATTTTAAAAAATTCATTTGTGGGACATGGGCGTCGCTGGCTGGGCCAGCATTTATTGCCCATCCCTAGTTGTCCTTGGAAGACAGGTGAGAGTCAACCATATTTCTATGGCTCTGGAGTCACATGTAGGCCAGACCGGGTAAGGACGGCAGATTTCCTTCCCTAAAGGACATTAGTGAACCAGATGGGTTTTTCCGACAATGGTTTCATGGTCATCAGTAGATTCTTAATTCCAGATATTTTTTATTGAATTCAAATTCCACCATCTGCCGTGGCGGGATTCGAACCCGGGTCCCCAGAGCATCAGCTGAGTTTCTGGATTAATAGTCTAGCGATAATTTGTTGCCCATCCCTCTGACTGATCTTGAGCTCTGTAAGAAGTTTAACAACACCAGGTTAAAGTCCAACAGGTTTATTTGGTAGCAAAAGCCACACAAGCTTTCGGAGCTCCAAGCCCCTTCTTCAGGTGAGTGGGAATTCTGTTCACAAACAGGGCATATAAAGACACAAACTCAATTTACATGAATAATGGTTGGAATGCGAATACTTACAGCTAATCAAGTCTTTAAGAAACAAAACAACGTGAGTGGAGAGAGCATCAAGACAGGCTAAAAAGATGTGTATTGTCTCCAGACAAGACAGCCAGTGAAACTCTGCAGGTCCAGGCAACTGTGGGGGTTACAAATAGTGTGACATGAACCCAATATCCCGGTTTAGGCCGTCCTCGTGTGTGCGGAACTTGGCTGTCAGTTTCTGCTCAGCGACTCTGCGCCGTCGTGTGTCGCGAAGGCCGCCTTGGAGAACGCTTACCCGAATATCAGAGGCCGAATGCCCGTGACCGCTGAAGTGCTCCCCAACAGGAAGAGAACAGTCTTGCCTGGTGATTGTCGAGCGGTGTTCATTCATCCGTTGTCGCAGCATTGTCCGATCTTGAGCTGACAGGCTTGCAGGGCCATTTCAGAGGGCAGATTGCTGTGTGTCTGGAGTCACACATAGGTCAGACGGGGTAAGACCATTAGACCATTAGAAATAGGAACAGGAGGAGGCCATTCAGCCTTTCGAGCCTGCTCCGCCACTCAATAGGATCATGGCTGATCCGACATTCCGCGTGCCCACTTTCCCTTGATTCTCTTACTGATCAAAAATCTTATCGACCCCAGCCTTAAATATACACAAGAGGCAGAATGTTCCCATCCCACCCGCCACGGGAATAGCTAGGGTATAGAGAAAGATCAACTTAATATAAAGTATCAAAAGTCAGCAGGGAAGAAACTGTTCTTGAGTCGGTTGGTACGTGACCTCAGACTTTTGTATCTTTTTCCCGATTGAAGAAGGTGGAAGAGGGAATGTCCGGGGTGTGTGGAGTCCTTAATTATGCTGGCTGCTTTCTCGAGGTAGCGGCAAGTGTAGACAGAGTCAATGGATGGGAGACTGGTTTGCGTGATGGATTGGGCTACATTCACAGCCCTTTTGTCCTGTTCCTAATGTTTCTACTCTTTTCTGAATGGTTGTGTTGGGATGGTAGTGGAGGGGTTAGGTTTTAAGATTGGGGGTTAAGGATCCATCCAACCAAAGCATGTTATCCCTATCTCTGGACTGGGGGAGGTTCAACGTGACACTGGTGACAAAGTGGGAAAAAAATTCCATTCAACAAATCTTGACCCTCCCTCCAAAAATAAGGAATGGTTTCTGGGAATGGCGGCAGATCAGATGATGGAGCATGCGTACGATCCTTCCGCTAAAACACAACTGCGCCAAGCCAAGCGGGAGAGGGCCCAGTGCAGAGGCAAGAGTAGCCATCAGGTCAACCACAGCACCACCCAGTGTCCGGTGTATAAAACAGCACTGGCAACAGCATGGGGATTAACGCTCTTACCTTCCTCGCATCTCATCTTCTGCTTGGGCATGTTGAGTTTGGCAACTTTAGATGCATTGCTGCCTCACAGCGCCAGGGATCCGGGTTCGATTCCCGGCTTTGGTCACTGTCTGTGTGGAGTCTGCATGTTCTCCTCGTGTCTGCGTGGGTTTCCTCCAGGTGCTCCGCTTTCCTCCCACAGTCCGAAAGACGTGCTGGTTAGGGTGCATTGGCCGTGCTGAATTCTCCCTCAGTGTACCTGAACAGGCGCCGGAGTGTGGTGAGTCGGGGATTTTCACAGTAACTTCATTGCAGTGTTAATGTAAGCCTACTTGCAGCATGAATGAATAAACTTTAAACTTTAAAACTATGTAATGCCACACTCACAACAATATGGTTGACTCTTAACTTCCTTGGCCTAGGAAGGCACTCGGTTCAAGGGCAATTAGGGTAGCACAGTGGTTAGCACTGCTGCCTCACAGCACCAAGGACCTGGATTCGATTCCCGACTCGGGTCACTGTCTGTGTGGAGTTTGCACTTTCTCCCCGTGTCTGTGTGGGTTTCCTCCAGATGCTCCGGTTCCCTCCCACAGTTGAAATGTGCGAGTTAGGTTGATTGGCCATGCTAAATTGCCACTCAGTGTCAGGGGGACTAGCAGGGTAAATATGTGGGGCAATGGGGATAGGGACTGGGTGGGATTGTGGTCGGTGCAGACTCGATTGGCTGAATGAGCTCCTTCTGCACTGTAGGGATTCTATGATTCCGATTGGGGCTGGGCAATTTAGCACGGCTAATCCACTTAACCCGCACATCTTTGGACACTAAGGGACAATTTAGCATGGCCAATCCACCTAACCTGCTCATCTTTGGACACTAAGAGGCAATTAGCATGGCCAAGCCACCTAACCTGCACATCTTTGGACACTAAGGGACAATTTAGTATGGCCAAGCCACCTAACCTGCACATCTTTGGACACTAAGGGACAATTTAGTATGGCCAATCCACCTAATGTGCACATCTTTGGACACTAAGGGGCATTTTAGCACGGCCAATCCACCTAACCTGCACATCTTTGGACACTAAGGGGCAATTTAGCATGGCCAATCCACCTAACCTGCTCACCTTTGGACACTAAGGGACAATTTAGCATGGCCAATCCACCTAACCTGCTCATCTTTGGATACTAAGGGGCAATTTAGCACGGCCCATCCACCTAACCTGCTCACCTTTGGACACTAAGGGACAATTTAGCATGGCCAATCCGCCTAACCTGCTCATCTTTGGATACTAAGGGGCAATTTAGCATGGCCTATCCGCCTAGCCTGCACATCTTTGGACACTAAGGGGTAATTTAGCATGGTCAATCCACCAAACCTGCACATCTTTGGAGGAAACCGGAGGCCCAGATGAAACCCACGCAGACACGGGAAGCATCAGTCACAATCTCATTGAATGGGGGACGGAGCAGACTTGATGGGCTGAATGGCCAACCTCTGCTCCTACATCTTATGGTCTTACAAAGTCCCCAGGGTGGGACTTAAACCCAGAGCCTCTGGCTCAGAGGCAGGGATGCTAACCCCACTGCGCCACAAGACCGTGCCTCAGAACCGCGCTCCCTTTAAAACATCTCCACTGCCTCTGAGCCCTTGCCATTTGACACTCTCGCCAGCCTTTACTTCTGGGCAGGAAGAACCAGTTGGCTAGCCAGGAATTTGAGAAGATAATGAATGTTTCTCTTTCAGGCTAATTTCCCGTTCCATGGGAATCCTCGGATTTTGCTTCCGGGGCTGGGAAAAGGGTCTAATTAAGGAAAATAAGCTTCATCTTCAACTGACACCTCCTCAAAAACAGATGACCTATTCACACTAAGAGACAGGACATAGAGAACAGGTTGACAGCCAGGGGCCAGGTTAAAGTTCTGGACATAAAATTCTGCATCGCCTTAATTGATAAAGAATTCTGTTTGGAAATTAATTTATGAAGGAAAAGTGCATTAAAAATTTCTGATTAGAAATTATGGTGACTCCTTTTCCCCCTTTTTAAAATTTGGGGTATAAATTGGGACGGTGGACCATAAATCCTCAGATCTGTGGCGGCGAGGGATTCAGAGCTGATTAAATCACGGTCTATCATTAAGGAACAGCAACAAGAACAGTGATTCTTAGTGAGGAGGGTAATTGCAGTGGATGGGACGTGGTACTGTGTTAAACCCAAACAGTATTTCCAAAGCTGTGTGCATCTTTTTTTTTGTTTTGGTGGGTGGGATTGTGGTCGGTGCAGACTCGATGGGCCGAATGACCTCCTTCTGCACTGTGGGGATTCTATGATTCTAATTAGGGATGGGCAATTTAGCATGGCTAATCCCCCCCCCAACCTACACATCCTTGAGACACCAAGGGGCCGTTTAGCATAGCTAATAACTAACCTGCTCTTGCTTTTTCAACACCTCTTCCCCCGGCAAGGAGAAACGTTGGCCAAAAAAGTTTGGCTAAAAGTTGCAGCTCACCCACCGGGGAGGGGCTTAAGGCGGAGCAAAGGGCTGGTCCTTTCCAATGCAGTAACTGCAGCCACTTGTTAAAGTGCTGTGTGATGGGCCGGTTGGGAGGTAGCTGGAGACAGAGACACAGAGAGAGAGAGAGAGAGCTTCATTCATACCTGGTCCTCAAGAAAAGCTGCTGTGTGACTGATGGTAGGAAATGATTTGATTTTTGCTTCAATTGGCCACTTTGCAAAGGCGATGTTTCACAGTCAGCATTTCACACCAACCTGAATGGTAAAAATCCTTGTAGATTTTGAATTTCTCACAACCCTGTCCCTATTATGTGTGTGTGAATATCTATATATGTGTGTGTGTATATCTATGTGTGTGTGTGTATTTCTATGTGTGTGTGTGTATATCTATATGTGTATATCTATATGTGCATGTGTGTGTGTCTCTATATGTGTGTATCTATATGTGTGTGTGTATATCTATATGTGTATCTATATGTGCATGTGTGTGTATATCTATATGTATATCTATATGTGTATCTATATGTGCATGTGTGTGTATATCTATATGTGTGTGTGTGTGTATATCTCTATGTGTGTGTATATCTATGTGTGTGTGTATTTCTATGTGTGTGTATATCTACATGTGTATCTATATGTGCATGTGTGTGTATCTCTACATGTGTGTGTCTATATGTGTGTGTGTGTGTATATCTATATGTGTATATCTATATGTGCATGTGTATGTATCTCTATATGGGTGTGTCTATATATATGTGTGTGTATATATATCTATATGTGTGTCTATATGTGTGTATATCTATATGTGTGTGTGTCTGTGTATGTATATCTATATGTGTGAATATCTATATGTGTATGTGTGTGTATGTCTATATGTGTGTGTCTGTGTATGTATATTTATGTGTGTGTATATCTATATGTGTGTGTGTGTGTACCTATATTTGTGTGTATATATCTATATTTGTGTGTGTGTATCTGTGTGTGTGTGTTTATATCTATATGTGTGTGCGTCTGTGTGTATATCTATGTGTGTAGGTGTGTATATCTTGGCCATAAACTCCCAGCCACCTTATTTCCTTCCCGGGGATCCGGTGAGAATCAACAGGCTGATTGACTGCAGGAGGCATCGCAGCCAGCTCATCGAACTGTTTTATTTTTTTTGAGGGGTAATTGGATTGGATTTGATTTATTATTGTCACACGTATTGGGAAAAGTATTGTTTCTTGCGCGCTACACAGACAAAGCATACCCTTCATAGGGGAGAGGGAAAGGAGAGGGTGCAGAATGTAGTGTTACAGTCATGGCTAGGGTGTAGAGAAAGACCAACTTACTGCGAGGTAGGTCCATTCAAAAGTCTGACGGCAGCAGGGAAGAAGCTGTTCTTGAGTTGGTCGGTACGTGACCTCAGACTTTTGTATCTTTTTCCCGACGGAAGAAGGTGGAAGAGAGAATGTCCAGGGTCCTTAATGATACTGTCTGCTTTCCCGAGGCAGCGGGAAGTGTAGACAGAGTCAATGGATGGGAGGCTGGCTTGCGCGATGGACTGGGCTTCGTTCACGACCCTTTGTAGTTTCTTGTGGTCTTGGTCAGAGTCGGTGAGGTTGCTGCTCCCCGCCCCCGCTTTACACATGTGGGTACATTCTACCAACGCGGGGGGTGGCAGCAGAGACATTCTGCCTGGCAATACTGGCACCAATTGGAACTAAATGTCCTGAGCCAGCCTGGGCAGTGGATAATAGCAAGATACATTTACTTGCCACCTTTAATGTGGCAACACATCCAGTGACATCCGTCCACAACCTTCAACATTCACTCGTTCCACCACCGACGCTCGATGGCACCATCTATAAGACGTACTGCAGCAACTCAACCAAGGCTTCTTAGACCGCACCCTCCAAACCTACAACCACTACCATCTAGAAGGACAAGGAGAGCAGGTACATGGGGAACACCACCTCCTGCAAGTTCCCCTCCAAAACACTCACCGTCCTGACTTGGAAATATATCGACCGTTCCTTCGCAGTCGCTGTGTCAAAATCCTGGAATTCCCTCCCTAACAGCACTGTGGGTGTACCTGCACCAAAGGGACTGCAGCGGTTCGAGAAGGCAGCTCACCACCACCTTCTCAAGGGGCAACTAGGGATGGGCAATAAACATTGGCCTCGTCAGCAATGCCCGCATCCCATAAACAAATGAAACGATTTTAATCAGACAGAAATTCCCACGGAGACAAAGGAAGGAGGTCTGAGATGACCAAATGTTTGGTCAAAGAAGTAGGTAGAATCCCTACAGTGCAGAAGGAGGCCATTCAGCCCATCGAGTCTGCACCGACCACAATCCCACCCAGGCCCTATCCCCATAACCCCATGCATTTACCCTAGCTAATCCCCCCTGACACGAAGGGGCAATTTAGCACAGCCAATCCACCTAACCCGCATATCTTTGGAGTGTGGGAGGAAACCGGAGCACCCGGAGGAAACCCATGCAGACACGGGGAAAACGTGCAAACTCCGCACAGACAGTGACCCAAGCTGGGAATCGAACCCGGGTCCTTAGCACTGTGAGGCAGCCATGCTAACCACCGTGCCACCCAAACCACTGTGCCATCCATTAGGTATTGGGTGGCAACTTAATGAAGGAGCAGAGAGTAGTGCTGGAACTTTGCCGCCTCGTCAGCCCAAGGCCAATGGAGAATGGCTTTCTGTGTGCCGGTAAAAGATTCTGGCCTTGGAGAGGTTTGAGGAGAGAATTTCAGGTTTAGATATTTGAAGGTGTGGGTGCCAATGGTGGGGCATTGGAATTGAGTTACAGGGTCGGTGTTGAGGGTTATCATAGAATCATGGAATGGTTGCAGCACAGAAAGAGGCCATTCAGCCCATTGTGGCCATGCCAGCAAGAGCAAATCGGCTAGTCCCACTCCTTTGCCTTTTTCCCATGGCCCTGGAATTGTTTCTCTCCCAGATAAAGATTCAATTCCCTTTGAAAAGAATTGGAGAAAGCTACAGTTTAAAGTTTATTTATTAGTGTCACAAGTAGGCTTACATTAACGCTGCAATGAAGTTACCGTGAAAATCCCCCAGTCCCCACACTCCAGCGCCTGTTCTGGTTACACTGAGGGAGAATTTAGCACCTAACCTGCATGTCTTTCGGACTGTGGGTGGAAACCGGAGCACCCGGAGGAAACCCACGCAGACACGGGGAGAATGTGCAGACTCCGCACAGACGGTGACCCAAGCCGGGAATCACACCCGGGTCCCTGGCGCTGTGAGGCAACAGTGCTAACCACTGTGCCACCTACGGAGGTAGGGAGGGTGGTAAGGCAATGGAAGGATACAAGCCTTTAAAAAAAAATTGAGGAGTTGCTCTGGGAGCCAACCTGACTGTGGGCAGCAAGGTGGTTAGCACTGCTGCCTCACAGCGCCAGGGACCCAGGTTCGATTCCCGGCTTGGGTCACTGTCTGTGTGTAGTTTGCACGTCCTCCCCGTGTCTGCGTGGGTTTCCTCCGGGTGCTCCGGTTTCCTCCCACAGTCTGAAAGATGTGCTGGTTAGGTGCATTGACCCGAACAGGCGCCGGAGTGTGGTGACTAGGGGAATTTCACAGTAACTTCATTGCAGCGTTAATGTAAGCTTTATTTGTGACACTAATAAATAAACCTTAACTTTTAATTTATGTTGATCTCCGGACTATTCTGGATGGTGCACCTAGTCACTGTGCCATCGGGATAGTCTTAATTGAATTATGACCTAGCTGCACCCTTCTGGGAAAGATCCATCCCCAACTCTGACGGGTTTTGCTCTAAGGGGCATTGAAATAAAGCTTTGTTTTATTTAACCATGGCCAGGGATTGGCTTCGATGAGATTAAGGATTGAATTGAGTGTGTGTCTTCTCTTGAATCTGGAGTTGATCGTCCTGGTTGTCGAATATATCTCTGGACTGGGTTACAGAGTGAGTGCAGTATAAGGTGGTTAAAACCAGGCTTCTCATATCAAAATTATCCAATGACGGATGCAGGGAAGGTGGGGGCTGGCTCTGTTGGTAAAGCATGAGACTATTCATATTAGAGTTGTGGGTTCAAGACCCACGCTCGGTGGTATTGTTTCGGGTGGCACAGTGGTTAGCACTGCTGCCCCTCAGCTCCAGGGACCCGGTTCGATTCCGGCCTTGGGTGACTGACTGTGTGGAGTTTGCACATTCTCCCCATGTCTGTGTGGGTTCCCTCCAGGTGCTCCCGTTTCCTCCCACACTCTAAAGATGTGCGGGTTAAGTTGGATTGGCCATACTAAATTGCCCCTTAGTGTCCAAAGATGTGCAGGTTAGGTGGATTGGCCATGCTAAATTGCCCCTTGGTGTCCAAAGATGTGCAGGTTAGGTGGATTGGCCATGCTAAATTGCCCCTTAGTGTCCAAAGATGTGCAGGTTAGGTGGATTGGCCATGCTAAATTGCCCCTTAGTGTCCAAAGATGTGCAGGTTAGGTGGATTGGCCATGCTAAATTGCCCCTTAGTGTCCAAAGATGTGCAGGTTAGGTGGATTGGCCATGCTAAATTGCCCCTTAGTGTCCAAAGATGTGCAGGTTAGGTGGATTGGCCATGCTAAATTGCCCTTTAGTGTCCAAAGATGTGCAGGTTAGATGGATTGGCCATGCTAAATTGCCCCTTAGTGTCCAAAGATGTGCAGGTTAGGTGGATTGGCCATGCTAAATTGCCCCTTAGTGTCCAAAGATGTGCAGGTTAGATGGATTGGCCATGCTAAATTGCCCCTTAGTGTCCAAAGATGTGCAGGTTAGGTGGATTGGCCATGCTAAATTGCCCTTTAGTGTCCAAAGATGTGCAGGTTAGATGGATTGGCCATGCTAAATTGCCCCTTAGTGTCCAAAGATGTGCAGGTTAGATGGATTGGCCACTGAGTGTCAGGGAGATTAGCAGAGTAAATACATGGGGTTATGAGGATAGAGTCTGGGTGGGATTGTGGTTGGTACATGTTTGGTGGGCCGAATGGCCTCCTTCCGCACTGTAGGGATTCTATTCTCTGAATTGCTTTGTCCGTTTTGTTGTTGTTAATGAGGATAGAATTTGGCCCTTAAATTGTAGTCGCCCAATTTACAAAATTTACGCAAGACAAGTGTGATCTTAAACACTGTGTCTTTCTGGGAGCACACGGGGATCATTTTAACTCTGGTCGTTGGTGTGATGGGGCTAGTCGCTGACACAGTATTCTCTTCCCAAATTCATTTCTGTCGACTTTGAGGGAAGTTGGGAGAGGTGTGTAACGGGTAGACCCAATCCGATACTGTCTGTTTGACATGATTAGCCAGAGATAAAATTATTCCCTTGTTTTATATCTACAATATCGTTAACTGGGTCCTTCAAGGGTACCAAGGGAAGATTGCTGATATTTATATAGACGAGGCTTCAGTAAGCTGATTATCAAAAGGTAGTCTGCTGTTTCTAACCGTGAGCAAGAGATAAGACGGGAAACACGCTGTATGTGAAGAAAGCTCAGGGCGGCAAGGCCAGGGACCCGGGTTCGATTCCCGGCTTGGGTCACTGTCTATGCGGAGTCTGCACATTCTCCCCGTATCTGCGTGGGTTTCCTGCGAGTGCTCTAGTTTCCTCCCACAGTCTGAAAGACGTGTTGGTTAGATGCATTGGCCATGCTAAATTCTCCAAACCACTCGCTGTGTGAACCTGTCTCCACCACACTCTCAGACAGTGCATTCCAGATCTTAACCACTCGCTGTGTGAACCTGTCTCCACCACACTCTCAGACAGTGCATTCCAGATCTTAACCACTCGCTGTGTGAATCTGTCTCCACCACGCTTTCAGACAGTGCATTCCAGTTCCTAACCACTTGCTGTGTGAATCTGTCTCCACCACACTCTCAGACAGTGCATTCCAGTTCCTAACCACTTGCTGTGTGAATCTGTCTCCACCACACTCTCAGACAGTGCATTCCAGATCCTAACCACTCGCTGTGTGAATCTGTCTCCACCACACTCTCAGACAGTACATTCCAGATCCTAACCACTCGCTGTGTGAATCTGTCTCCACCACACTCTCAGACAGTGCATTCCAGATCCTAACCACTTGCTGTGTGAATCTGTCTCCACCACACTCTCAGACAGTGCATTCCAGATCCTAACCACTCGCTGTGTGAATTTTGCTAAACGTCTCAAATCTGTTGCCGTCTGGCTCTCGCTCCTTCTGCCAATTGGAATGATCCCTTGCTATCTACTCTGTCCCAATCCTTCATGAGTTCGAAAACCTCTCTCAAATTATCTCTTAATCTGCTCTCCTCCAAGGAGAACAGTCCCAACCTCTCCAATCTACCCATGAGACGCAACTCCCTCATCCCTGGAACCATTCTCGTGATTCTTTCCCGCTCTCCCTCTCTCTCTCTAATACCTTTACTTCTTTCCTAGAATTGGACGCAGTACTCAGAAGGACATAAAACTAGAACTGGTCTCAGAACTGGACACAATACTCCAGTTGAGGCTGAACTCGTGTTTATACAGGTTTATCATAACGTCTTTACTTTTGTACACTGTGGCCCTATAGATAATGTCCAGGAACCTAGACTTTTAGTTTTCTTATTTTGCAAAAATATACTTCATTCATATAAGGGGCGGCATGGTAGCACAGTGGTTAGCACTGCTGCTTCACAGCTCCAGGGACCTGGGTTCGATTCCCAGCTTGGGTCACTGTCTGTGTGGAGTTTGCACATTCTCCTCGTGTCTGCGTGGGTTTCCTCCGGGTGCTCCGGTTTTCTGCCACAGTCCAAAGATGTGCGGGTTAGGTTGATTGGCCGTGCTAAAATTGCTCCTTAGTGTCCTGGGATGCGTGGATTAGCGGGTAAACTATGTAGGGATATGGAGGTAGGGCCTGGGTGGGATTATGATCAGTGCAGACTCGATGGGCCGAATGGCCTCTTTCTGTACTGTAGGGTTTCTATGATTTCTATGATAAAATTGTTATAAAGTAAAGTGCAATGATATTCACACATTCTCCAGTGATCCTGGTGTACCAAGAGGAACTGTTAGTAATGAGAATATTACAATCATTTTCAATATTTTCATTACAGAAGGAACAATTCTTTTCAAACTATATACATCCGTCATGTTGCACTCTGCAATGCTTCTGTAAAGACGCATCTGCTTTTAGTTACCCTACTCTCAACTCTTAATCATAGAATCCCGACAGTGCAGAAGGAGGCCATTTGGCCCATCGAGTCTGCACCGACTCCCTGACAGAGCACAACACCCAGACCCTATTCTCGTAACCCCAAGTACGTACCCCGCTAATTCCCTAACCTAAACGCCTTGAGACCCTAAGGACGTGGTCTTACCGCCCATCTATGTCACGCTCCCGCTGCAGCAAAGTCGGCGAATTTGGCGCCCAGCCAAATCCCCGTTCACTGCAGCGGGACGGAAAAATCCCGCCGGTGTGAATGGCCGTAACATTCTGGCCTAAGGGGCAATTTAGTATGGCCAATCCTGCTAACCTGCACATCTTTGGACACTAAGGGGCAATTTAGCATGGCCAATCCACCTAACCTGCACATCTTTGGACACTAAGGGGCAATTTGGATTGGCCAATCCACCTAATCTGCATGTCTTTGGACACTAAGGGGCAATTTGGATTGGCCAATCCACCTAATCTGCATGCCTTTGGACACTAAGGGGCAATTTAGCATGGCCAATCTACCCAATCTGCACACCTTTAGACACTAAGGGACAATTTAGCATGGCCAATCCTCCTAATCTTTAAAGTAAAGTTTATTTATGATTCACAAGTTGGCTTACATTAACACTGCAATGAAGTTACTGTGAAAATCCCCTAGTCTCCACATTCCGGCGCCTGTTTGAGTACATTGAGGGAGAATTTAGCACGGCCAATGCACCCTAACCAGCACGTCTTTCGGACTGTAGGAGGAAACCGGAGCACCCGGAGGAAACCCACACAGACACGGGGAGAACGTGCAAACTCCAGACAGACAGTGACCCGAGCCGGGAATTGAACCCGAGACCCTGATGCTGTGAGACAGCAGTACTAAACACTGTGCCGCCGTGCCACCCCCACCCCCTACCGCACATCTTTGGAGCGTGGGAGCAAACCGGAGCACCCAGATAAAACCCACGCAGTCACAGGGAGAATGTGCAAACTCCACACAGTCATCCGAGGCCAGAATTGAACCCAGGTCCCTGGCGTTGTGAGGCAACAGTGCCAATCACTGTACCACAGTGCTGCCCTGTAGACTTGCCACCTTTAATGATTTTTGCCCCAAATACCCCAGGTCAAGCTGCTCCTGCACTCCTTTTAGAATTATCATTCTTTATTTTGTATTGCCTCGCCTGTGAAATGTGTAGCCGTTTATCATCAGGGGTGGTACAGTGGTTAGCACTGCTGCTTCACAGCTCCAGGGACCCAGGTTCGATTCCCGGCTTGGGTCGCTGTCTGTGCAGAGTCTGCACATTCTCCCCGTGTCTGCGTGGGTTTCCTCCGGGTGCTCCGGTTTCCTCCCACACTCCAAAGATGTGCGGGTTAGGTGGATTGGCCGTGCTAAATTGCCCCTTAGTGTAAGGGGATTAGGACTGTAAATATGTGGGGTTACGGGGATAGGGCCTGGGTGGGATTGTTGTTGGTGCAGACTCGATGGGCCGAATGGCCTCCTTCTGCACTGTAGGGATTCTATGATTAAAAAAAATCAAGCAAAGTTCACTCTCCTGCCTCACTTAAGAAGAGTAGCTACACCACTGAGAGTGTCTCAGAATCAAACCTAAATCCCTGTTAGAGGAAGGAAGAATATTAGTGTTCTGGGATGGATGGTGATCATGAAGGAAGACATATTGAATCATTGTCACTACATTTAAAAATAAAATTCTTCTTCTTTCCCATGTTTCTCCAGTCAGGCTGAAGCTGCCCAAGTGGATGTTGGAGCTTTGATTCCCATTTGGATCTCCTGACTTCCTGAAGTGCTGAAGTCTTCAAGCTTGGTTACCTCAGCCAAATATCTCTAAGCGTTGGTATGACTGATCTCTATATTTGGCGGGCCTATCTCGTGCGCTTTGCGTTCCCAGGTGCTGAGGGTGATCTCCAACACCTCCAGCACAGAGAGCCGGCCTTTGTGTTATTCCCCAGTCCCGTGGAACTGAATTTCTGAACCTCTCTTTCCTCCGCCTTCTCCAGAAATCCTTCCTCCATCGCTCCCTCTCTCTCTCGCATTGAACCGGGTCCTTGCTAACTCGAGGCATGACCATCACCTACACAGCCAGGGTCGCTAATGTCCGCTTCTGCAGTTTCTCCAAACTGCTGGTTCTGTGGAAGGGGAGCATCTACAAACTCCTCTACAAAGAGTTCCTCGTCTTCTCCTTCATGTATGCAGTCCTCAGCGTTGCTTACAGGTCAGTGAATGTGGAGCTACGTGAACCTGACATGTACATAACAGTGCTTGCAGCCACCCCGTTTATTATTGACCTCCTGACTGTTCTAAGCATCAAGTTTGGACCTCGGCCTCAGATGAGATGAGTGAGCAACACCCCCTCCCCTTCACCACGCGATTCCCCTCCCCCCCCCTGCCCAACTATGGGGTGTTTAAATTCACCCGATCAGAGAGGGAAAGCCCAGAGGCAAAATCTTGACACTCCGATGCTATCTAGTGACACTTGGAAGAGTGTGTCTGAGATTTGAGTTTGGTTGGTGGTGATACCCCCTCATGTTCAAAGAAGATGGCCTAGTGGTATTATCGCTTGACGATTAATCCAGAAACTCAGCTAATGTTCTGGGGACCCAGGTTCGAATCCCGCCACGGCAAATGGTGGAATTCGAATTCAATAAAAAAATTCTGGAATTAAGAATCTACTGATGACCATGAAACCATTGTCGATTGTCGGAAAAACCCATCTGGTTCCCTTTAGGGAAGGAAATCTGCCGTCCTTACCTGGTCTGGCCTACATGTGACTCCAGAGCCACAGCAATGTGGTTGACTCTCAACTGCCCTCTGAAATGGCCGAGTGAGACACTCAGTTCAAGGGTAACTAGGGATGGGCAAGAAATGTTGGCCAGCCAGCGATTCCCATGTTTCATGAATGAATAAACTAAAAAAATAGCCAGTTGATTTTCACTATCTTAACCATTAAATGAAGATAATAGATCATAGAATCCCTACAGTGCGGAAGGAGGCCATTCAGCTCATTAAACCTGCATTGACAATAATCCCACCCAGGCCCTATCCCCGTAACCCCACATATTTACCCTGCTCGTCCCCCTGACACCAAGGGGTATTTTAGCATGGCCAATTAACCTAACCCTTTGGACTGTGGGAGGAAACCGGAGCACCCGGAGGAAACCCACGCAGCCACGGAGAGAACGTGCAAACTCCACACAGACGGTGATCCAAGGCGGGAATCGAACCCGGGGTCCGTGATGCTGTGAGGCAGCAGTGCTAACCACTGTAGCACATGCTGCCCTAATGCCATCATGCCACCCTAATAATCAAGGACCCCACGCATGCTGGACGTACCTCCTTTCATCAGCTTCCCTCGGGAAAAAGATACAAAAGTCTAACCCCACATAATTACCCCACTAATCCCTCTAACCTACGCATCCCGGGATACTAAGGGGCAATTTAGCATGGTTAATCCACCTAACCCGCACAGCTTTGGACTGTGGGAGGAAACCGGAGCACCCGGAGGAAACCCACGCAGACACGGGGAGAACGTGCAAACTCCGGAATCGAACCCGGGTCCCTGGCGCTGTGAGGCAGCAGTGCTAACCACTGTGCGGGGCAATGGGATTATTTTTGGATTGCTCCAGCAATGATGGCACTGAAAGCCATCCTCTCAATGCCAACGTTCAGAGGCTGGTAATGGAGTAAAGGGATCACGAATGGTCCGTTTGATTTAAAAATGTTGTGATTCTCATTTCTGTCGAAGGTTTGTACTGATGGAGGAGCAGAAGAGATACTTTGAGAAGCTGGCCTTGTATTGCAACCACTATGCCAACTTAATTCCCATGGCGTTTGTGCTTGGTAGGTTTGGTTGATTTTCAATGTTTATATTTCTGTTTGTTATATTCCCCCCTCCCCACTCCCCTTTTCCCAAGATTCCGGGATCCACTGGATTCTCTTATCACACTCCCTGGTCTAAAACGCCTGGCCTTGCCGGCCCTGTGATTGAGAAAGCAAGTAGATTGGCGAGGGATCATTTTTTGGATTCATCTCCGCTAGGTAACGGTTTGATACCAGATTTCACCTTCCACCTCCCCCCACCCCACACCCTTTCTCTCTGTCCTGGCTGAGACCAGAGTCTCGGACCCATTGTGAACAAGCCTCAGTGATTTGCCACTCTGTGTGGGCAGCATGGTGGCACAGTGGTTAGCACTGCTGTCTCACAGCGCCAGGGACCCGGGTTCGATTCCCGGCTTGGGTCACTGTCGGAGCAGAGTCTGCACTTTCTCCCCGTGTCTGCGTGGGTTTCCTCTGGGTGCTCCAGTTTCCTCCCACACTCCAAAGATGCGCAGGTTAGGTGGATTGGCCATGCTAAATTGTCCCTTAGTGTCCCAAGATGTGCAAGTTAGGTGGATTGGCCATGCTAAATTGCCCCTTAGTTTCCCAAGATGTGCAGGTTAGATGGGATTAACTATGGTAAATGTATGGGGTTATGGGGAGAGGGCCTGGATAAGATACCCTGTTAGAAAGTCGATGCAGATGAGCTGGGCTGAACAGCCTCCTTCTGCACCGTAGGGATTCTATCCACTGTTTGTGGGACATGGTGTATAGGATGGATGTTGTTGTAGCCTGGATAACAAGTGCTGTACTGTAAAGTAATTCTCAGTCACTATATGAATGCAAAATTTTTCTTCCACTAAAAATCCTGTCTAAATCACATTACCCCTGACGGGAGAAATTGTTTGATCTCGATCAGCATGAGTTGGATTTGTATCAAGGCCCCAGCAGACCGGACCAAAGCATTATCCAGCCCTTGATGTCTGTGGTAAATCACTTTGGTGCAGTCCCAGACAGTGGCATCCTGGTAATGGATTAGTCATCCAGAGGCCCAGGCTAATGCCCTGGGGGACACAAGTTCAAATCCCACCACAACAGCCGGTGAAGAAATTAGGAACTGTACACCAGGTCCCATGAACAGTGGATAGAATCTCTACAGTGCAGGAGGAAGCTATTCGGCCCATCGAGTCTGCACTGACTCTGACAGTGCATTTTACCCAGACCCTCTCCACCACCCTATCCCTGTAACCCCACACATTTATCATGGTTAATCCTATCTAACCTGCACATCTTTGGACACTAAGGGGCAATTTACCATGGCCAATCCACCTAACCTACACATCTTTGCACTCTAAGGGGCAATTTAGCATGGCCAATCCACCTAACCTGCACATCTTTGGACACTAAGAGGCAATTTAGCATGGCCAATCCACCTAACCTACACATCTTTGCACTCTAAGGGGCAATTTAGCATGGCCAATCCACCTAACCTGCACATCTTTGGACACTAAGGGGCAACTTAGTATGGCCAATCCGCCTAACCTGCACATCTTTGGACACTAAGGGGCAATTTAGCATGGCCAATACAACTAACCTGCACATCTTGGGACACTATGGGACACGTGGGAAATTTAACATGGCCAATCCACCTAACCTGCACACCTTTGGACTGTGGGAGGAAACCGGTGCACCCGGAGGAAACCCACGCAGATATGGGGAGAATGTACAAACTCCACACATACAGTCACGCCTGGTCAGGTCCCCGGTGTTGTGAGGCAGCAGTGCTAACCACTGTGCCTCCCATATATATTGATGTGTAATCATCCTTCCAATGCAGCTTTGCCCCGACCCACTGTCACAAGTCATAGAAACTGACAGCACAGAAGGAGGCCATTCGGCCACCTGTCCCTGTGCTGTCTCTTTGAAAGAGCACTTGTGCTTTGTCCCAAATGGGGTTTTTGTTCTGTCCCTTTTGAGTGGGTGCTGTTTCATAAATGTCCCGCCTGCTTCCGTCTTCCCAGGATTTTATGTCACCCTGGTTGTGAACCGTTGGTGGAGCCAGTACACCAGCATCCCGCTCCCCGATCGGCTCATGTGCGTCATCTCTGGGAACGTGCACGGCACCGATGAGAGGGGGCGCATGCTTCGCCGCACGATGATGAGATACGCCAGCCTCTCCGCCCTCCTCATCCTCCGTTCCGTCAGTACGGCTGTCATCAAACGCTTCCCAACAATGGATCACGTGGTAGAGGCAGGTGAGGCAACTTATTGGAGCTCGCTGGAGTTTGGAGTCGGACTGGGAAGGTGCAAATATCCCTCTTTTTTTAAAGAAGGGAGGGAGAGAGAAATCTACTAACTAGTTTGGTTGAAGATAATTGGCAAAGGAACGGGAGGTGACCTGAAGGAAAGATAAAGGCTGGAACTGGCAAATATTGTGCACAGTTTTGGTCCCTGTATTTGGCGAAAGATGCAGTGGCATTGGAGGCAGTTCCAAGGAGGTTCACTAGATTGATTCCAGAGATGAGGGGTTTGTCGTATGAAGAGAGATTGAACAGTTTAGGCCAATACTCTCTGGAATTTAGAAGAATGAGGGGAGATCAAATTGAGGTATACAAGATGATAAAAGGTTATGGATAAAGTAGACGTGGAGCGGATGCTTCCTCTTGTGGGGCATTCTAGGACGAGAGGTCACAGTCTGAGGAGAAGGGGCAGCAAATTTAAAACAGAGTTGAGGAGAAACAACTACTCCCAAAGGGTTGTGAATCTGTGGAATTCGCTGCCCCAAAGTGCGGTGGGTGCTGGGACAGTGAGTAAATTTAAGGAGGAGTTAGACAGATTTTTAATTGGTAATGGGTTGAAGAGTTATGGGGAGAAGGCAGGAAAATGGGGATGAGGAGCACATCAGCCATGATCAAATGGCGGAGCAGACTCGATGGGCCGAATGGCCTAATTCTGCTCCGTTTTCTTATGAATTTATGTATCCTCCGACCTCTCCAGCGGCTGGGATTCTCCAGTCCTGCTGCAGTGACTGGAGATTTGGCTGAGCACCAAATTCTCCATTCTCGCTGGCAGGGCGTGCAAAATCGGAGAATTTCCACCAAAATCGTATGCAGCGAGTTGTTGTGATCTGGAGGGCGCTGCCTGAAGCAGTTTTGGTCTCCTAGTCTGAGGAAGGGCATTCTTGCTATTGAGGGAGTCCAGTGAAGGTTTACCAGACTGATTCCTGGAATGGCAGGACTGACATATGAAGAGAGACTGGGCTTGTACTCACTGGAATTTAGAAGAATGAGAGGGGATCTCATGGAAACATATAAAATTCTGATGGGACTGGACAGGCTAGATGCAGGAAGAATGTTCGCGATGTGGGGGAAGTCCAGAACTAGGGGGTCACAGTCTAAGAATAAGGAGTAAGCCATTCAGGACAGAGATGAGGAAGAACTTCTTCACTCAGTGAGTTATGAACCTGTGGAATTGTCTACCACAGAAAGCTGTTGGGGCCAATTTGTTAGCTATGGTCAAGAGGGAGCTGGACGCGGCCATTGCGGCTAAAGGGGTCAAGGGGAACGGAGAGAGAGCAGGAGTGGGATACTGAAAGTGGATGATCAACCATGATCATGTTGAATGGTGATGCAGGCTCGAAGGGCCGATTGGCCTATTCCTGCACCTACTTTCTATGTTTCTACAAATGGATGGTGGATAAAGATCCAATTCAAAAGGGAATTGGATAAATTCTTGAAGGCAAAAAAAAATCTACAAAGTCATTGGGAAAAGAGCAGGGGAGCTGGATTGATTAGCTAATTCTTTCATTGGGCTGTCACAGGTACAATGGGCCGAATAGCCTTCTCCTATGCTGATTGATTCTAGTCTAAGTTTCTGGATTTACTGGAATCTATCATCAGGACTGACTTGGAAAAGTATGGATTGATTAAAGTTGTATACTTCCTGCCTAAATAATCTAGCCGATGTTTGATTTGAGGTGGTGGATGACTATGGATATGCAGTTTTCCAAAAAGCATCTGATATGGTTCTATACAAAAAAGACCATTGTCAAATAATGGTAACTCCTCTACTGGTTACCCGACCTGTCTATCTTCATGTTAACCACTTTCCTGCATCAATTGCAAAGCAAACAATCTCTTTATCTACCCTGTGGGTTGGTACCTGACCCAGGGGACAATATTGTCCTGTTGTCCAGTAACGCGATGCTTGTCAGCAGCATTGAAGTGATGTCTTACATGGAATCATTGAATCCCTACAGTGCAGAAGAGGCCATTCGTCCCATCGTGTGTGCACCAACCCTCCGAAAGAGCACCTCGCTGAGGCCCAATCCCTCGCCACAACCCCGTAACCCTGGGGATTGAGCATGGCCAATCCCACATAACCTGATTATCTTAACCAAGGGGCAATTTACCATGCCCCATCCATGTAATCTACACATCTTTGGACACTAAGGGGGGAATTTTACCGGCACGTCTGCCCAAGGTTCGTACGATCTCGCTTGAGGCCAACGGAAAAGCCCTATTCCTGTAACCCCACATATTTACCCTGCTAATCCCCCTGACACTAAGGGGCAATGTAACACGGCCAATCAACCTAACTCACACATATTTGAAGTGTGGGAGGAAACCCACGCAGACGTGGGGAGAGTGTGCAAACTCCGCACAGTCACCCGACGCCGGAATTAAACCCGGATCCCTGGCGCTGTGAGGCAGCAGTGCTAACCACTGTGCCACCGTGCCGCCCTTAGCACGCAGATCCTCTTCCCTCTTGTGCTCGCTGACCTCACATAGGCTCCTGGTCTAGCAACACCTGGATTTTAAAATTCCCATCCTTGTTTTCAAATCCCTCCCTCCCTATCTCTGTAATCTCCGCCGACCCTCCCAGGATCTCTGCGCCCTCCAATTCTGGCCTCCTTATGGCGTATCCGATTTCAATCGCTCCATCATTGGAGGCCGTGCCCTCAGTTGACAAGGCCCCAAGCGCCAGAATCCCTTCCCCTACACCCCTCCTCCTCTCTTTTAACACACTCGCATGAGAATCTGCCCTCCTTACCTGGTCTGGCCTACATGTGACTCCAGACCTACAGCAATGTGGTTGACTCTTAAATACATAAGAACATAAGAAATAGGAGCAGGAGTAGGCCATCTAGCCCCTCGAGCCTGCCCCGCCATTCAATAAGACCATGGCTGATCTGAAGTGGAGCAGTTCCACTTACCCGCCTGATCCCTATAACCCCTAATTCCCTTACCGATCAGGAATCCATCTATCCGTGATTTAAACATATTCAACGAGGTAGCCTCCACCACTTCAGTGGGCAGAGAATTCCAGAGATTCACCACCCTCTGAGAGAAGAGGTTCCTCCTCAACTCTGTCCTAAACTGACCCCCCTTTATTTTGAGGCTGTGCCCTCTAGTTCTAGTTTCCTTTCTAAGTGGAAAGAATCTCTCCACCTCTGCCCTATCCAGCCCCTTCATTATCTTATAGGTCTCTATAAGGTCCCCCCTCAGCCTTCTAAGTTCCAACGAGTACAAACCCAATCTGCTCAGTCTCTCCCCGAATCAACACACCTCATCTCTGGTATCAACCTGGTGAACCTTCTCTGCACTCCCTCCAAGGCCAGTATATCCTTCCGCAAATAAGGGGACCAATACTGCACACAGTATTCCAGCTGCGGCGTCACCAATGCCCTGTACAGATGCAGCAAGGCATCTCTGCTTTTATATTCTATCCCCCTCGCGATATAGGCCAACATCCCATTTGCCTTCTTGATCACCTGTTGCACCTGCAGACTGGGTTTTTGCATCTCATGCACAAGGACCCCCAGGTCCCTCTGCACAGCAGCATGTTGTAATTTCTTTCCATTTAGATAATAATCCAATTTGCTATTATTTCTTCCAAAGTGAATAACCTCGCATTTGTTAACGTTCCGGGATGGGCAATAAATGCTGGCCCAGCCAGTGACGCCCACATCCCATGAATGAATGAAAACCTACAGAATCCCTACAGTGCAGAAGGAGGCCATTCGGCCCATCTTCACAAGAGCATCTTACCCAGGCTTACCCCCTCAACAACACATCCCCGTGACCCCGCGCATATTACCATTAAAAACCTTCCTCTTGGACCAAGGTTCTGGTCACCTGCCCGGTCTAATGTCTCCTTATGCAGCTTGGTGTCAAATCCTTTGATGCACCTTGGGAAATTTGAATGGCGTCAAAGGCGTTAGGTAAGTTGTTGTCAGGGCAACGGAATTCCCTCCTCACTGCCGAGCTGCACCTTGAGGTGTTACAGTGTCCACTTCAATTCTCCAAGCCTGATGGAGGAGTCCTTGGTTAAAGGGCCTCAGGATAATGGCAGAGGAACTCCCAATGTTTGCAAGCTAACGGCACTCGGATTGCTAACGGTGAAGGAACCGCTTGTTGCCTTTGCAGGGTTCATGACCCGGGACGAACGAAAGAAATATGAAAGTCTTCACTCACCCTATAACAAGTACTGGATCCCATGTGTCTGGTTCACAAACCTGGCCGCCAAGGGACGCAAAGAGGGTCGGATTAGGGATGACAACGCACTCAAACTGTTAATGGAGGTATTGACCTTTGAACGTCGCCGAATCTCGACCGAGGTGGCGGGGGCGGGGGGGGGGGAGGTGGTGGTGAAGGCTCCTCGTGGTTTAAACCCTTTTCCTGCCAGGTCCCATCTTCTGTTCTATAGTTTTGGCATCTAGTTTGGGAAGGTGGGGAGGGGAAGGAATGGGGGGAATGGGAGGAGGGGGGAGGGGAGGAGGGGAGAGGGGAGGAGGGGAAGGGGAGTAGGAGGGTGAGGGGCGGGGGAGGGAAAGGGTAAGGGGGGAGGGAGAGGGAGGGAGAGTGGAGGGAGATGGGCCGAATGGCCGCCTACCATGCCGTATCATTCTATCCACATGGGAAGGAATGTAGAAAATTGGAGGAGGAGCAGGCCATTCAGCCCCTCTGCCCTGCTGCACCATTCAGTTAGTCCACGGCTCATCTCCTATTTTAATGTTATTGACCTCACTATCCCCCTATCCTTTGATGCCCTTCGTATTGTTACGATGCAGAGGTTAACCCCCTTTACCTCGCTTCATTATCTGGTAAAAGTGTTTGGGAAGATGTTAACTGTTCTACATTAACGGATAGAGGTTCATGACCCTCGCTTTAAGTGAATAATTAACAAGTTATTTTATTCAGCCAATCAGGAACTTTAACTTAGGCAGTAACATTTTAATGAAAGGATGGTTTGATTGAAATGCTGTTCAAATAAAGACAAGGATCATTCAGTACCAAAACAGCAATAACAGAATCTTAAAAAAAACTATAGACAACCAGGTCTGATGGCTTGGAAAAGATTTGGAATTCTTCTATAGGTGTCCGCTGTCTGTAAGCACTGTTTGATTTGGTACTTTTCGCTAGTTAAATGGCGAGTTCTCTTAAGACATATCTGAAGCTGGCAGAGTTAAGAACTAACTGTTTCAGTTGATCTGGCTCTAGAATCCCTACAGTGCAGAAGGAGGCCATTCGGCCCATCGAGTCTGCACCGACCACAATCCCACCCAGGCCATTTCCCCATAAACCCATGCATTTGCCCTAACTAGTCCCCCTGACACTAAGGGGCAATTTAATCATGGCCCAATCCACCTAACCTGCACATCTTTGGGTTGTGGGAGGAAACCGGAGCACCCGGAGGAAACCCACGCAGACACAGGGGAGAACGTGCAAACTCCGCACAGACAGTGACCCAAGCTGGGAATTGAACCCGGGTCCCCGGCGCTGTGAGGCAGCAGTGCTAACCACTGTGCCACCGTGCCGCCCCAGAGAGGCTCTTCTGAGATGGCAGTTGCTCTGGCCTTTATACTTGCGATGACCTCGCAATTTTCTGACACCACGATTGGTCTGAGGTCGTCAACAACAGCAAATTCAAATCTGATAGGCTCTTAATAGCTGATTGCCTTTTTTTAAACTGATAGACTATCAAAGTGCAACCCTGATGCTCGGTCCTCAAGACAAGTGTTGCATCCTAGAGTCTGTGTGCACTCTGCGCCAAGCACTGAACTCAGAACCAGCTTTTAAAGGGACCACGCACTGTTTTCTCTCCCTCTCTCATTTTTACATCTTTCCAAACTCAACTTCACGACTGTATCCAGGAACCTATCCATCTCTGTCGTGAACATATTCAATGCCTGAGCCTCCACAGCCCTTTGGGGTCGAGAACTTCAAAGACCCACCCTCTGAGTGAAGGAATTCCTCCTCATCTCAGTCCTAAATTGCCCACCTTGTATTCTGAGGTGGTGTCGCCTGGTTCTAGACCCCACCCAGTCTCGAGGGAAACATCCTTCCTGCATCTGCCTTGCCCAACCCTGAGAGAATTTTGTACATTTCAACGGGATCACCTAAACTCTGGAGAGTACAGGCCTAATCTCTCCTTAAAGGACAATACTTGAGTGGCATTGACAGGGTGGATGTGGAGAGGATGTTTCCTCTTGTGGGAGATTCTAGAACAAGGGGCCACTGTTTAAAAGTGAGGGGTCGCTCATTTAGGACAGAGATGAGGAGAATTTATTTCTCTCAGAGAGTCATGAGTGGGAAGACAAGGTGGCACAGTGGGTTAGCACTGCTGCCTCACAGCGCCAGGGACCTGGGTTCGATTCCCGGCTTGGGTCACTGTCTGTGTGGAGTCTGCACATTCTCCCCGTGTCTGCGTGGGTTTCCTCCGGGTGCCCCGGTTTCCTCCAAAAGACGTGCTGGTTAGGCTGCATTAGCCATGCTAAATTCTCCCTCAGTGTACCCGAACAGGCGCCGGAGTGTGGCGGCTAGGGAACTTTCACAGTAACTTAATTGCAGTGTTAATGTGAGCCGACTTGTGACACTAATAAATAAACTTAAAAAAGAAGTCACTGGAACTCTCTTCCTCGAAAGGCAGTGGGAGCAGAGTCTAGGAATATTTTTAAGGTAGAGCTGGACAGATTCTAGGGAAGCAAAGGGGGCGAAAGGTCATTGGGGGTAAGCGGGAATGTTTTAAGTTTATTGTGTGTCCATGCTGTCTGCCCCAGGAACATTGTTTTTGAAAAGTTTTCTTTGAGAGTTCGGTTCTTGTTACAGTGCCCCCTCTAAGGGGTTTTTCCAATGAGATTATATTTGTTTTACCTTTCTGTTTCTTGAAAACTATGGCTGTTGCGTAAGGATGCGCTTGTAATGTGTATCTCCGTAAATAAATTCTTATTAAAGATGTAAAGATTGGCTTCAATTCTATCTTTCGTCACATGGTTTTCTGGAGTGTTAGCAGTTAAAACGCTGACTAACTGAGTCATAGGGACTGGGTTTAATTTCAGTTGACGTTTCGAGCTCTACAGCTCGTAGAATCATAGAATCTCTACAGTGAAGAAGGAGGCCATTCGGCCCACCAAGTCTGCACCAACAACCAGCCTCCCATCCATTGACTCTGACTACACTTCCCGCTGCCTCGGCAAAGCAGCCAGCATAATTAAGGACCCCACGCACCCCGGACATTCTCTCTTCCACCTTCTTCCTTTGGGAAAAAGATACAAAAGTCTGAGGTCACGTACCGACCGACTCAAGAACAGCTTCTTCCCTGCTGCCGTCAGACTTTTGAATGGACCTACCTCGCATTAAGTTACATAAGAACATAAGAACATAATAGGAACAGGAGTAGGCCATCTAGCCCCTCGAGCCTGCCCTGCCATTCAATAAGATCATGGCTGATCTGATAGTGGTTTAGTTCCATTTACCTGCCTGCTCCGCATAACCCTTAATTCCCTTATTGATCAAAAATCTACCTACCTGTGACTTAAACATATTTAAAGAGGTAGCCTCCACTGCTTCAATGGGCAGAGAATTCCAGAGATTCACTACCCTCTGAGAGAAGAAGTTCCTCCTCAACTCTGTCCTAAACTGACTCCCCCTTATTTTGAGGCTGTGTCCTCTAGTTCTTGTTTCCTTTCTAAGTGGAAAGAATCTCTCTGCCTCTACCTTGTCGAGCCCCTTCATTATCTTATATGTCTCTATAAGATCTCCCCTCAGCCTTCTAAACTCCAACGAGTACAGGCCCAATCTACTCAATCTCTCCTCATAAGCTAACCCCCTCATCTCCGGTATCTCCTCTACACCCTAGCTATAACTGTAACCCTACATTCTCTCCTTTCCTTCTCTATGAATGGTATGCTTTGTCTGTATAGCGCGCAAGAAACAATACTTTTCACTGTATGTTAATACATGTGACAATAAATCAAATCAAATACAATCCCACCCAGGCCCTATCCCCGCAACCCCACTATTCACCCTGCTAATCCCCCTGACACTAAGGGGCAATTTAGAATGGCCAATCAACCTAACCCGCACATCTTTGGACTGTGGGAGGAAACCGGAGCACCCGGAGGAAACCCACGCAGACACGGGGAGAATGTGCAGACTCCACACAGACAGTGACCCAAGCCGGGAATCGAACCCGAGTCCCTGGCGCTGTGAGGCAGAAGCGCTACCCACTGTGCCACCGTGCCGCTCTCAGTGGACTCAAGGCAATGAAAAAGAAAATTCGGCTAATGTTCCAGTTCCTCATAGTTACCGAGTGACCCTCTAAATGTGCAGAGAGACAGGTAAAAAGGTGGGGGAGTGAGTTGATTAACTAAACTGGTCTTATAGAGATCAATTAAAGCTGAAGTTTATATATTAGCGTCACAAGTAGGCTTACATTCACACTGCAATGAAGTTACTGTGAAAATCCGGCGCCTGTTCGGGTACACTGAGGGAGAATTTAGCATGGCCAATGCAGCCTAACCAGCACGTCTTTCAGACTGTAAGAGGAAACCGGAGCGCCCAGAGGAAACCCTCGCAAACATGGGGAGAATGTGCAGACTCCACACAGACAGTGATCCAAGCCTGGAATTGAACCTGAGTCCCTGGCGCTGTGAGGCAGCAGCGCGAACCACTGTGCTGCCCCAGGAAGGACATGTTGGGCCAAATGACCTTCTGATCTCTAACCATTCTGTGAGACTGGTAATCATAGAATCCCTACAGTGCAGAAGGAGGCCATTCAGCCCATCGAGTCTGTACCGACCACAATCCCACCCAGGCCCAATTCCCATAACCCCACACATTTACCCTGCTAATTCCCCTGACACTAAGGGTCAATTTAGCACGGCCAATCCACCCTAACCCGCACATCTTTGGATTGCGGGAGGAAACCGGAGCACCCGGAGGAAACCCACGCAGACACGGGGAGAATGTGCAGACTCCACACAGACAGTGACCCGAGGCCGGGAATTGGACCCGGGTCCCTGGTGCGGTGAGGCAGCTGTGCTAACCACTGTGCCACCGTGCCGTCCCATCTAATGTGGGGGAAGTGGGTGGGGAGGGGAGGTCGTGGAGACAGGGAACTGGGACTGAACTGGATGATAATGTTCCCTCTGGACAAGCAAGAGAATGCGCCCCCCCCCCCACCTCATGTTGGGTAGTGAGGGCAACAGGTACAGAGTCCCAGCAACTCGAGAGGAGGGGGGGAAAATGGTGGTTAGAGAGGGAGGGAGAAATTGTTTTTGTCTCACTCTCTTTCTCTTTCTCCCTCTCTCTCTAATTGGAGAGTTTCACTGAAGCAGCAATGTGACCACATTACAAAAGTACCAATTATTACTTCCCGCACAGTGACTCAGCTTCTTTCTATAAAAAGTGCCCAGGTCATGGAGGGCTTTTGAAATGTGAGGTAATGTATTTGGGGGAAGGCTGACGAGGCAAAGGGAGACACAACAAACGGTCGGACACCGAGAGGTGTGGCGGAACAGGGGCCTCTTGGCGATGTCTATACACAGATCCTTTTCTTAAAGTTTATTTATTAGTGTCACAAGTAGGCTTACACGCTCATTCCCATGGCATTACGTAGGAATTAGGAGCAGAAGTCGGCAAATTCAGCCCTTCGAGCCTGCTCCGCCATTCAATCAGATCATGGCTGATCTCTCCCTGGTCACAAATCCACCTCCCCTCCTGCTCCCCAACTGTAACTGCAATGAAGTTACTGTGAAAATCCCCTAGTTGCCACACTCTGTTCGGGTAACACTGAGGGAGAATTTAGCACGGCCAATGCGCCCTAACCAGCACGTCTTTCGGACTGTGAGAGGGAAACCGGAGCACCCGGAGGAAACCCACGCAGACACGGGGAGAACGTGCAGACTCCACACAGACAGTGACCCAAGCCGGGGAATCGAACCCGGGTCCCTGGCGCTGTGAGGCAGCAGTGCTAACCCACTGTGCCACCCTTGAAGGCAGAGGGGAGGATACTTGCACGTAGAGGTTGAGAGGCGGTAGGTTTAAAACTGAGATGAGGAGGAACTACTTCTCGCAGAGGGTGGTGAATTTGTGGAACTCGCTGCCCCATAGCACGGTGGAGTCTGAATCATTGAATGGGTTCAAGAAGGAGATGGATATATTTCTAATAATGAACGGGATAAGGGGATATGGGGAAGAGGTGGGGAGGTGGATTTGATACCAGGGAGAGATCAGCCATGATCTGAAGGGTTGAATTTGCCCACTTCTGCTCCTAATTCCTATGTCATGTCACGGGACATCCACTAGCCACCAAAGATTAACGTGAGCCATGATAATAATGGTTTTAAAAAGCTGCTGCTGATCTCCTAATTACACATTGATGCCTCCAGAACAAGTCTGTTCCCTGGGAATGGAGCCAGTTGCTGCTGGCGTGTTTGTGTCTCCCCGTATCTCTTTTTCCACACTTGTTGCCCTTTATTCCTCTGCGTTACACACTTACTGTGGGCGGCACGGTGGCACAGTGGGTTAGCACTGCTGCCTCACAGCGCCGGGGACCCGGGTTCGATTCCCGGCTTGGGTCACTGTCTGTGCGGAGTCTGCACATTCTCCCCGTGTCTGCGTGGGTTTTCCTCCGGGTGCTCCGGTTTCCTCTGAAAGACGTGCTGGTTAGGGTGCATTGGCCGTGCTAAATTCTCCCTCAGTGTACCCGAACAGGCGCCGGAGTGTGGCGACTAGGGGATTTTCACAGTAACTTCATTGCAGTGTTAATGTAAACCTTACTTGTGGCACTAATAAAACAAACGTTTTTACTGAGAAATATTATTGGGGTTCTCTTTTAATGTTGTACTTTTTTGTTCCCTGTTTATCTTTGTTTCTCCTTCAGGAACTGAATACTTTCCGAGCCAAGTGCAGTCTCCTGTTCCACTACGACTGGATCAGTATCCCACTGGTGTACACACAGGTAAAGCTTTATCTTTACATTGTGTTGGACATTTGGACCATGGCCCAGCTGCCGATGGGCTTTTCCTCCACCCTCACCATGGGTGGCTTGGCAACAAGTGGCTGATCCTCCTAAACTAGAGGGGGGAGGGGTCGCTGATCTGACCCCCTTTACCATCCACTGGTTTTGTTGACCTTCGCCAGGGTGACAGCCAAGACGCTGGAGTCCGGTTTCTGGTTCATGAATGAGAAATGGGTCTTAAACCCCATCTAGTGGCTAATATTGGAAATGCATGTGTGTGTGCATGCATGTGTGTGCGTGCATGCATTCTGTGTGTGCATGCATGTGTGCGCTCATGCATGTGTGTGCGCGTGCATGTGTGTGCATGCACGTGTGTGCGTTCATGTGTGTGCACATGCATGCGTTTGTGTGTGCATGCATGTGTGTGCGTGTGTGTGTGTGTCTGTGTGTGTGTGTATGTGTGTGTGTGTGTACATGTATGTATGTGGGCTTGTGTCTATGTCTGTGTGTATGTGTGCGTGCATGTGTATGCTAATGACCGATTGGGACTGATTTAGGTTTGGGTATGATGTTCTCTTTGGGTCAGAGATAGGTGACTGGGCCAGTGAGTGGGCTGCAAGATAGAAATGGGGTTTGTTCATTAACCGTGACCCCGTGAATCAGATTAAATACATTTAATACACGCCAAATATTCCATAACGAGTTGTGGAAAATGCTTCATCATTTATATATTAATAGAACTCTCATCAGCTTCAAATGGTTAAAAACAGAAGAAATATTGACGCTTTGGGCACAGAGGGAGCGCATGGCTCTCACAGTCAGTGTTGTGAGCAATCAGCACACACCTCACTTCACTCACCCTCGCTTTACGGGCGAATCGCTTCAGTCACACCGGTAGGAAAAAAAACTACACGGACAGGAATCAGCGGAATGAGGCAACCCTGTGTGCTGGAAACGGTCAACAAAATGTCCCGTGGGGACGGCACTCACAACTGGGTGCTCCGGTTTCCTCCCACGGCCAAAGGTGTGCGGGTTAGGTGGATTGGCCACGCTAAATGCACAGGGTTGGTGGGACAGGGCGGATTGGAGGGTAAGGTACTCTGTCAGAGAGCCGGTGCAGACTCGATGGACCAAATGGCCTCTTTCTGCACTGCAGGGATTCTATGGACGGGGAAAGGATGTCTCCTCTTGTGGGCGAGTCCAGAAGTAAGGGACAGTGTTTCAAAATTAGACGTCACCCTTTTAGGACTGAGATGAGGGGAATATTTTTCTCTGAGGGTTGTGTGAACCTTCTGGAACTCTCTGTCTCAGGAGGTTGAGACACTGAATATCTTTCAGACGGAAATAGATAGATTCTCATTGGGCAAGGGGATCAAAGGTTATTGGGAGTCCTTGGGAATGTGGAATTCCAAACACAAATCGATCAGCCATGATATCAGAGCAGGATTGAGGGGCTGAATGGCCTACTTCTGCTCCCATTTCATATATGTTCATATATATTATTTAAGGTCAGCATTATTTTTAAGCCTCCTGTTCAATCCTTCCAACAGTTCATTTACTCTTTGTCCTTGGTGTAATCCATTCCAAATTGTCAGTGTCTTGCTCCTTCTCTCAGATACATGGTGCCAATGATGGAAAGAATCTTTCTAACCCACCTCCAAACTCTGGGGGGGTTTAATCCAGGCCACAATCCAACTGAAACTACCTCCCCTTCTGCGTGTAGGAGAAATCTTATTCTTGTAAACAGTGGGTGCTAGCTGCTTTCTTTGAGAACCAGTTTCTATTAGTAATTACATGCGTGGCAGCTAGATTCGTCACACTCACCAACCGCTACATCAGCTGTGTGACCCCATCTCCCTCGCATCGCAATCCCCTGACTCACAGTCACGCCTTCCTCAGAGACCCAGCTGCAGGACATTTTTTTAAAAGCTAAACAACATCAAACTCTGGGCGGCACGGTGGCACAGTGGGTTAGTACTGCTGCCTCACAGCGCCAGGGACCCGGATTCGATTCCCCACTTGGGTCACTGTCTGTGTGGAGTCTGCACGTTCTCCCCGTGTCTGCGTGGGTTTCCTCCGGGTGCTCCGGTTTCCTCCCACAGTCCGAAAGACGTGCTGGTGAGGTGGATTGGCCGTGCTAAATTCTCCCTCCGTGTACCCGAACAGGCGCCAGAGTGTGGCGACTAGGGGATTATAGTTAAAGTCTGCCAACGCCTCTACTTTCTCAGAAGAATAAGGAAATTTGGCATGTCAGCTACGAATCTCACCAACCTTTACAGACGCACCATAGAAAGCACTCTTTCTGGTTGTATCACAGCTTGGTGTGGCTCCTGCTCTGACCAAGACCGCAAGAAACTACAAAAGGTCGTGAATGTAGCCCAATCCATCACGCATACCAGCCTCTCATCCATTGACTCTGTCTACACTTCCCACTGCCTCGGCAAAGCAGCCAGCATAATTAAGGACTCCACACACTCCGGACATTCTCTCTTCCACCTTCTTCCGTCGGGGAAAAGATACAAAAGTCTGAGGTCACGTACCAACCGACTCAAGAGCAGCTTCTTCCCTGCTGCCATCAGACTTTTGAATGGACCTACCTCGCATTAAGTTGATCTTTCTCTACACCCTAGCTATGACTGTAACACTACATTCTGCACTCTCTCGTTTCCTTCTCTATGAATGGCATGCTTTGTCTGTGTAGCGCGCAAGAAACAATACTTTTCACTGTATCCCAATACATGTGACAATAATAAATCAAATCAAATTCATAGTAATTTCATTGCAGTGTTAACGTGAGCCTACTTATGACATCAATAAATAAACTTTCTAACTTTGAAAGCTAACCAATCTCAGCCTTCTCCTGTGGCTCAGATCACAAGATCCCAGGATCCGTTCCGAGGAAGAGTTGTATTGGATTTTAAATCCAAACTCTGTTTCTCTCTCCACAGACACTGCTAGACCTGCCGAGTTTTTTTCCCGGCACTTTCTGTTTTGATTTCTGATTTCCAGCAATATTGTCCTTTTATTATCCCGGAATCAGCTAGTGGAATTTAAATTCGATTAATAAAATCTAGTATATATATATATATTTAAAAAAGCTTGTCTCAGTAATGGTGACCATAAAATCTATCATCGATTGTCATTAAAAACCCATCTGGTTCACTAATGCCCTTCATAGAATCCCTACAGTGCAGAAGGAGGCCATTCGGCCCATTGAGTCTGCACCGACAATGATCCCACCTATCCCCGTAACCCCACATATTTGCTCCACTAATCCCTCTAGCCCACGCATCCCGGGACACGAAGGGGCAATTTAGCACGGCCAATGCACCCTAACCCGCACACCTTTGGAGTGTGGGAGGAAACCGGAGCACCCGGAGGAAACCCACGCAGACACGGGGTAGAACGTGCAAACTCCTCGCAGACAGTGACCCAAGCCGGGAATCGAACCCGGGTCCCTTGGAGCTGTGAGGCAGCGGAGCTAACCACTGTGCCACCGTGCGCCGCCCCTTTGGGGAAGGAAATCTGCCATCCTTAGCCGGTCTGGCCTACATATGATGGATGACTGTTAACCGCCCTCTGAATTAGTCAAGCAAGCCATTCCGTTCAAGGGCAACTAGGGATGGACAACAAATTCAGGCCCAGCCAATGATGTCCACATCTCATGTAAGAATATTAAAATGCTGGATAGGGTTTTGAATATTTCTCCTGAATCGTTGACTGGTTTTCAAGAAGGTGATAGATATATTTCCAATAAAATAAAGGGATGTGGGATTTGAGATCATGGAGAGATCAGCCATGATCTGATTGAATGACGGAGCAGGCTCGAAGGGCTGAATTTGCCCACTTCCACTCCTTATTCCTCCCTCCTGGATCTTCAAGATGGCGCAGGAGCGAGGCGACTTCCTGGGAGCTGTCCCCAGCATTGCCTCTATCTTTTAATCTCGTTCTATGCTTTTAAAACTGTATTCTAACTCTTTAAAACTCTCTAACAATGTTCTCTCTACACCCGAGCTATGACTGTAACACTATATTCTACACCCTTTCCTTTCCTTCTATGAACAGTATGCTTTGTCTGTATAGCGCGCAAGGAACAATGAATACTTCTCACTGTTTCCCAATATATGTGACAATAATAAATCAAATCAAGTCCACTGCCATGAGGTGTTGAGCACTGACCATGTGATTCCCTCTAAGATGGTCTTACCTTCAGCTAGGAAGAGATAGAATCAAAGAGTCATAGAATCTCTACAGTGCAGAAGGAGGCCATTTGGCCCATCGAGCCAAACAACCCCACATATTTACCCTGCTAATCCCCTGACACCAAGGGGCAATTTAGCATGGCCAATCCACCTAACCTGCACATCTTTGGACAGTAAGGGACAATTTAGCATGGCCAATCCACCTAACCTGCACATCTTTGGACAGTAAGGGACAATTTAGCATGGCCAATCCACCTAACCCACATATCTTTGGACACCAAGGGGCAATTTAGCATGGCCAATCCACCCAACCTACACATCTTTGGGCATTAAGGGGCAATTAAGCATGGCCAATCCACCTAACCTGCACATCTTTGGATACTAAGGAGCAATTTAGCATGGCCAATCCACCTAACCTGCACATCTTTGGACACTAAGGGGCAATTTAGCATGGCCAATCCACCTAACCTGCACATCTTTGGACACTAAGGGACAATTTAGCATGGCCAATCCACCTAACCTACACATCTTTGGACACTAAGGGACAATTTAGCATGGCCAATCCACCTAACCTACACATCTTTGGACACTAAGGGGCAATTTAGTATGGCCAATCCACCTAATCTGCACATCCTGGACTGTGGGAGGAAACCGGAGCACCCGGAGAAAACCCACGCAGACACAGGGAGAACGTGCAAACTCCACACAGAGGCTGGAATCGAACCTGGGTCCCTGGTGCTGTGAGGCAGCAGTGCTATAACCACTGTGCTGCTCGGTGCCTCGGATAATACCTCTAAGTCAGTTTTGGAGCAGCGTTAATGATGCTCTGCATCTGGTCATTCGCTCCTCAGATGTTCAGATATGACCTGCAACTCAAGGACAGGAGGATGTGTTGAAAGGTTGGAGAGTCTTTCCAAGTGAGCGTGCTAATGATATGTCCCTCTCTACCTCCCCCACCCAACACCCTTCTCTCTCTGCAGGTGGTCACCATCGCAGTGTACAGTTTCTTCATGACCTGCCTTATTGGACGACAGTTCCTTGACCCTGCCCAAGGCTATGCGGGACATGACATCGACCTGTACGTCCCCGTGTTCACCCTGCTACAGTTCTTCTTCTACGCTGGCTGGCTGAAGGTAAGGCCAGCAATGTAAAAATCCTGCTGCCATTTTGATCTTTCTCTACACCCTAGCTGTGAATGTAACACTACATTGTGCACTCTCTCCTTTCCTTCTCTATGAACGGTATGCTTTGTCTGTATAGCGCGCAAGGAACAATACTTTTCACCGTATACTAATACATATGACAATAATAAATCAAATCAGATGAAAATAATGAGTTTAATGTAGAAAATCATTCCAAAGTGCAAGGATAAGCTCAGAACTCCGCATCCTAGTATCTTGTACTCCAGCTTTGGAAATCTTACCAGGGAAGATATTTCCAATACTAGTCACATTTGTACATTTAGGTCAAACTGTAAGCTGCGTTACTTCACAACTCAGTGCAACACACAGCACAATATTGAACAGTCTATGTTGGGGGAAATAAGAACTGCACGCAACCTAGAGAAATGTTGCTCGTAATTCAACGAGCTTAGAGATCTGCAAAGGCAAACTGAGGTGTAAAAACTGCTAGCAAACAGCAGTGACCAATGCTACAGGATAGCTGCAGTACATCTTCATACAACAGGAATCCAACCCTTCAAGATCTCTGTTCGCTCCTTGCACATTCGCTGTGTTACTGGCACAGCCACTCGGGAGATGGTCAGCTGGCTTTTACAAAGTCCTGTTCTTGGAGTTAGGTGGTTGTGAGTCTCAGCATCACACTGATCGAGGGACCGAATGGCCTACTCCTGTCTGAATGTTCGTACGTATAGACTTATCTTGCTCTTGGACTCTGAATTCTGCTCCCTTACAATCTCTCTGCAGTCTGGCCGCTTGAGCAGTGGAATCCATTCGGCTAAGGTTACATTCTGGATTTAGAAGAATGAGTGGTGACCTTATTGAAACATACAAGATTCTGAAGGGGCTTTATAGGGTGGACGCTGAGAAATTGCTTCTGCTGGTCGGGGAATCTAGAAAAACCCATCTGGTTCACTAATGTCCCTTTAGGGAAGGAAATCTGCCCATCCTTACCCGGTCTGGCCTACATGTGACTCCAGAGCCACAGCAATGTGGTTGACTCTCAACTGCCCTCCAAGGGTAATTAGGGATGGGCAATAAATGCTGGCCCAGCCAGCGACGCCCATGTCCCACGAATGAGTAAAACAAAACTCAAGATAAGGGGTTGTTCATTTAGGACTGAGATGAGGTGATATGTTTCAACTCAGTGGATTGTCAATCCTTCAAATTTTCTACCCAAAAGGCTTTTTTATTTTATTCATTCAAGAGATGAGTGTCGCTGGCTAGGCCAGTATTTATTGCTCATCCTTAATCGCTCTTGAGAAGGTGGTGGTGAGCTGTCTTCTTGAATCGCTGCAGTTCATGTGGTGTAGACACACCCATAGTTCTGTTAGGGAGGGAGTTCCAACATTTTGACCCAGTGACAGTGAAGGAACGGCCGATACATCTCCAAATCAGGCTGATGAGTGGCTTGGAGCGGAACTTGCAGGCGGTGGTGTTCCCCATGTATCTGCTGCCCTTGTGCTTCTTGGTGGTAGAGGTCACAGGTTTGGAAGGTGCTGTCTAAGGATCTTTGGTGAGATGCTGCAGTACATCCAGATGGTACACAATGCTGCTACTGTGCATTGGTGGGGGCAGGAGTGAATGTTTAAGGAGGTGGATGAGGTGCCAATCAAGCAGGGCTGCTTTATCCTGGATGGTGTCGAGCTTCTTGAGTGTTGTTGGAGCTGCACCCATCCAGGCAAGTGGGGATTATTCCATCACACTCCTGACTTGTGCCTTGTAGATAATTATACGGGAATGCACTTTTCAAAAAGGTGGCACGGTGGCACAGTAGTTAGCACTGCTGCCTCACAGTGCCAGGGTTCCGGGTACGATTCCGGCCTTGGGTGACTGTGTGGAGTTTGCACGTTCTCACCGTGTCTGTGTGAGTTTCCTCCGGGTGCTCTGGTTTCCTCTAACAGTCCAAAGATGTGTAGGTTAGGTGGATTGGCCATGCTAAATTGCCCCTTAGTGTCCAAAGATGTGAAGGTTAGGTGGATTGGCTATGCTAAATTGCTGCTTAGTGCCCAAATATGTATTGGTTAGGTGGATTGGCCATGCTAAATTGCCCCTTAGTGCCCAAAGATGTGTCGGTTAGGTGAATTGGCCATGATAAATTGCCCCTTAGTGCCCAAAGATGTCAGTTAGGGGGATTGGCCATGCTAAATTGCTCCTTGGTGTCTAAAGATGTGTAGGTTAGGGGGATTGGCCATGCTAAATTGTCCCTTAGTGTCCAAAGATGTGTAGGTTACGGGGTTTTGCCGGGTGAATACGTGATGTGATGGAGATAGGGCCTGGGTAAGATGTTATCTCAGAGAGTTGGTGTAGACCTGATGGGCTGAATGGCCTCCACCTGCGCTATTGGGATTCTATGATAAAAATGCTGATTTCACTTCTTGGGTTTGGTTCAATGAAAGCTACAGGTTGTGGGCCCAGAACCGACTGTACGATTGGAGTCACTGTGTCTGATTACAGGTAGCTGAGCAGCTAATAAATCCCTTCGGAGAAGACGATGATGATTTTGAAACAAACCGATTGATCGATCGAAACTTTCAGGTAATGACTACAGCACACAGAGGGCATTGGGTGGCACGGTGACAGTGTTGGTACTCCAGCAGCTGCCCCCTCTTCCAAAGTGCCTCGACAAGGTACCGGAGCTTACACACTCAAACTTGCTCCATTACTGTTTGCTTGATCCTGTCCCAGGAGGTACACCGTGGACGGATGCATTGTCCAGTCTGGTAGCCAGCTACACACATTTGTTGAGAATTTCTATGGTTGGTTGATCTCTGACCAATCCTGCTTAGATGGAATGGGGAGGGTAGAGTTTTGAGTGTCCAAGGAACAGTACAGCACAGGAACAGGCTCTTCGGCCCACCTGTGCCGACACATGACACCTCTCCAAACTAAAGACCTTTTGCCTCTATGCGGTCCGTATCCCTGTATTCCCGGCCTATTCATGTATCTGACATGATGCTTCTTAAATGTTGCTACTGTATCTACTTCCACCACCTCCTCTGGCAGCGCGTTCCAGGCACTTACCACCCTCTGTGTAAAAAACTTGCCTCTCACATCTCCTTTTAACTTCCCCCCTTTTACCTTAAATCTATGTCTCCGAGTAATTAACATTTCTACCCTGGGAAAAAGACTCTGACTATCCATTCCACCCATGCCTCTCATCATTTTGTAAACTTCTATTAGGTTGCCCCTCCGATGCTCAAGTGAAAACAAACCAAGTTTGTCCAATCTCTCCTCATAGCTAATACCCTCCAAACCAGGCAACATCCTGGTAAAGCTTTTCTGTACCCTCTCCAAAGTCCTTGCAAAACTGCCCCTTAGTGTCCAATGATGTGTAGGTTAGGGGGATTGGCCATGCTAAATTGTCCCTTAGTGTCCAATGATGTGTAGGTTAGGGGGATTGGCCATGCTAAATTGTCCCTTAGTGTCCAATGATGTGTAGGTTAGAGGGATTGGCCATGCTAAATTGTCCCTTAGTGTCCAATGATGTGTAGGTTAGGGGGATTGGCCATGCTAAATTGTCCCTTAGTGTCCAATGATGTGTAGGTTAGGGGGATTGGCCATGCTAAATTGTCCCTTAGTGTCCAATGATGTGTAGGTTAGGGGGATTGGCCATGCTAAATTGTTCCTTAGTGTCCAATGATGTGTAGGTTAGGGGGATTAGCAGAGTAAATACATGGAGTTAATCGGATAGGGCGTGGGTAAGATGCCCTGTCAGAGAACTGGTGCAAATATGATGGGCCGAATGGCCTCCTTCTGCACTGTTAGGCCATTTGGCCCATCAAGTCTGCTCCGCCATTCAATCATGGCTGATAAGTTTCTCAACCCCATTCTCCCACCTCTTCCCCCTAACCTTTGAGCCCCTTACCAATCAAGAACCTATCTATCTCTGTCTTAAAGACACTCAATGACCCGGCCTCCACAGCCTTCTGTGGCAATGAATTCCAATAGATTCACCACCCGCTGGCTGAAGAAATTCTTCCTCATCTCGGTTCTATTCTGTGTAGTTTATTTATTATTATTGTCACAAGTAAACGTATAGTAACACTGCAATTAAGTTAAGGGCGGCACGGTGGCACAGTGGTTAGCGCTGCTGCCTCACAGCACCAAGGACCCAGGTTCGATTCCGCCCTCGGGTCACTGTCTGTGTGGAGTTTGCACGTTCCTTCTGTGTCTGCTTCGGGTTTCCTCCGGGTCAGGTTAATTGGCCATGATAAATTGACCCTAGTATGGGGTTACGGGAATAGGGCCTGGATGGGATTGTGGTCGGTACAGACTTGATGGGCCGAATGGCTTCCTTCTGTGCTGCAGGGATTCTCTGATACTGTGAAAATCCCCTAGTCGCCACACTCCGGCGCCTGTTCGGGTTACACTGAGGGAGAATTTAGCACGGCCCGTGCACCCTAACCAGCACGTCTTTCAGAGTGTAGGAGGAAACTGGAGGATGCGGAGGAAACCCATGCAGACACGGGGAGAAGGTGCAGACTCCGCAGTGCAGTTACTGAAAAATTGCAAGACGGTGTCAAATGTCAGCATGAGTTCAGCCAATCAAGAGAGGAGACAAGGAACCAAGAGGATGGAGGGGAGGATGGAGGGGAGGGTGGAGGGGAGGGATGGGGGGAGGGCAGGGGGGGATAACAAGCTATTTTTTGAATGTATCACCTCTTCCCCCCCCACCACTCCACCCTCTCCCAAACCTCTCCTAAACCTTCCTGGACTGAGTTACTCTTGTTGAGTTGGCTGTCCCTTTTTTGCAGGGTTGCATTGACTGTAGTTGTGACTGTTGCATTCAGGTGTCAATGATGGCGGTCGATGACATGTACCAGGACTTGCCCCTCATGGAAAAGGATCGGTACTGGAACGAGTCCAACCCACGTCCCCCCTACACGGCTGCCACCGTGTTCGTGTTGCAGAAACCATCCTTCCAGGGTTCCACCTTCGACATGACGTGAGTCCTTGACAACTTGACGATGTTGCCCGGGAGGGTCTGGCGTGATGGAGGAAGGGCATAGCTGACATAGAATCATCATAGAAATCATAGAAACCCTACAGTGCAGAAAGAGGCCATTTGGCCCATCGAGTCTGCACCGACCACAATCCCACCCAGGCCCTACCCCCATATCCTTACATATTTACCCACTAATCCCTCTAACCTACGCATCTCAGGATACTAAGGGGCAATTTTTAGCATGGCCAATCAACCTAACCCGCACATCTTAGAATCATAGAAACCCTACAGTGCAGAAAGAGGCCATTCGGCCCATCGAGTCTGAACCGACCACAATTCCACCCAGGCCCCAGCCCCATATCCTTACATATTTACCCACTAATCCCTCTAGTCTACGCATCTCGGGACACTAAGGGGCAATTTTTAGCATGGCCAATCGACCTAACCCGCACAACTTTGGACTGTGGGAGGAAACCGGGGCACCCGGAGGAAACCCACGCAGACACGAGGAGAATGTGCAAACTCCACACAGACAGTGACCCAAGCCGGGAATCGAACCCAGGTCCCTGGAGCTGTGAAGCAGCAGTGCTAACCACTGTGCTACCGTGCCGCCCAGTTCCTTTGAAGTTCATCATTGAGTGTCTTTAAGACAGAGATACAAAGGTTCTTGATTAATAAAGGGATCAGGGGTTACGGGGAAAAAGGCAGGACAAAGAACAAAGAAAATTACAGCACAGGAACAGGCCCTTCGGCCCTCCAAGCCTGCACCGACCACGCTGCCCGACTGAATTAAAACCCACTACCATTCCGGGGACCATATCCCTCTAAAGGAGAATGGGGATGAGAAAAATATCAGCCATGATTGAATGGCAGAGCAGACTTGATGGGCCGAGTGGCCTAATTCTGCTCCTATGTCTTATGGTCATAGGGGAGGACGTGGTGTAGTGGTAGTGTAAGTGCACTAGTAATCCAGAGACCCAGGGTCTTGGATTAATAAATCCCTACAGTGCAAGCCACTCGGCCTATCGAATCTGCACCAACTCTTGGACAGAGCATCTTATCCCCCTCCGCCCCATCCCTGTAAGAAGTCTCACAACACCAGGTTAAAGTCCAACAGGTTTATTTGGAATCACGAGCTTTCGGAGTGCTGTTCCTTCATCAGGCGAGTGGAGAGATAGGTTTCACAAACACGGCATATATAGACAAAGACACAATTGCAAGATAATGGCCTCAAGCCTGGCTTGAGATAATTCATACCTCTTTAACCTATGATTATCCTTCTCTCCACTCGCACTGTCTGTACCTGAAAAGTCTTGCATTCCAACCATTATCTTGCAGTTGAGTCTGTGTCTCTATATGCCGTGTTTGTGAACCCAACTCTCCACTCACCTGATGAAAAAGCAGCGCTCCAAAAGCTCGCGATTCCAAATAAACCTGTTGGACTTTAACCTGGTGTTGTGAGACTACTTTCTGAGTATCTTTAAGAGGTTCTTGATTAATAAGGGGAGCTTTAACTATGAGGCTGTGAGCTGAAATCTATCACCCTTTAGGTGACTGAGGTTAAAATAAAAGTCACACATGTACAGGAGGGACTGGCTTCCAAAATGGGTGAAGGTTTATCATGATGTGGAGATGCCGGCGTTGGACTGGGGTGAACACAGTAAGAGTTTTAACAAACGAGGTTAAAGTCCAACAGGTTTATTTGGTAGCAAATGCCATTAGCTTTCGGAGCGCTGCTCCTTCGTCAGATGGAGTGGAAATCTGCTCTCAAATCTGTGTCTCTGTGCCCTGTTTGAGAGCAGATTTCCAGTCCATCTGACGAAGGAGCAGCGCTCCGAAAGCTAATGGCATTTGCTACCAAATAAACCTGTTGGACTTTAACCTGGTGTTGTTAAATCTCTTACTGAAGGTTTATCACCAGAGGAATAAGAGTGAGCTTTGACTTTGTATTTGACCCATTCAAAAGTCTGAGGTCACGTACCAACCGGCTCAAGAACAGCTTCTTCCCTGCTGCGGTCAAACTTTTGAATGGATTTACCTTGCATTAAGTTGATCTTTCTCTACACTCTAGCTATGACTGTAACACTACATTCTGCAACCTCTCCTTTCCTTCCCTATGAACGGTATGCTTTGTCTGTATAGCGCGCAAGAAACAATATTTTTCACTGTATGTTAATACATCTGACAATAATAAATCAAATCAAATCAACTTCTGCTGTTGCGACTTTTAGCATCGAGTGCAAAATGTGGGACAGTAACCTTGGTGACTTGATCCAACATCAAGTGAGGGGTTCCCCACTCACGGATGTGTATAAGCTGCTGCTTGTTCCTTAGGCACTTGGAGTCAGAAGGTTGCTGCTCTGGGACTCACTGTTGGAGATGCCATCTTTCAGATGGGTTGCCCTGCCTGTCTGCCCCCATAGGTTACCGGGAAAGGTTCCCTGTTGTCATTGTGGAGAAGGGGAGGCGTCCTAGCTGATATTTTAATCACTAAAGCAACATACTGTCAAATTGTTGTCTGTGGGATCTTGCTGTGCACAAAGCTGCCTTTCCGATGACATTACTGATTTATGTCTCCATTTTGAAAGAACTTTATTGCTTGCAAATGACTTTGAAACATCCAGTGGTGTGAAGGAGCATTATACTGCAAGCCTTCTATTCAAAGGGACTTTGCCCAGTGATAAATTCATCTCCCCGTCACTAACTGTCACTAAGGTGGCACGGTGGGTAGCACAGTGGGTAGCACAGCTGCCTCACATCACCAGGGACCCGGGTTTGATTCCCGGCTTGGGTCACTGTTTGTGTGGAGTTTGCACGTTCTCCCCGGGTGCTCCGGTTTCCTCCCACAGTCCGAAAGACGTACTGATTAGGTGCATTGGCCGTGCTAAATTCTCCCTCAGTGTACCCGAACAGGCGCCGGAATGTGGCGACTAGGGGATTTTCACAGTAACTTCATTGCAGTGTTAATGTAAGCCTACTTGTGACTAACAAATAAACTTCAACTAAACAAGGGTTGGTGCTTGTTAATCTAGGGGGATTGGCTGAGTAATGTCACTCTGCGCTTCATTCATCTCACTGGGATTTCTTTTGCAACTTCCCAAAATAAATTTTGGGATATGTACAAAGATGCTGTTTATAATTCAATTCGCAATTCCTTTGTTATCTATGCAAACTGTGCCTCGGGTTTTGACGTTGGTTGTCTGGCAACTGTAAAGCTACAAGCCATTGGACGATTTCCTTCAAATCTACCTCCCAAAAAGTGGGTACTTATTTGATTCTAGCGTGCTATTGTAAAGTTTTTATACACAGAGGGTGGTGGGTGCCTGGAACTCGCTGCCGGGGGAGGTAGTGGAAGCAGCTACGATAGTGACTTTTAAGGGGCGTCTTAACAAATACATGAAAAGGACGGGAATAGAGGGATACGGTGCCTGGAAGGGTAGGGGGTTTTAGTTCAGTCAGGCAGCATGGTCGGTGCAGGCTTGAAGGGCCTGTTCCTGTGCTGTAATTTTCTTTGTTCTATTGTGTGTCAAAACCAAGGGCTTGTTTAATTGGGGACTGGTCTGTTCAGAGAAGGGAGCTCTGCAGCCACCATTCTGCCAAAATCTGTTCGTGGGATCTTGCTCTGTATCCATCCATTGCTACACATGGTTGGGTGAGGGGTTGTGGTTAAAGGATAACCTTGTTGTATGTAAAATGATCAGACTGTCGATATTAATTCTCTTTTTCTTTTAAATTCCAGGATTTCAAAAGACGACATGCATTTTCAACCCATGGAAGAGATCGAGGAAAATATTGAAGAAGGCAATCGGTACCACGTCCCGCTCTTCAGCCGCCTCTTGCCCACCGGCCCTTCGCCGGCAAGCTTCCGCAGCAACATTGCCCGCACCGCTCGGCCTTTCCATTTGCTGAAGCGGAGGAACAGCGCGTCCTCCGACGCCTCCATGTACAGCTGCCTGTGCCAGGACACCCAGTCCACCGTCTGCTCCTGCGGCACGTACACCGACCACAAGCCCCTCGCCAAGATCCACTTCCTCTCCGAGAGCACCGAGCCGGAAAGGAAAGGCACTGAGGCCGAAATGAACAGCTTGAACCTGAGCGAGGAGACAGTGCCCGTTCTGGACGGCCACGGTTTTGGTAGGGAAGTGGGCGGCAGCAAGGACGGGCTTCTAGATACCCCTGCCCGGGTTGGCGATGCCACTTTGGAAGTCGACCCTCCCAGTTCACTGACCATCACTGGGGAGGGCATCCCACATGGAGGGGATCTGATATTTTCCTATGATCCACAGACCAACCAGTTTGAGTCTTACGAAGACCAGGACTGCAGAATCCAGTCCCCTTCAGTGACTCAACCTGGACAGAAGCCCCCCGATCACAGCTACCCAGCGACGGAAACGATTCCAGGAACTTTCTTGGCCAGAAGCCCCGGCTCACCCCTTCTCTCCCGCAACAGTAGCGCTCCGCTCTCGGTGGATACCAGCTTCGTGGAAACCCGCGCCTACCGGGGGATGTACGGTCTGCAGCATCTGGCGGTTGGGGTGAAGACCGAGCCTCCGCTACTGCCCCTCTCTCCAGCTGAGGAGGAGCCCGGCGAAAAGTCCGAGTGGCCCAGGACAACCAAGCGCTCTCTGCGCGCGGACGGGACGGAGGACGAGAACACGCCGTTGCACATCTCTGAGCCGCTGCACGTTAACGGCAGAGAGGCCCTCCATTCCAAACCCCCCTCCCAGCTGTGAAGGAGAAAGGAGCGACCCCTCCCCCCAAGATTCCGACGGAACTATTTTTTTTCACAATTCAAAAACTGTGAACGAAAGCCTACCTTCGTGGCCTTTTGTGTCTGTAACATGTCGTCGTATTCAGCACCTCACTCCTCCTTCGTTCGTGACGGATTCAACTGCAGAATGGGTTATGTTGTTCACTTGGTTGTGAAACCTAAGAAGGTTCAAACTCTTGGGGCTTTGGCACAAACCAAAGGGAGGCGACGGCCTAGTGTTATTATCGCTAGACTATTAAGCCAGAAACTCAGCTAATGTTCTGGGGACCCGGGTTCGAATCCCGCCACGGCAAATGGTGGAATTTGAATTCAATAAAAAATATCTGGAATTAAGAATCTACTGATGATCATGAAACCATTGTCGGAAAAACCCATCTGGTTCACTAATGTCCTTTAGGGAAGGTGTTATCGCTGGACTATTAATCCAGAAACTCATCTAACGTTCTGGAGACCTGGCTTCGAATCCCGTCACGGCAGATGGTGGAATTTGAATTCAATAAAAAAATACTGGAATTTAGGACCTACTGATGACCGTGAAACCATTGTCGGAAAAACCCATCTGGTTCACCAATGCCCCTTTAGGGAAGGAAATCTGCCGTCCTTACTCGGTCTGGCCTACATGTGACTCCAGAGCCACAGCAATGTGGTTGACTCTCAACTGCCCTCTGGCAACTAGGGATGGGCAATAAATGCTGGCCCAGCCAGCGACGCCCATGTCCCAGGAATGAATTTAAAAAAACATGTTCGAAAATCCATTCGCATGATTGGGGAAGGATTTGCTTACTTGCAGATCGACAATATTTAGGTCCAACCTTCCTGATTCTTTCCCTTTTATGGTTGCCAAGGGGCTGCACAGTCGCTATAAGCTTTGTTAGTGCTGCTTGAACCCTTACTGAAAGCATCGTTGACCCTGTCTTCTCTTCTTGGTGTTGAAGCCCACTTGTGCATTGTGTGTGTGTCCTGGATGGTGCAGTGACGAGACTAAGATGCTGCAACGGGTACATAGATGGGCTTAACCCACTAAAGACACACCCAAAGAAGGGACCACAAAGTCAAAAGCAGTTTGGATTTTGATTGTGAAATTCACCTATTGAGATGAAGTCCTACTGAAATGATTGTACTGGCCTGTGGCCACGTGTTGAATGTTTTTTCCCCCCTCCTAGGAATATTTCACCATGAGTTCTCTCCCATATAGCTGCTGAAGTCACTGAATTCATGACACACCCACACGTGAGCCGTTAGAACTCGCTGGAGAACTCCAATCACACCAATCGCTACACGAAAGTGACAATTTACATACATTTTGGGAAAAGCTCTTGATTGTAGGTGGGCTGCATTCGTTAAGGGGGTTGGGGGGTGGTGGGGGTAGAACTAGATTCTGGAATGTTCCGGCTACAGACTGAGCTGGTAGCGGAGGAGGAACGATTTCACATTTCGGCATGGCGGCACAGTGGGTTAGCACTGCTGCCTCACACCGCCAGGGACCCGGGTTCGATCCCCAGCTTGGGTCGCTGTCTGTGTGGAGTTTGCACATTCTCCCCCGTGTCTGCGTGGGTTTCCTTCAAGTGCTCCGGTTTCCTCCCACACTCCAAAGATGTGCAGGTTAGGTGGATTGACCACGATAAATTGACCCTAGTGTCGGAGGGATTAGCAGGGTAAATGTGTGGGGTTGTGGGAATAGAGCCGGGGTGGGATTGTGGCCAGTGCAGACTTGATGGGCCAAATCATAGAATCCCTACAGTGCAGGAGGAGGCCATTCGGCCCATCGAGTCTGCACCGACCACAATCCCACCCAGGACCTATCCCTGCAACCCCACATATTTACTCCACTAATCCCTCTAACCTACACATCCCGGGACACTAAGGGGCAATTTAGCATGGCCAGTCAACCTAACCCACACATCGTTGGAGTGTGGGAGGAAACCGGAGCACCCGGAGGAAACCCACGCAGACACGGGGAGAACTCCACACGGCCAGTGACCCAAGCCGGGAATCGAACTCAGGTCCCTGGAGCGGTGAGGCAGCAGTGCGGACCAGTGTGCCACCCATAATGGCCTCCTTCTGCACAATGACTTTATGCTACCACTCACAGATATATTGCATAAGAATAGTGGACATAAATCATGGAACCAACATTTTCCCCAGTGTCTGATAATACATGATTACACGTGCATTGTTTGTGCTTTAAAAGGGGAATCTAGATAAGCAGGAGGTTTGAAAGGATAGGTTACACAGATGAAGTTAGATGAAGAGGATTGGGGAAGGTTGGAGTGGAGCATAAATCAGTTCCACACATGAAATGGGAGCAGGAATAGATCATATGGCCCATCGAGCTTGGGGCTTCAACTCCACTCTCCCGCTCACTCCACATATTCCCCGATTCTCTGAGAAACTAAAAACCTGTCTATCCCAAGCCTTTAATGTATGTAACAATGGAACACCCACAACCCTCTCGGGGAGAGAATTCCAAAGAACCCTCTGAGTGAAGAAATTTCTCCTCACCTCAGGCGGCGCAGTGGTTAGCACTGCTGCCTCATGATGCCAGGGACCCGGGTTCGATTCCCGGCTTGGGTCACCAACTTGCACGTTCTCCCCGTGTCTGTGTGGGTTTCCTCCAAGTGCTCCGGTTTCCTCCCGCAGTCCAACGATGTGCTGGTTTGGTTGATTGGCCGTGCTAAATTGACTCTTAGTGTCAGGAGGACTAGCTAGGGTAAATAGGTGGGGCTATGGGAATAGGGCCTGGGTAGGATTGTGGTCAGTGCAGACTTGATGGGCCGAATGGCCTCCTTCTGCCCTGTAGGGATTCTGTGATTCTCTGTCTGCGTGGGTTTCCTCCGGGTGCTCCGGTTTCCTCCCACACTCCAAAGATTAAAGTTTATTTATTAGTCACAAGGCTTACATTAACACTGCAATGAAGTTACTGTGAAATTCCCCTAGTTGCCACACTCCAGTGCCTGTTTGGGTCAATGCACCCTAACCAGCATGTCTTTCAGACTGTGGGAGGAAACCAGAGCAACTCCAAGCACGCACGGGGAGAACGTGCAAACTCCACACAAACAGTGACTCAAGCCGGGAATCGAACCCATGTCTCTGGCGCCGTGAGACGGCAGTGCTAATTAGTCTGTCACCGTGCCACATTAGGTGAATTGGCTATGCTAAATTGCCCTAGTGTCAGAGATACTAACTAGGGTAAATGCATGGGGTTATGGGGATAGGGCCTGGATGGGATTGTGGTCGGTGCAGACTCGATGGGCCAAACAGCCTTCTTCTGCACTTGATCAGCCCTTGGTTGTAAAATTCTAAGGAATCCTCTTCTGATCTTTTTGGAATGCAATTGCATCTTGAATATTATAGGTCAGTGGATACAAGAGTCCTTTGTCTCCCATTTAAATAATAATTTATGGGATGTGGGTGTTGCCAGGCCAGCATTTATTACTCATCCCCAAAAATAAGATGGCCGCCTTACTCCCCTATCACAGCTGGGACAAGGCTTTGACACAACTGCAATTGACAGCTGAATGAATGCTGGTGTGAAGCGATGAATAGCTGGGTTATGACAATCTGGAGGACACATTGCCAGCAGTGATGTGAACTTTGCTGGGCAGTGGGGTTGCTTTCTCTGGCAAAGGGCTCTCTTCTTCCTTGAGAGCTGGTGAGGTCATGGCTGTAAGCATTCCCATAGATCATAGAATCCCTACAGTGCAGAAGAGGCCATTCGGCCCATGGAGTCCACATCAACACTCTGACATAGTATCTTACCCCAGGCCCTCTCCCCCGGCCCATCCCCGTATTCCCACACATTTCCCATGGCTAATCCATCTAATTTGCACACCTTTGGACAGTAAGGGGCAATTTAGCATGGCCAATCCACCTAACCTACACATCTTTGGACCCTAAGGGGCAATTTAGCATGGCTAATCCATCTAACCTATACATCTCTGGACACTAAGGGGCAATTTAGCATGGCTAATCCACCTAACCTGCACATCTTTGGACACTAAGGGGTGATTTAGCATGGCCAATCCACCTAACCTGCACATCTTTGGACACTAAGGGGTGATTTAGCACGGCCAATCCATCTAACCTGCATATCTCTGGACTGTGGGAGGAAACCGGATCATCTGGAGGATGCTCAAGCAGACACGGGGAGAACGTGCAAACTCCACACAGACAGATGTTCCGTTCCATTACAAGAAATGCATAAACTACCGCACAACCAATAGTTTTATGCCGTGGATCCTCTTTTTGTCATCTTGCCCATTTCAAACAATGTTTCTTTGGTGGACCTCTTGGACATGTCAAAAGGTCCTGTTACAATTTCTCCATAGTCTGTTGGCTGCTCTAGATGTTACGCTTAGCCCATGAACTGTACTGGAGGAAGATTGAATTATAAAGAATAAACAAAACAGTAGTTTTAAAATGAACCTTTACAATAAATTGATAAAGCCCACAAATCCAATTCACCTAGAACAAGGAGAACGGGCATAGGGGAGCATCACCATCTTCAAGTCACCCCAAGTCACCCTGGAGACATATCACTATTGCGTCATTGCCATTGCAGTTCCCTACTCAACTGCTCTGCATGTGCATCTGCACAGGGCGGCACAATGGCACAGTGGTTAGCACTGCTGCCTCACAGAGCCAGGGATCCGGGTTCGATTCCGGGTTGGGTCACTGCCTGTGTGGAGCTTGCACATTCTCCCCATGTCTGTGTGGGTTTCCTCCAGGTGCTCTAGTTTCCTCCCACAGTCTAAAGATGTGCAGGTTAGGTTGACTGGCTATGCTAAATTGCCCCTTAGTGTCTAAACATGTGCAGGTTAGGTGGATTAATCATGTTAAGTTGCCTCTTAGTGTCCAAAGATATGTGGGTTAGGTGGATTAGCCGTACTAAATTGCCCCTTAGTGTCAGGGGGACTAGCTAGAGTAAATGTATGGGGTTATGGGATGGGGCCTGGGTGGGATTGTGGTCAGTGCAGACTCGATGGGCCGAATGGCCTCCTTCTGCGCTGTATGATTCTATGGTACTTCTATGATACCCCAAGGACTGCAGGGGGTCAGTTTTCTGCATAAACTGGTTGAAAAACCAGTCGCAATGAGGTTGGGTCGTGTGATCCCAGGGCTACAGTTTAAGAAATAATTTCAAGGTTTAAGGACCTAACTTGTGTTTCTCCCCCAGTAAAGTGGAGCGGCAAAATTAGCCCGAGTCGGGTGATGTGGAGAACACATAAATGAGTTCAGGGGAAGGCATAAGGATCTTGTTGCTTATGGTTCATCCTCTCTGTTTCCTTGTACCTGGCCCTGGGGAATAAGAATAGCTGGAACAGATAATACTGGCTTTGGAGAGCAGATGAATGAGCTACTAATCGTACGCTACAACTTCTAACACCAGATGGGATTTGTAGGTATTGTCTTCCTGGTCTGATCCACTCTTTCTGGCACATTTTTTTTCAAACATCGGGGAGACAGAACCATTTATGTGAAGCCCAGCATTAGGAAGAACATTCAATTCACCAAAGCTCACCCTTCAAACAGGGGGGAGAGAAAGTAAATGTGGAACTCAAACTATTTGTACAACATCTTTCTGCACCACCAGATGGGCTTTAAAAGACATCAAATTTTTTAAATTTAATGTGCTCTTTTTAAGCAGTTAACAAATGCGGTTCTGGTGAAGTGAAGGGGTTTTGTATGTATAAATGACAGGGTTGGATTTTTAATGTGATTAAACACTAAAATCACTGGAATGTACTGATGTTTGGATGTACAAGATGTTCCATCACTTACTGCTTGTGTTGGACTTATCAGTAATGTTCTTGAATTTGCAATAAAGGTAGATTACATTGCTTGGCTTTCCTTGACCAATTTGATTCCAAATTTTATAGAGAGACAGAGGTTTACAGCAGGGAAACAGGCTCTTTGGCCCAACTTGTCCATGCCGCCCTTTTTTTAAACCACTAAGCTAGTCCCAATTGCCTGCATTTGGCCCATATCCCTCTATGTCCATCTTACCCATGTAACTGTCTAAATGGTTTTTAAAAGACAAAATTGTACCTGCCTCTAGCAGCTTGTTCCAGATACTCACCACCCTCTGTGTGAAAAAAATTGCCCCTCTGGACCCTTTAGTATCTTTCCCCTCTCACCTTAAACCTATGTCCTCTAGTTTTAGACTCCCCTACCTTTGGGAAAAGATGTTGACTATCTAACTGATCTATGCCCCTCATTATTTTATAGATCTCTGTAAGATCACCCCCAAGTCTTCTACACTCCAGGGGGAAAAGGTCCCAGTCTATCCAGCCTCTCCTTAGCACTCAAACCATCCAAGTCCCGGTAGCATGCTAGTAATCTTTTCTGCACTCTTTCTAGTTTAATAATATCCTTTCTATAATAGGGTGACAAGAACTGTACACAGTATTTCAGGTGTGACCTTACTGATGTCTCATACAACTTCAACAAGGCGTCCCAACTCCTGTATTCAATGTTCTGACCAATGAAACCAAGCATGCCGAATGCCTTCTTCACCACTCTGTCCACCTGTGACTCCACTTTCAAGGAGCTACGAACCTGTACCCCTAGATCTCTTTGTTCTGTAACTCTCCCCAACGCCCTACCATTAACTGAATAAGTCTTGCCCTGGTTAGATCACCTTGCATTTATCTAAATTAAACTCCATCTGCCATTCATCAGCCCACTGGCCCAATTGATCAAGATCTCGTTGCAATCCCAGATAACCAATCCTAGATAGTCTAATTAGATCTGTGGAATTGAAGTTAAATAATTTTGAAATAGATCTCTGGGTCCCCTCTGTGCTTGGAGATGGCTCGGGATCCTGTTTTCCTGTCAGGTTGCTTGGCTTATTCATTGCCTAAAAAAGGACAAACTTTTCATTGGATTTATGGATATTAGTGGATCAAAATATTTAAATGTGTTCATGGTTCTACCCCCTTTCCAGCTTCTCAGGAGCCCCCACACCCAAAATCTCAGTTCCTCTGGCATCTTGCCCACCCCACTTCCCTCTGCCTCACTCCACTTCCCTCTCCCACTGCCAACTATGTTCCTTAAATTGTATAACATAGAAAATAGGACCAGGAGGCCATTCGGCCCTTCGAGCCTGCTCCACCATTGATTGTGATCATGGCTGATCATCCAACTCAATAGTCTGATCCCGCCTTCCTCCCATTTCCTTTGATCCCCTTCACCTCAAGAGTTATAGCCAACTGCTTTTTGAAAACATTCAATGTTTTGCTCTCAACTACTTTCTGTAGGAGCGAATTCCACAGGCTCACCGCTCTCTGGGTGAAGACATTTCTCTTCATCTCTGTCCGAAACAGTCCACCCTGTATTCTCAGACTGTGAGCCCTGGTTCTGGACACCCCCACCATTGGGAACATCCTTCCTGCATCTACCCTGTCTAGTCCTGTTAGAATTTTGTTGAACACTGGGCGGCACGGTAGCACAGTTGGGCGGCACGGTAGCACAGTGGTTAGCACTGCTGCTTCACAGCTCCAGGGTCCCGGGTTCGATTCCCGGCTCGGGTCACTGTCTGTGTGGAGTTTGCACATTCTCCTCGTGTTTGCGTGGGTTTCCTCCGGGTGCTCCGGTTTCCTCCCACAGTCCAAAGATGTGCGGGTTAGGTTGATTGGCCAGGTTAAAAATTGTCCCTTAGAGTCCTGGGATGCGTAGGTTAGAGGGATTAGCGGGTAAAATATGTGGGGGTAGGGCCTGGGTGGGATTGTGGTCGGTGCAGACTCGATGGGCCGAATGGCCTCCTTCTGCACTGTAGGGTTTCTATGTTATAATTTTATTTATTCATTAGTGTCACAAGTAGGCTTACATTAACACTGCAATGAAGTTACTGCAAAAATTCCCTCGTCGCCACAGTCCGGTGCCTGTTTGGGTACATCGAGGAAGAATTTAGCATGGCCAATGCACTTATTATAAGTCTCTATGAGATCCCCCCTCATTCTTCTGAACTCCAGCGAATACAATCCTAACCAACTCATTCTCTCCTCACATGCAAGTCCTGCCATCCCAAGAATCAACCTTCGCTGCACTGGCCTGGATGGGATTGTTGTCGGTGCAGGCTCGATGGGCTGAATGGCCTCCTTCTACACTGTATTTTCTTATTCTTATTCACTCCCCCTACACCAAGAACATCCTTCCTCAGATAAGATGACCAAAATTGCGCACAGTATTCCAGGTGTGGTCTCACCAAGTCCCTGTATAATTGCAGCAAGACATCCCTGATCCTGCACTCGAATCCTCTTGCTCTGAAAGCCAACATACCTTTTGCCCTTTCTTACTGCCTGTTGCACCTACATACCTGCAGTCTAGTGCAGGCACGAGACTCAAAATTCTCTAAAACCTCTCCTTAAAACAAACTTACCTCTTTCAGCAGCCTTCGGCTGCTCCCCTTCCAACATCACCTTCAGCCTGGCGGCCATTTTTATCATCCGCTTCCAACTTGGGGCGGTTGGCCAAGTTGTTGCTGGAGAATTTGGGGTGGGAGCACTGTAATTCGCTGAGACTCAGAGTAGCACAAACCAGTTTGCCATGACCCATTTGTCAACTATCTGTTCATCCAATTCCAATTAGGTAGAAAGTTGTTTAGCTTTGGGAGAGAAGATGATTAAATGGATTAACTTCCAGCCCAATTAGCTTGTCTGATATCGAAAGACAACTTTTGTCCACGATGGTGTTGGACATTCCGAGTGGAAGAAAGTCTAACTATTCTAGTCAAAGCTCTAGCATTGAACTTGTTTTGAGTGTTGCAGTGGTTAGTTTGGGGAGGCGATGGCCTAGTGGTATTATCGCTAGACTATTAATCCAGAAACTCAGCTAATGCTCTGGGGACCGGGTTCGAATCCCGCCACGGCAGATGGTGGAACTTGAATTCAATAAAAAAAATCTGGAATTAAGAATCGACTGATCACCATGAAACTACTGTCAATTGTCCGAAAAACCCATCTGGATCACTAATGCTCTCTGGGGAATGAAATCTGCCATCTTTACCTGGTCTCAGTAAGAAGTCTCACAACACCAGGTTAAAGTCCAACAGGTTTATTTCGTAGAATGAGCTTTCGGAGCACTGCCCCGTCATCAGGTGAGTGGAGGATTGGGTTCACAGAACGCGGCATATATAGGCATAGACTCAATTCACAAGATAATGGTTGGAATGCAAGTCTCAACAGGTAATCAAGTCTTTACAGACGCAGACAATGTGAGTGGAGTACAGGTTAAAGAGGTGTGAATTCTCTCAAGCCAGGACAGTTGGTGAGATTTTGTAAACCCAGGCAAGTCGTGGGGGAAGTACAGGTAGTGTGACATGAACCCAAGATCCTGGTTGAGGCCGTCCTCATGTGTGCGGAACTTGGCTGTCAGTTTCTGCTCAGCGATTCTGCGTTGTCGTGTGTCGTGAAGGCCGCCTTGGAGAACGCTTATCCGAAGATCACAGGCTGAACGCCCTTGACTGCTGAAGTGTTCCCCGACAGGAAGGGAACACTCCTGCCTGGTGATTGTCGCGCAGTATCCATTCATCCGTTGCATGGTACATTGGCGAGACCTTGCAGACGTTACGGCAACAGATGAAAGGACAATTCACACCTCTTTAACCTGTACTTAACCCTCTCTCCATCTGGTGTTGTGAGACTTCTTACTGTGCTTACCCTAGTCCAATGCCGGCACCTCCACATCATGGCTTATGTAGTCTGGCCTACATGTGACTCCAGAGCCACAGCAATGTGGTTGACTCTCAACTGCCCTTGGGCAACTCGGGATGGGCAATAAATGCTGGCCAGCCAATGACGCCCATGTCCCATGAATGAATAAAAAGCAGCTCACCCTCAATTTTAACAACAATTTTCTAATTTTAACAAATGTTAAGTTAAGTATGGATTGCATTGTTCTTTACTGTCAGTAACTCGGGTCCATCGCGGGTCCAGCCTCTCATCCATCGACTCAGTCTACACTTCCCGCTGCCTCGGCAAAGCAGCCAGCATAATTAAGGATCCCACGCACCCCGGACATTCTCTCTTCCACCTTATTCCGTTGGGAAAAAGATACAAAAGTCTGAGGTCACATACCAACCGACTCAAGAACAGCTTCTTTCCTGCCGCTGTCAGACTTTTGAACGGACCTACCTCGCACTGAGTTGATCTTTCTCTACATCCTAGCTATGACTGTAACACTACATTCGGCACTGTCTCCTTTCCTTCTCTATGAACGGTATGCTTTGTCTGTATAGCACGCAATAAATACTTTTCACTGTATACTAATAGATGCGACAATAATAAATCAAATCAAATTTACCCTTGAAGAGTAATGGGGATCAAAGGAAAGATGCTAATTCTGCTGAAGTACCTAAAGAGGGCTAGGGACAATTGGGTTCAACATACAATAAGAGATGGAGGCACTTTTGGAGTTGGTATTTCTTATGGGCGTCGGGAGAAATGATTACTCGAGTTTGCCAAGGTTCTTTGTGGAGAAGGATTGTGGTTAATCAGGTGACTCGAGATGTGTGTTTAAAAAGATGAAGTCCTTTCGGCAAGGTGGACGAAAGGACTTCCAGGGCGGCATGGTGGCACAGTAGTTAGCACTGCTGCCTCACAGCTCCAGGGACCTGGGTTCGATTCCCGGCTTGGGTCACTGTCTGTGTGGAGTTTGCACGTTCTCCCCGTGTCTGCATGGGTTTCCTCCGGGTGCTCCGGTTTCCTCCCACACTACAAAGATGTGCGGGTTAGATGGATTGGCTATGCTTAATTGCCACTTAGTGCCAGGGGCACTAGCTAGGGTAAATGCATTGGATTATGGGGATAAGGCCTGGGTGGGATTGTGATTGGTGCAGACACGATGGACTGAATGGCCTCCTTCTGCACTGTAGGATTCTATGATAAATTGCCTTCCCTATGTTGTCAGACCTACATCAGATGCATTGAGGACCGTTAGTCTCTAGAGGCCACATCAGATGAGGCCTTGCTAGTGCCAAAACTGAATATTTTTATAAAATGCATAAGTAATAGGTGCAGAAGGCACCATTCGGCCCCACAAGCCAGCTCCGCCGTTATACGATCATGGTTGATCATCCATTTCAACTCCACCTTCTTGCATTATCCCAACTGAATCTTCCTGATCTTGGTCAGTCGTGTTCTCTTGGTCCCAGATTTTTACTTACACCTCTTCCTCGGTAGTGTGACATGTCTTCATTATTCGCCTCAAAAACCATATCTCTGCAGCCTCAATTCTTCTCTGCATTGCCAAACTGATCGTTAAACACATTTCTCTGTGTCAGAATTAACGTGCTGGATGTACTTTCACTCGCTACTCAACATTTGCTGTTTCTCTTCAGAGTCGGCAGTAAGAACGCTGACATTGGAAGTTACTGAATTTGTAACCTCCAACTAATAATCCAGGAAGGTCTTCAGTCTCTCCAAGAATATTTTCAGTGTGTTCACTGAATAAATCTGGGGAGAAAACACCCCCCCCAGTATGATCCTTCTTTCAATATTCACAAAATCATTAAGATTCCCTCCCACAGTCCAAATATGTGTAGGTTAGGTCAATTGGCCATGCTAAATTGACCCTTAATGTCAGGGAGACTAGCAGCGTAACTAAGTGGGGATACGGGGAGAGCTACAAAAGGGTCCAGAGGGGCAATTTTTTTTTTTTATACAGAGGGTGGTGAGTGTCTGGAACGAGCTGCCAGAGGTAGTAGTAGAGGTGGGCACAATTTTGTCTTTTCAAAAGCATTTATTCAGTTACATGGGTAAGATGGGTATAGAGGGATATGGACCAAACGCAGACAATTGGGACTAGCCTATAGGGGTTAAAAAATGGGCGGCATGGACAAGTTGGGCTGAAGGGCCTGTTTCCATGCTGTAAACCTCCCATGACTCTAGACAGGGATAGGGCCTGGGTGGGATTATGATTGGTGCAGTCTCGATGGGCCAAATTGCCTCCTTCTGCACTGTAGGTTTCTGATTGTTCTCAATGTTGACGCCTGCACTTTGTTCCCAATAAACATTTCTGATCAGTCTCAGGTCTTTGCCATTTAGATCAAGAGACTAACAGCAGCCAGCATAATCAAGGACCCCGCGCACCCCGGACATTCTCTCTTCCAACCTTCTTCCGCTGAGAAAAAGATACGAAAGCCTGAGGTCACGTACCACCTGACTCAAGAACAGCTTCTTCCCTGCTGCCTTTAATATTTATTAGTCACAAGTAGGCTTACATTAACACTGCAATGAAGTTACTGTGAAAATCCCCTAGTCGCCACACTCCGGTGCTTGTTTGGGTTACACTGAGGGAGAATTTAACATGGCCAATGCAACTAACCCGCACGTCTTTCGGACTGTGGGAGGAAACCGGAGCACCCGGAGGGAACCCACACAGACATGGGGAGAATGTGCAAACTCCAGACAGACAGTGACCCAAGCCGGGAATCGAACCTGGGTTCCTGGAGCTGTGAGGCAGCAGTGCTAACCCACTGTGCCACTGTGCCGCCCCTAACATCAGACTTTTGAATGGACCTACCTTATATTAAATTGATCTTTCTCTACAGCCTAGTTATGACTGCACCACTACATTCTGCACTCTCTCCTTTCCTTCTCCCCAATGTATTCTATGCTTTGTCTGTATAGTGCGCAGAAATAATGCTTTGTGCTGTATCTCAGTACGTGTGACAATAACAAATCAAACCAAAACATGTTCATCAGCTTCCTCATCATCAAATGCCTTAAAACACATCAGTGCATCTTTTTTTTCCAACTCTTATAGTTCTTCCTGATCGGAGACTTACCGTAAAGATAGCATTTCTCATTCCTCGTGTTCCAAATAAACCGTACTATGGAGCTGAAATTTCTGCCTTTGCCTTGCTCCTGGACTTATTTGTCAGTACTTGCAGAAGGATCTTAATAAATGTGACTCACCAGTCTGATGGTGTAATGGCATTCATATTAAAATGCTCTGGGACTTTTCAGGAGGGCAATAAATAACGAGTTACTTAAGTTTGCTGAGGTTTTTCCCGAGTTGTAAACGTCATTAAAGAGAGTCAGTTAGTCTAAAGTCTTATTAAAGATGTGTTAAGTGTAACATAGAAACATAGAAACCCTACAGTACAGAAAGAGGCCATTCGGCCCATCGAGTCTGCACCGACCACAATCCCACCCAGGCCCTACCCCCACATCCTTACATATTTTACCCACTAATCCCTCTAACCTACGCATTCCAGGACACTAAGGGCAATTTTTAGCACGGCCAATCAACCTAACCCACACATTTTTGGATTGTGGGAGGAAACCGGAGCACCCGGAGGAAACCCACGCAAACACGAGGAGAATGTGCAAACTCCACACAGACAGTGACCCAAGCCGGGAATCGAACCCAGGTCCCTGGAGCTGTGAAACAGCAGTGCTAACCACTGAGCTACCTAGCACTGTGCCGAACCTAGGAATAGATATTTTTTTACTGCGGTTGTATAGGCCACACCTGGAGTATTGAATGCAATTTTGTTATCCTTATCTGAGGAAGGATGTCCTTGCTAAAGAGCGAAGGTTTACCAGCCTGATTCCTGGGATGGCAGGTCTTCATCGGAGGACAGACTAAGTGGGTTAGGATTATATCCACTGGAGTTTAGAAGAGTGAGAGGAGATCTCATAGAAACTTACAAAATTCTAACAGGGTTAGACAGAATAGATTGGGAAAGAATGTTCCCGATGGTGAGGGGGAGTCCAGAACTCGGGGGTCATAGTTTGATGATAAGGGGTAAACCTTTTAGGACTGAGGTGAGGAGAAACTTCTTCACCCAGAGGGTGGTGAATGTGTGGAATTCACTCCCACAGAAAGTAGTTGAGGCCAAAACGTTGTGTGATTTCAAGAAGAAATTAGATATCGCTCTTGGGTCTAAAGGGATATAGGGGGGGGTGGCGGAAATCAGGATATTGAATTTGATGATCAGCCGCGATCAAAATGAATGGCGGAGCAGGCTCGAAGGGCCGAATAGCCTCCTTCCGCTTCTGGTTTCTTAAAAAAAAAAATCGCAAGCAGTCAGCTACATATACATATATAAAGGACACAAACTTTATTTAAGTTAACAAAATGTAGGACGACCTATAGAATCCAGATTCCGTAATCTAGATGCTGTATTGAGTACAGCTATGATTCATTTTAAATACAAACTAAAGTATTTTCTTTAAAAAAAAAAATTCAGTTTTAGCTAATGATTTCTGATCATTTCACAGCCTGACTCCCCAGAGTCCTTCCACACCAGCAAGAAAACCACAAAACCTAAATTAGCCACAAATCTAGCAAAATTCAGATCACCTAAATCATCCAGAGAGAGGAGAGAATCAAACCTAAAAAAAAAGTTTCACTTCCTCAGAAATGGAAGAGATGCAGAAATCACGGCATCGTTCGGGGGAGTGGTGGGAAGAACCACATCCCACTGTCTTCACTGGGGTGGGGCACAGTAGGAAGTCTCACGACACCAGGTTAAAGTCCGACAGGTTCATCTGGAATCACGAGCTTTCGGAGCGCTGCTCCTTCATCAGGTGAGTGGAGAGGTAGGTTCACAAACACGGCAAATATAGGCAAAGACATCTCTCTACCTCTCCACTCACCTGATGAAGGAGCAGCGCTCCGAAAGCTCGTGATTCCAAATAAACCTGTTGGACTTTAACCTTCTTACTGTGCCCACCCCAATCCAACGCTGGCTTCTCCATTTCACTGGAATGGGCAGATCCACCTGCCCCCACTCCGATGCACGCTCTTGAGCTATTCAACTTAACCAGAATCAATTAGCTACCAGTTACGAGTAAAGTGCAAGTACCTTGGTTATAAACCATGTCAGCAATGTTCTGAAATAGAGCAGCCTGGCATTGCCAGTCAGAACTACAACTGCTTCTGTAGAGTAACTGAATGGGACTCGGACACTCAGATCTGAAGGACGGCTCTTAAAGAGGGAACAGCAACAGTGGAAGAAATTATTATTGTACCGTCGGTCATTAGTGTTATTGCAAGAGGAAGGCCCACGCAGGGCGACCCCCATCCACAAGCAGTACCTCTATAGCTTCTGGTCAACCTCTCAGTATGCCTGGACTTGGGGTAAAATAAGATCTCTGTTTGAACACTGAGTGCCGAATGGGGGGTGGCGGGGGAAACGGAAGGGAGAGAGTGAGAGAGAGAACCGACCAGGAACATCGGAGAACGACCGTACGAGGGGGAAAATAAATGAGCACAGCTTAGGGTCATGGGCAGCCCTGGATTTAATACGATTCTCTTGTAGGGTCAAAGCCCGTGGTCCTTACTCGCTCTCCCCAAGGGGATCTCTGACATTTGGTATCGCTCTATTTTTTAAAAAAAGCTTTTGCCGGTGAAGCAAAACCTTGTAACTGATTTTTTTACAAGATGATTAGGGAAGGAAGGTGTAAGGAATCCTTCCGCAGGACAACTTAAAAACCTCATGGTCGGAGGGAGGTAAAAGGAAGTGGTGAATGCAGTAACCTTTTGGAAAGAATAGCAGTTGTGTGTGTTTTTTTGTGGGGGTGGGGGGGGGGTTGCAGTTGCGTTGAGGTACTTGAATTGGTCTTGACATTCCCGTGCCGGATTGAGAGTTTATCTGGTCACGGACTGGTGCAGCCGGTTTGGATGTATGCGACGTGCGTTGGTGGCTTGCCTCTGTTGAGCCAGGAACGACTGGGCTTGACCATGTCCCTGGCCCCGAGACCTTTCTTCTGTTACCTTTTGGTGCAGAGCCATTCCCTGTGGGGAGAGCGAAGCAGAAATGATGCCAACCCAACACACCGATAAGTCAACATAGAACAGAATCATAGCACTGCAGAAGGCCATTCGGTCCATCGAGTTGACTCTCTGACAGAGTATTTTACCCAGGCCTTCCCCCCCATCCTATCCCCCTAATCCCACACATTCACCATGGCTAATCCCCCTAATCTTCTGGCAGTAAGGGGCAATTTAATATGGCCAATCCACCTAACCTGCACATCTTGGGGCAGTAAGGGGCAATTTAGCATGGCCAATCCAGCTAACCTGCACACCTTTAGACACGATGGAGCAATTTAGCATGGCCCCACCTAACCTGCACATCTTTGGACACTCGGGGCAATTTAGAATGATCAATCCACCTAACCTGCACACCTTTAGGCACTAAGGGGCAATCTGGCATGGCCAATTCCCCTAACCCGCACATCTTTGGACTGAGGGGGGAAACTGGAGCACGCGGAGGAAACCCACGCAGACACGGGGAGAACGTGCAAACTCCACACAGACAGTGACCCAAGCTGGGAATCGAACCCGGGTCTCTGGCGCTGAGAGGCAGCAGTGCTAACCACTGTGCCACTGTTTCGTGACCTCGCCTCACCACCTCTCTAATCTTCTCCAGCCCTGCAAACCTCCGAGATGTGCAATCCTTGGAAATTCTGGGTTGAGATAATATATTTCTTGTAAAGGTATCTGAGCCCAGGTAATTAAAGCGAAGGATCAACTCCAGTTGTCAAATTTAACCTCAGAAAATGTACCATCACCACCACCTAATGGCAGATATGGGTAATGCGTAAGACTACAACATCTGATAGGCCCAGTCGCAAAGTCTGGACTGACTGGGGATACTCAAAATGTTGGAAAAAAAATTTGTATTTATGTCCTCATATCTCTCTAGTTTCTTCTTGTCACCTATAGATCTGCCTGAATACCCACCCCCCCCAACTCAATTGCTGTGGTAAGGAGCTATATAAACAAAAAATATGTATAAAATACATCTTAAAAAATGACCTTCCATGATTTTACCTGGAAGAAAATTAAAGCAGACATTTATCTGAGTATATTTCTGGACTTACCATGTTGTACCAGGCACTGATGATCAATTTCTCTTCTTGGTCTCTTTGGGACTTGTTTTTTTCAAAGTCATTCTAACAAGGAACATAAAGTAATTAAAAAAAAAAAATCACATAAAAGAGTCAGCAAGTCACTGGAATAAGTGTCTGGACCTCTCCCTGGGATTTATCCATTGTCAAACAATGGCCTTGTGTCTCATAGAATCCTTACAGTGCGGAACGTGGCCATTCGGCCCATTGAGTCTGCACCGACCACAATTCCACCCAGGCCCTATTCCTGTAACCCCACATATTTCCCCTGCTAATCCCGCTGACACTAAGGGGCAGTTTAGCACGGCCAATCCACCTAACCTGCACACCTGTGGGAGGAAACCGGAGCACCCGGAAGAAACCCACACAGACACGGGGAGAACGTGCAAACTCCGCACAGACAGTGACCCGAGGCCGGAATGGAACCTGGATCCCTGGCGCTGTGAGGCAGCAGTGCCAACCACTGTGCCGCCTATACAGCTATTACAGGTAGAAAAATACAGAACAGACACAACCAACGACCAATACACGGCATTCCACGTAGCCCCAGGAAAGGGAGGGGGAGCGCTAACAATGTAATTTGAGGCACCCTAATGTGTTCCCTTAATAAAACCGTACTTGTTTGGTTACAAGGCATTCTACTTCGAACCAGCAATTCGTCTAAAGTGGTATGTTATTTACAGCTAAAGAATCAAATGCTAATCTCTATGCTTAGAGCTAGCTCGAGGGGCTGAATTTGCCTACTTCTGCTCCTAATTCCTATGTTCCTAGAAAAAGGTCATTTGATGAAAACCAAGGCACCCCCAGATGATATGGTTACTTGTAGAGCTTTCCTTTATTGAGAGTTCACTGACTTGTTCAGCCTCAAAGCTCTCCTCCCACCCAACCCAGTGCCCCAGCAGTCCCCTATTTCTATGTGTGCAGAGAAAAGTCATACCCATCACCTTTTCCTCTTAATTGTAACAGAGTAACTGACATGACATGCACAACGATGTCCTCACCACGGCAGGATATCAACCGATAATTCACGGAGCGAAAGAAGTTATTTTTCGGTTCAAGCTCCGAATTTCGGAGGGAAACATTTCAGAGACATACAAGAATGCTATTACCACAAACTCTCCTCCACACCATCCATCAGGTCATAACCAACTTAATAAGGAGAACATCAAAGTTTATTTACTACTCACAAGTAGGTTGACATTAATACTGCAATGAAGTTACTGTGAAAATCCCCCAGTCGCCACACTCTGGCGGCGCCTGTTCGGGTACACTGAGGGAGAATTTAGCATGGCCAATGCACCTGACCAGCACGTCTTTCAGACTGTGGGAGGAAACCGGAGCACCCGGGAGGAAACCCGCGCAGACACGGGGAGAGTGTGCAGACTCCGCACCCAAGCTGGGAATCGAACCTGGGTCCCTGGCGTCGTGAGGCAGCAGTGCTAACCACTGCGCCACCGATTAAAGTTAATGGGATTTGGGGAGACTGCTTAAAGCTTTGAAAGGTTTTTTGAGAACTTGGGAAGAAAAGGATGGCATAGTTTGTTCAGTTGGTAAAGATTTTTGTACAAAGCAAAATAAATCATTTGTATTCTCTCCTTCACTCTGAACATTCCACTCTGTGCAATTAGCTATCGATCAACCAGAAAATTAAACAACTGCAAAGACAATCAAACCAAGAAATTACTGTTATTCTGAATACAAAGGCATCTTGCACACCCTGCATAGCTTGTATGGCTTGTATGGCTCCTGCTCTGACCAAGACCGCAAGAAACTACAAAGGGTTGTGAACGTAGCCCAATCCATCACACAAACCAGCCTCCCATCCATCGACTCCAACTACACTTCCCGCTGCCTCGGAAAAGCAGCCAGCATAATCAAGGACCCCACGTACCCCGAACATCCTCTCTTCCATCTTCTTCCGTCGGGAAGAAGATACAATAATCTAAGATCACGTATCAACCGAATCAAGAACAGCTTCTTCCCTGCTGCCATCAGACTTTTAAATGGATCTACCATATATTAAGCTTCTCTATACCCTTAGCTATGACTGTAACACTACATTCTGCACTCTCTCCTTTCCTTCTCCCCTATGTACTCTATGAATGATATGTTTTGTCTGTATAGCGTGCAAGAAACAATACTTTTCACTGTATCCCAATACACGTGATAATAATAAATCAAATGAAAGTGTTACTCTAGGGAACCTGTGTATTGTTATACACACAGTTGTTCCAGTAAAATAGTTAGACAGTCGTAAACAAAAAACTGTAACTTTAAATGTCTGAGATTTTGCGAGGGTTTCTATCAAAGGGTATTTCAAAGATTGAGTAGACTGTTCTTCTCCTCATGTCCAGGCAATAGGGGGAAATCGTACTGGCAGAAGGGTCGATCGTCAGAGGGCACATTTAAAAGAAGAGCAAGGTGTTATAATGATCCAGATGTGCTAGAATAATAGAATCCCTACAGTGCAGAAGGAGGCCATTCAGCCCATCGAGTCTGCGCCAACTCGCTGAAAGAGTATCTTACCCAGGCCCTCTCCCCGGCTCTATTCCCATAACCCCACACATTTACCATGGATAATCCTAACCCAAGCACCTTTGGATACTAAAGGGCAATTTAGCACGGCCAATCCACCTAACCTGCACACCTTTGGACTGTGGGAGGAAACCGGAGCACCCGGAGGAAACCCACGCAGACATGGGAAGAATGTGTGAACTCCACACAGACAGTGACTCAAGCCGGGAATCGAACCCGGGTCCTTGGCGCTGTGAGGCAGCAGTGCTAACCACCGTGCTGCCCACTTTCAATTGCAACTTTGTAAAGGGAATTTAATAAATACTTGAAGAGGAAAGAATATGCAGGAAGGAAGAGAGTAAGCGACACTAATTAGATGGTTCATTTGAAATCGGCTCTTCAGGCCAGGCTAATCAAAGGCCTCACCTCTAACAGTTGAATCTTAGTCTCTTTCTCATGCAGTTGGTTTTTCAGGGCTTGGACTTCAGGTGCGGTTGTTGGAATTTGTTTTGGGTCGAGTGTTTGGATCACCTAGGAAAAAGAAAGGAGATAAAAATATAAACACTCTGGATAAGTTGGGCAAACTATTTTGTGCTGGGGAAAATGCTCGGTTCATTTCATTTTTGGAATTTAAATGCCTCCCTTACCCGGGGTAATCTGAATCCGCCCAAAGTTAATTTGAAAAAATTTAGCAATGGAACAGATTCCCAAAATTCTTTTCAAATTAACTTCTGGTCCCAAAGGTCTCTTAATCAGACCACACACATTGCAGGGATGAAGAATTCTTAGTATCTACTAGGATTTTTTTTCCTTTTTAATTCTGGTTTGAATCTTAAAAATAATTCCTTTCTACTATGTATGGTATGTTGGCCTTCATTGCGAGAGGTTTTGAGTACAGGAGCAGGGATGTGTTGTTGCAATTGTACAGGGCCTTGGTGAGGCCACACCTAGAATATTGTGTGCAGTTTTGGTCTCCTTTTCTGAGGAAGGATGTTCTTGCTCTCGAGGGAGCGCAGCGAAGGTTTACCAGGCTGATTCCGGGGATGGTGGGACTGACGTGTGAGGAGAGATTGACTAGGTTAGGATTGTTTTTGCTGGAGTTCAGACGAATGAGGGTGGGCTGGGGGGGGGAATCTCATAGAGACTTTTAATATTCTAACAGGACTACACAGGGTAGATGCAGGGAGGATGTTCCCAATGGTGGGGGAGTCCAGAACCAGGGGTCACAGTCTGAGGATATAGGGAGATGAGGAGACATTTCTTCACCCAAAGAGTGGTGCGCCTGTGGAATTCATTACCACAGGATGCTAAAACATCGAATGTATTCAAGAGGTGGCTAGATATAGCACTTGGGATGAATGGTACTAAAGGTTATGGGGAGAAAGCAGGATTAGGGTTGGATGACCAGCCATGATTGTGATGAATGGCGGAGCAGGCCTCGAAGGGCAGAATGGCCTCCTCCTGCTCCTATCGTCTATGTTACTCTTATGAAGCATATGATGCCACCCTGCAGTGACCAAAGGACGTACCGTCCGTGCTTTCACCAGGTACTTCTTGTATCTTTCCTCCATTGCTCTCATGTCTTCATCTTTCTTCTTCAAAACCTCCTCAAGCTCATCAATCTTTCGAGCTGCTACAAATTTAAAAGAAGTAAATTGTACAATGAGAGAGAGCTATGCTTACAATCTAAAGGTACATTTCATTTAAACAACAATTAATTCCGGGGCAGCGCTCCGAAAGCTCGTGCTACCAAATGAACCTGTTGGACTTTAACCTGGTGTTGTGAGACTACTTACTGTGCCCATCTCCCAGTCCAACGCCGGCATCTCACATCATGACTTTCCAAACACTGCTGCAATCTGGTGACAGGTCAAGCTTCGTATTGCGAGGAGGGCGAGTGAGCTGCGCATCCCTTTTGCTTCCGCATCTTTTCTCTCCCTCTCCCAAAGGTGTCCACTGAGCTGCTTTGGGTCAGTTAGCTCAGTCGGCTAGAGTGCGATGAAGAATGAGGCCAACGACGAAGGATCAACACCAGCACCGGCTGTGGTAGTTCATGGAGACCTGCCCTCTTCACCTTGCTCCACGCCCGCGGAGTGCTGCCCCTCAAGCCAAAGATAACTAATTGTCTCTCTCTCTCTAATGGAGGGTGGCACAGTGGCGGGGGGCGGGGGGAGGTGGCACAGTGGTTAGCACTGCTGCCTCACAGCACTGGGGACCCGGGTTCAATTCCCGGCTTGGGTCACTGTCTGTGTGGAGTTTACACATTCTCCCCCGTGTCTGCGTGGGTTTCCTCCAGGTGCTCCGGTTTCCTCCCACAGTCTGAAAGACGTGCTGGTTAGGGTGCATTGCCCATGCTAAATTCTCCCTCAATGCTCCCGAACAGGCGCCGGAGTGTGGCGACTAGGGGACTTTCACAGTAACTTCATTGCAGTGTTAATGTAAGCCTACTTGTGACACTAATAAATAAACTTTAAAAAAAGATAACTACGGTCCCTTGCGCTCTATGGCTGATTACTTCGGGTCAGCCCTCATTCCAACGACTAACAAAATCCATGATTTGAACTGCGGATTGTCTATTTAATTTCTAATCTGGCAACAGAGCCACGACAGGACATGGCTGCACTCAGTCCGATACAGGCGCAGTGCCGCCCTGACAGAGGTGAACAAGAGGTTTAATTGAATCTCCACTGGATCCCATTTGAAAAAGAACACAAAATACTCCCATGTGTCCCAGCAAACAACACGGCTCCCCTGATTAACACCTCCAAACTGAACAGATTAACTTGCTCACTCCTCTCATTGATGCATGTGGACCATTATTGGTGCAGAACGGCTGCCGCATTTGACAATCAACATATCCATAGAATCACAGAATCCCTAGTGGAGAAGGAGACCATTCGGCCCATCGGGTCTGCACAGACCACAATCCCACCCAGGCCCTTTCCCCATGACCCCATGCATTTACCCTAGCTAGTCCCCCTGACACTAAGGATCAATTTAGCACGGCCAATCCACTTAACCCACACATCTTTGGACTGTGGGAGGAAACCGGAGCACCCGGAGGAAACCCACGCAGACACGGGGAGAATGTGCAAACTCCGCACAGACAGTGGCTCAAGCCAGGAATCGAACCCGGATCCCTGGCACTGTGAGGCAGCAGTGCTAACCACCGTGCAAAGACTCAAGAGTGTGAAATGGGTCAAAATGCTTCAGTGCGCAGCTGCAAGTATTTTTTTTCCTGATCAAAGGCCCTCCGGCTTCCGCTACTTACTGTGACTGTCAACGGTCGGTTCTAGGTCATCAATGTACTCTCTTTTCTTCTGGAGCTCAGTGTGCGCCTCGTGCAGCTTCTCTCTGCAACAAGATACAAGGACTCAATATGGGCTGGCAGCACCTTCCTCGAGGAGTCAGACACATTACAAGCTGGGGGAAATTGGCAGCAGGCATATTCAAGAGGCAATTTTAACAAGGCATTTGCCAAAATAAACTGAACTTCCAGCACAAACCCGATAAATGTTAAATTACTTCGCTGAAGGTGGAAATCAGTTGTCAAATGACGCACAACTTTCTTCATAAGGATGAGTACAAGAGGGGCAAAGGCTTTCACCACAGCTTAGGTGGACCCAGTGCACTGAGGCAGCTAGAGGCAATTTAGACTCAGGCTGATGAACTAAACCCACAGTTTGAAAAACGGACAATCTTCATCTGTCCCCTCTCAAGTGTTCCCTGTCCTCTAACCTGGTATTAGTTGAGTTCCGTTCACACCGAGTGAACCGAACAGGAACTGGGCCAGAATCAGGTTTCCTCGTCCCCTGAACTTTGGATAGGGGGTATATTTAAAACAGAAAACTCTATAATGGAACCAATGAGAAAATCAGACAATGTGCAGCGATGGGAGCAACAAGCAACAGGCTGAGGAAAAGTCCCCATTCTACGACCACTTTATGCACCTTCATCCGGTGGCACAGTAGTTAGCACCGCTGCCTCATGGCGCCAGGGATCCGGGTTCGATTCCCGGCTTGGGTCACTGTCCGTATGGAGTTTGCACGTTCTCCCCGTATCTGCGTGGGTTTCCTCCGGGTGCTCCGGTTTCCTCCCACAGTCCGAAAGACGTGCTGGTTAGGGTACATTGGCCGTTCTAACGTCTCTCTCAGTGTTACCCGAACAGGCACCGGAGTGTGGCGACAAGGGAATTTTCACAGTAGCCTACTCGTGACTAATAAATAAACTTTCAAACTATTTTGTCTGTGGTCCCTAAGCTGACTGCCTGCAATCCTTCTGGAAGGAAAGATCGGGTTTGTCATATGAGGAGCGGTTGAGGGGTCTGGGTCAGTACTCGATGGAGTTTAGAAGTGGTGGCGGTGGGGGGGGGAGATCTAATTGAAACTTACAGAATACTGAGAGGCCTAGATAGAGTGGACGTGGAGAGCATGTGTGTGAGAGACTAGAACTCGAGGGCACAACCTCAGAGTGAGGGGACATTCCTTTAAAACAGAAGGGATTTCTTCAGCCAGAGGGTGAACCATAGAGGTTTACAGCATGGAAACAGGCCTTTCAACCCAACTTGTCCACGCCGCCCATTTTTAAAAAAAACCCCTAAGCTAGTCCCAATTGCCTGCATTTGGCCCATATCCCTCTATACCCATGTAACTGTTTAAATGCTTTTCAAAAGATAAAATTGTACCCGTCTCTAATACTAACTTGGGTGGTGAATCTGTGGAACTCTGCCACAGAGGGCTGTGGAGGCCAGGTCACTGAGTGTCTTTAAGACAGGGATGGATAGGTTCTTGATGAATAAGGGGATCAAGGATTACGAGGAGAAGGCAGGAGAACGGGGATGAAAATCATATCAGCCATAATTGAATGGCGGAGCAGACTCGATGGGCCAAATTCTGCTCCTATATTTTATGGTCCATAAAATATAATTTGCCTTGAACCGTTAGCTCACATTATTAATCAGGGGTGTCCTCATGATGGTGACAATGTTAAGGATTGCCAAGAATCATTGCAGAAGCAGAATAAAGTCTCCCAAGATTGTGTTAAATACTAGCAAGAACTTTAGCCAGTGAGATCTCTGCTCACATCGGTGGGACTGGAAGATCCCGCCGACGTGAAGGGCAAAACATTCCGTTTTCAAATTGCACCGTGCAAGAGCAAACCCGCGAGGGAGTTTCTTTTTTTCACTTACAAGTGTTCATCCAACTTCCGTTTCAGCAGGTTAGACTGCAAGGAGAGAAAACATAAAAGAAAGAGGGGGTAGAGGAAGGTTCGGTTGAGTATAGAGCACACAGAAATACAACAACTGTTCTTTTCATCACAGGTCCACTGAAGTAATTCTCATTTTTACATAAATGATTTAACACGGGGCGAGGGTGGGGGAAGGATTGAGCATGATTGAGTGCAAAGGACACAAATATAGCAGATAATCTGAAGGGGCTCCCTGTCCCAGGTCACAACCCTTTCACTTGACCATCAAGTTTATCGTATTCCTTACATCCTTAACAATTTCAATCCAGCAGGACTCATTCCACGGCCACTGTGGATCAATCGAATTGAAGTTACAGCTGGTTTGCCGTTTCTAAGGTAGACATAATCCAATAAGGGGTAGACAAAAATGCTACTCCTCCTCCACCACTTCAACTCAACAGCCCCCACTACGTCTTGCTTCACATCCACGCTAACTCTTTCCCAGGCCTCCAAAACGCTTTGCGTTTTTTTTTACTTCCTACAGGCTCCTAAGATTCGCAACACAAGTTTAATTTCCCACACACACTATTTCTTCCAAGTGCTGTTGATATCCTGCGTTTCAGGCCTTGGGCCTTCACCTCGATTTTCAAATCAAACAGATGCAGAAAAGGCAGCGTTGATTGAACACTGGGTCATAGGGTACCTAATGTGGCACAGTGATGAGCACTGCTGAATCTGTGGAACTCTTTGCCACAGAAGGCTGTGGAGGCCAGATCATTGAGTGTCTTTAAGACAGAGATAGATAGGTTCTTGATTAATAAGGAGATCAGTGGTTATGGGGAAAAGGCAGGAGAATGGGGGTGAGAAAAGTATCAGCTATGATTGAATGACGGAGCAGACTCGATGGACCGAGTGGCCTAATTCTGCTCCTATGTCTTATGGTCCCTCAGCACCAGGGACCCGGGTTCGATCCCCGGCTTGGGTCACTGTCTGTGTGGAGTTTGCACATTCCCCTCGTGGGTTTCCTCCGGGTGCTCCGGTTTCCTCCCACAGTCCAAAGATGTGCGGATTAGGTGGATTGGCCATGCTAAATTGCCCCTTAGCGTCAAGGGGATTAGGAGAGTAAATACATATGAGGGGGACTGGCAGGGTAAATACATGGGGTTACGGGGATAGGGTCTGGGTGGGATTGTTGTCGGTGCAGGCTCAATGGGCCGAAAGGCCTCCTTTTGCACTGTAGGGATTATATGATTCAACATGTCTGAGAGTTCCTGCCTAACTACTGATTTCAGAAGACTCCTAAACAGGTAATTATCACATCGAAAGGGGAGGCAATGACCCAAAGCAAAACAACTAGGCTTGCAATATTGGAAATAAAGAACTGTCACTCCTAATGTTGAAATGTTCATGTAATGTCATTAAACTCTTGAGATGGATTTAAGAATTTGAGGCTGGAATTTTCTGGCCGTTCGCACAGACAGGATCTTCTGGTCCCGCTGGCGGCGCACCCTCACCGTGGATTCCCTGGCAGCGAGGGGTACATTCAATGGGAAACCCCGTTGATAATGATGGGGCCACAAAATATCACTGCCGGCCCACGACGGGCCTCCGGCCCAGGCCAATGGCGGAGCCTCCGGCGCGAGGCCTGGGACGGGCAGCAAGGGAAATTCTGCCCCTAGGTTTAGAAACAAGTCAATCCTTGAGGCAAATATAAACCGAGGGCGTGTTATCAATGGTTAACTTTGTCTCACATCTCAATTACACCCTTTTATATACCTTATCATTCAAGTATTGGGCAGAAGTGTGGGTGAATTAAATTCTTGGTATTTGAAAGAAAATTTGTAACGTTAACAAATAAAACCGGGATGCCAGAATTGCTCAGCAGGTCAGGCCGCTTCCATGGAGAGAGAAACAGAGTTAATGTGGGACTCTGAGTTTTCAAACTGTAACCTAAAAGGCTGTCAAGGAAGATCCGTAGATTTCTGCATTTTGTGACTTATTTTTGTGGTACTTGGGCTGTCTTTATATCAATTAACCATTTGCTGGAATTCAAACGCTGTTTTCTGAGGAGCAGCAAGCATTGCCTTTGGCAAGTTAGGGTTTGAATTTCTTGAGTGTGTCAGGATTAGCACGTTGTCCACTTTCACGCACATACACACATGCATGCGCACGCGCACACACAAGCGCGCGCACACACAAGCGCGCGCACACACAAGCGCGCGCACACACACACACAAGCGCACACACACACAAGCGCACACACACACAAGCGCACACACACACAAGCGCACACACACACAAGCGCACACACACACAAGCGCACACACACACAAGCGCACACACACACAAGCGCACACACACACAAGCGCACACACACACAAGCGCACACACACACAAGCGCACACACACACAAGCGCACACACACACAAGCGCACACACACACAAGCGCACACACACACAAGCGCACACACACACAAGCGCACACACACACAAGCGCACACACACACAAGCGCACACACACAAGCGCACACACACAAGCGCACACACACACAAGCGCACACACACACAAGCGCACACACACACAAGCGCACACACACACAAGCGCACACACACACAAGCGCACACACACACAAGCGCACACACACACAAGCGCACACACACACAAGCGCACACACACACAAGCGCACACACACACACAAGCGCGCACACACACACAAGCGCGCACACACAAGCGCGCACACACACAAGCGCGCACACACACACAAGCGCGCACACACACACAAGCGCGCACACACACACAAGCGCGCACACACACACAAGCGCGCACACACACACAAGCGCGCACACACACAAGCGCGCACACACACAAGCGCGCACACACACACAAGCGCGCACACACACACAAGCGCGCACACACACACAAGCGCGCACACACACACAAGCGCGCACACACACACAAGCGCGCACACACACACAAGCGCGCACACACACACAAGCGCGCACACACACACAAGCGCGCACACACACACAAGCGCGCACACACACACAAGCGCGCACACACACAAGCGCACACACACACAAGCGCACACACACACACAAGCGCACACACACACAAGCGCACACACACACAAGCGCACACACACACAAGCGCACACACACACAAGCGCACACACACACAAGCGCACACACACACAAGCGCACACACACACAAGCGCACACACACAAGCGCACACACACACAAGCGCACACACACACAAGCGCACACACACACAAGCGCACACACACACAAGCGCACACACACACAAGCGCACACACACACAAGCGCACACACACACAAGCGCACACACACACAAGCGCACACACACACACAAGAACTCCACTGAAATGGAGAAGCTCAAACAGTTTGATATACAGATGGAAGACTCTGGCTCAATGAAAAGATGTCTTCCGTGCTTCCTACGTTACAACAGCGACAAAATTCAAGATTGGCTGTAATTCACTTTGGGACGTCCAGATCTTGAGACAGGCAATCCCACAAATTCAAGTTTTCATGAGGGACCTGAACTGATTCGATTTATCCACACATGAAGAGGAAATCCCAGCTCCAGTCATGCAGTGAAGAGGAGAATATTATGGTCAAGATACTGCATTATGTCCACAACAATCCAGCGAGTTTAGAACTCCTAATTGATGCAAACATTTGATCAAGTTTTGACTGAACACGAAGGACCAGTGAAAGAGTTAGGTGACCATTTTACTTCCATGATAGCCAGCAGTGAATTCTATCTACAGCAGTCAACCCTTTGAAAAGTCTCAGGTATCACACATTTGCACTTTCAGAATTATTCTCTATACATTTCCAATTAGGTGTGAGTAAAGCATTCCTGGAAGTGATAATTCTATCGTAACTGAAGGTGCTCAGTACAGAAGTGGCATGAACGTTTACCCAGTAACCAATAACAGGGAGATAGGATTGTATAGTGCTGGAAAAGACAGTGTTTCCACCCTGCCAGTAACATGGGCGGCACGGTAGCACAGTGGTTAGCACTGCTGCTTCACAGCTCCAGGGACCTGGGTTCGATTCCCGGCTTGGGTCACTGTCTGTGTGGAGTTTGCACATTCTCCCCGTGTCTGCGTGGGTTTCCTCCGGGTGCTCCGGTTTCCTCCCACAGTCTAAAGACGTGCGGGTTAGGTTGATTGGCCATGCTAAAATTGCCCCTTAGTGTCCTGAGATGCGTAGGTTAGAGGGATTAGTGGGTAAATATGTAGGGATATGGGGGTAGGGCCTGGGTGGGATTGTGGTCGGTGCAGACTCGACGGGCCGAATGGCCTCTTTCTGTACTGTAGGGATTCTATGATTTCTATCAAGCTTGGGATTTTAAAAGCCTGTAGATCGTAGGAGAAAGACAAGACCTGGGAAGGTGAAGAACTCTGTGTTTTAAGGTCCTGGTAAGGGATAGTTGGAAATAATAGCACACAAGATGGGTGGCACAGTGGTTAGCGCTGCTGCCTCGCAGCACCAGGGACCAATTCTGGCTTCGGGTCACTGTCTGTGTGGAGTTTGCACATTCTCCCCCGGGTCTGCATGGGTTTCCTCCGGGTGCTCCGGCTTCCTCCCACAGTCCAAAGATGTGCAGGTTAGGTTGATTGGCCATGCTAAATTGCCCCTCGGTGCATGCTCGATGGGCCAAATGGCCTTCATCTACACTGTAGGGATTCTATAAGAGCACTTTAACCAATCCATGAATTAATATAGGAGCTCAAGGAATATCTGCTTATTGATCCCAGTGATATTGTCAGGCCACCTTCAACAATCACTCATCTGTCATCTTCAAAGGGTTAAAACTATGCCCAAACCATAAATCAAGAAAAAATAAGCACTTTAAATGTGAAAGCCAACCCTTGGAAGGTTTCAAAATTAAGCGGTGATTTAACAGTTGCCAGTAAAGCGGTGCACAAGGGCAACCAGTCTGTGCAGTTTTTCCATTGATTTGTGCTTTTTCTGTACACTAATTCTGGATGAATTTCTAATGCTGATATACTTACAATGGCCTATTGCAGATGAGAACACACAAAAAGGAAAAGAAAGAAATACATTAGACATTTATAAAGCAAAGGTTATTGCATATTAGTCAGTGCCATGTTGTACATATTAAGCTCCCCTCATTAACGAAGGTGTGGTTTCTGGTAATATTTTATATAAATGCCCAGTCAAGTGAGAACGCCAAAGATTTATCTGCACAAAAGTTGTGTTTGCCATCCGAAAATTCTCTGTACACTTGATCGCGCGAATGATTCGGATTCTTTTCAAATTTATCCCTCCCACCCTATAACAACTCTCTGACGTAGTGCTGAGTGTTCCCGATTTAAATTGCTCCATCACTGGGGCCCCAAGCCTTTGGCTGCCTGGACCCCAAGATTTGGAATTGCCTCCTCAAACATCTCCACCTCTGTCTGCTCCCTCCTTTAAGACGTTCCTTAAGGCCTCCCATTTTAATCAAGAATTTGGTCAACTGCCCTAATATTGCCGAATGTGTCTAACTTTGCTTCAGAACTGTGAGGCATCTTGGAACATGTGATTAGATTTTATTCATTTGTGGGACATGGGCGTCGCTGGATGGCCAGCATTCATTGCCCATCCTGTGATGACTTCAGCCAGGCAAATGAGGTTGGCCTGCTAGAGTATGTCCTAATTGTAGGCCTAATCAGGGAGCCTCGTGTTCCATATTTAAAGCAGGTGTGTCAGTCTCTCTGCCGGCTGAAGTGGGGAGCACACAGACAGCACTCTGTTGTATGGTATGTCTTGTTAAAAAAAGGAACTTTTGGTGACGGGACCTTCGCCTCTGTGGATTTATTACACATCCATATTTGCCCTTGGAGGACAGTTGAGAGTCAACCACATTGCTGTGGCTCTGGAGTCACATGTAGGCCAGACTGGGTAAGGACGGCAGATTTCTTTTCCCTAAAGGACATTAAGTGAACCAGATGGATTTTTCCAACAATCGACAATGGTTTCATGGTCATCAGTAGATTCTTAATTCCAGATTTTTTAAAAATTGAATTCAAATTCCACCAACTGCTGTGGCGGGATTTGAACCCGGGTCCCCAGAACATTAGCTGAGTTTCTGGATTAATAGTCTAGCAATAATAACACTAGGCCATCGCCTCCCCCATTACTGTGGGTCTGGAGTCACATGTAGGCCAGACTGGGTAAGGACGGCAGATTTCCTTCCTTAAAGGACATCAGTGAACCAGATGGTTCATTAGATTAAAAGGTGTTTGTCACAACTGATCTTCCTTTAAACGCCAGTAGAATGAAGGAGGATAACGATATAATATGCAATAATTCTTGTTTGCGTTTGAACAAACATCAGCAAACCGCTCCAACAACATTCCTCAGCTACAGTCAATCACAAAGGGGCAAATCTTTCATCATCTGCGCGGGATGTCAAACAACATCTAGGTCTGCAGGCAAAATTAGCGCAATGGATCCGGGCCCTTGAACTTACCTCAGGCTAAACCTCACTTAGGGTGTGGCACAAATGCAAAGACGGGAGTGCTTATGGAGCAAGCAACAGCCAAACAGACATACACAGAGGAAAGGAGGGGTGGTGGTGCGGGAGTGGGGGTGGGGGGGTACTTCAAGGAATTCAAGACGTCACTCGAATCGGCTCGTTTCCCTCCAGTATTTCAAAAGACCGAATATATTTTTACTTTCTTCCTCAAAGATCCACTTTCTACAAGACCAGGCCAGACAATTACCCAGCACTCGTACTCACATCTTCAGCCTTGCTTCCCTGCTCCTGTAGAGCCCTTTGGAGTTGTTCCACTTGCTGGCGTAACTCAGTGATCTGCTGCCGGTTTAACCTATTGGTTGCCAGGGTTAAAAATGCAGTCGTTGACGTTAAAGCTTCCCAAAAAATGCTCACGTGGTTTCGGTGACTCCTGCTTTTAAAGAAAGGTTATAGCATCGACAACAAAAAGGTCACGATGACCTCCAGGGAAGTGCTTTACTTTGGAATATAGGAACAAGACGAAGGCATAAACCCGCAAAGCTTGTTCTGCCGGTTAGGTGACCAGCGTCTCAACTTTATTTACGAGACATGGTCCCGCTCCCCAACATCCTCACTCAACAAACACTAATCAATCTTAGATCTAACATTTTTAATTAAAGCCTCACAGCTTTTTGGGGGGCAGAGTTCCGGATTTCCATTAATCTTTGTGCGGGAAGTGCTTCTGACATTGGTCCCGAATGGCCTTGTTCTAATATTATTATGCTCCTTGTTCTGGACTTCCCATTAGAGGAAACTGTTTCTCTGCCTACCCTATTCCTACCACAAGTAGATCAACCCTTAAGCTTCTGTATTCATTAGAATAAATAAGATGTTCATGGGATGACAGTAAGGGAAGACAGTGGTGTAATGGTATTGTCACTGGATTAGTAACCAGAGGCTCTGGGGGGGACACGGGTTCAAATCCCACCACAGCAGCTGGTGGAATTTAAATTCAATTAATAAAATCTGGAATTGAAAGTTATTCTTAGTAACAGATCCCTCAGTTTATTTGATTGGGGCGGCACGGTGGCACAGTGGTTAGCACTGCTGCTTCACAGCTCCAGGGACCTGGGTTCGATTCCCGGCTCGGGTCGCTGTCTGTGTGGAGTTTGCACATTCTCCCCGTGTCTGCATGGGTTTCCTCCGGGTGCTCCGGTTTCCTCCCACAGTCCAAAGATGTGCGGGCTCGGTTGATTGGCCATTCTAAATTGCCCCTTAGAGTCCCGGGATGCACAGGTTAGAGGGTAAATATGTAGGGATATGTGGATAGGGGCCTGGGTGGAATTGTGGTTGGTGCAGACTCGATGGGCCGAATGGCCTTTTTCTGCACTGTAGGATTCTATGATGATTCTATGTGGGTGTCACTGGCTAGGCCAGCATTTGTTGCCCATCTATAAGCGCCTCTTGGGAAGGTGGCACTGTCCCTGTGGGTAGGTACACCGTAAGAAGTCTCACAACACCAGGTTAAAGTCCAACAGGTTTATTTGGTAGCAAATACCATAAGCTTTCGGAGCACTGCTCCTTCGTCAGATGGAGTGGAAATGTGCTCTCAAACAGGGCACAGACACAAAATCAAGTTGCAGAATACTGATTAGAATGCGAATTAGAATGGGTAGGTACACCCACAGTGTTGTTAGGGAGCGAGTTCCAGGATTTTAACCCAGTGACAGTGAAGGAACAGCAATATATTTCCAAGTCAGGATGGCGAGTGGATTTGAAGGTGAACTTGCAGGTGGGGTTGTGCCCGTGTGGCACAGCGGTTAGCACTGCTGCCTCACAGCGCCAGGGACCCGGGTTTGATTCCCGGCTTGGGTCACTGTCTGTGTGGAGTTTGCATGTTCTCCCCGTGTCTGCGTGGGTTTCCTCCGGGTGCTCCGGTTTCCTCCCACAGTCCAAAAGGTGTTCTTGCTACACTTGTGTAAAGCCTGGATTGCAGAGACTTTCCATTTGGCAAGTATATATGTGTTGTAATGTATGTGTATATATATTATATGTGTATATTATGCACACATTCACATTTATATTATACATTCACAGACACAAAAGATTATTTGCTCCAGTGGGGCTTACAGAATCTGTACAGATCTCATGTAATGGAGCAAATCCACTTCTGTAACAGTAAATTATGTATTCACGGGGCTTAATTCTATACAGCCAGCCACACAGAAAATAGAAGCGGGAGTAGGCCATTAGGCCCTTCCAGCCTGCATCATGGCACATCACCAAATTCAATTTCCTGATCCCATCTTTTACCCCATATCCCTCAGCCCCGAGAGCCATATCTACAGAAACACGGTTCAACCACGTGCTTGTGCAACTCGAACACAAACAGGGACAAGTACTGGTACAGTCTTATTGGGTGTAACCTCTCCATCCAACCCCTCAGGCAGGAACACACTTCCACCTCGCTGCTAACCTGTTCTCATTCTCCAGTTTGTGTTTGTTTCTGTTGGCATCATCCAGCACACTCTGGAACTCTGTTATCCGATTGTTGTATGTCTCCTCTTGTTGGACACGCAGCATCTTGTTCTCCCGTTGCAGCTGAATGATGTTCTCCCTGAAAGCATTACAAAGTACAAGTCAGCATCACCAAGCTAAGTGCCAAGGTACTTTGAATGGTACTTTTTGTTTTAGGAAGATACCAGCAGTCTGAACTTTTCAGAAAGAAGGAACATGCATTCATGTAGCGTCCTTCATGATACCAAGATCCCCCCAAACAATGGACTGGAGTTACAGACTCAGACTGAACCATAGAAAATAGGAGCAGGAGTAGGCCATTCGGCCCCTCAAGTCTGCTCTGCCATTCATTATGCTCATTGCTGATCATCCAATTCAGTAACCTGATCCCCCCCCACCTCCTACCCCCTATGTCCTTTGATCCCATTAGTCACAAGTGCTATATCTAATTCCTTCTTGAAAACATACAATGTTTTGGCCTCAACTGCTTTCTGTGGTAGAAAATTCCACAAGCTCATCAAGTGCAAAATTTCTCCTCATCTCAGTTCTAAATGGTTTACCCCTTAAACTGTGACCTCTGGTTCCCAACATTGGGAACATCCTTCCTGTTTAGTCCTGTTAGAATTTGATAGGTTTCCATGAGATCCCTCCTCATTCTTCTAAACGCCAGTGAATCCAATCTTAATCAACTCAATCTTTCCTCAAACGTCAGTCCCTAATTGCCCTCGAGAAGGTGGGTGTGAGCTGCCTTCTTGAACTGCTAGTCAGGAATCAGTCTGGTAAGCCTTCACTGAACTCCCTCCATAGCAAGAACATCCTTCCTCATATAAAAAGGAGACCAAAACTGCACACTAGTGCACTTAATCTCACCAAAGCATTGTATAACTGCAGCACGACATCCCTACTTGAATCATCTCGCCAGGAAGGCCAAGATACCGTTTGCCTTCTTCACCACCTGCATGCTTACCTTCAACGACTGGGACACCCAGGTCCCACTGCACACTCCACTCTCCCAATCTCTAGCCATTCAGATAATAATGAAGAAGGAAGTCCTTCAGCCCATCTATGTCAAGTCTTTGAAAGATCTATCCAATTAATCCCTTGGTAATGCCCGAAAATTTCTGATCCAGTCACACAATAAAGGAATTGCATTTGTACAACACCGTGTCAAGGCCTCTCATCCCCACAAACAGCTGAACGATTCATCATTCTAGGCTAGCAATCTAGCATACTCACTATCACTTCGATAAGTGTGACAGCCATCCTGCGCACAGGGCTCCCACAAACTGTAAAGGAATTCTGACAGAAAACAGAAAAATGCTGGAAAATCTCAGCAGGTCTGACAGCATCTGTGGGGAGAGAATCGAGCCAATGTTTCGAGTCTGGATGACCCTTCGTTCAGAGCTCTGTCTGCAGCAGTAAGTTAAACGAAGTAATTGAACATTAGATGGAAAACTGAGCTGCCCAACAGCTGAAAAAGGACCACTGACAATTTCTTAATAAAGTTATTTTGTGCTTGCAAATGTTAAAAATCCATACTTGACCCTGTTAACAAATTATAATGATGCCACACATCTATGTAGTTTCACATGTTGCTGAATGTATTTGGTTAATTTGTCAGCCAAATATATTCGTCAGAGCTCTGACGAAGGGTCATCCAGATTCGAAACATTGGCTCGATTCTCTCACCACAGATGCTGTCAGACCTGGTGAGATTTTCCAGCATTTTTCTGTTTTTTTGTTTCAGGTTCCAGCATCCGCAGTGTTTTGCGTTTATCTGATGTAAAAAAAATTCTGTTGGAGCAAAATCTCTCATGAGATAAACACCAGCCAGGCCAAGGGGAAGAAAACCCGCCAACAATGCCATAGGATCCCTCTAAATATTTTTGATATATTCCCATTTGCAAAATCGGGTTCTTTTAATGAGAGCTGGGGCATGGGACATTACAGAGAGAGGAGGAGGAAGGGAAAGCTAAGACACACTTGCAGGGTACCGTCCAAACTTTGACAGGCTTTGAAACCAGCAACAATATACACTCCTGCAGTAGTTAATATTAACTTCTGGATCACTTTGACAGCTTAGTAATATCCTCTTGTGGTAGAAATGGAAACTACACTTCCCATTTTCACACAAAATATATCACATCGCTACGTTGCCTTGAACCGTGAACTGAGAATATTATTTGTATTTCTTCAAGTTGAGCGGGGCAATTTTCCCCCCAAAAATAATCTAAATGTCCAACGGACGGGAAACCCCTATTTTTGGGTGAACTTGGTTGGTTGAATTTCTGGCACTCTGTGCTTCACGGAGTCCGCCGGGGAATTCACGCCACTAAGAGGAGTGTGGGAGTGGGCTAATCCTGTCCGAGAGGCCAGCATCAGTGCGCTGAGCAGTGGCCCCCCCACCCCACTAACCCACCCCGATCGCAGGCCTCCCAATGGCTTCCCTGACTGTGCCCCCCTCCCTGATCGCTGGTTCCAACACATCCCCCAATGGATTCCCTGATCGCCACCAACCCCCCCCTCCCCCCAATGCCAGCCCCGATCGCACCCCTCCCTCCCCCACCCATCGCTGTGCACAGTGCGCAGCGATTCACCTCCCCGCCTATCGCCCCGCTCCTGCAAGATCCCCCTTCCGTGCCTGGTGGGCAGTGCCAGGATGCAAGGTGGTTCCCGCCCCACCCCCCACGGGCTTCAATGGCCTCTGTCCCCACTAGCGAGTACAACAGGCCAGCTCCCTGTAGCTGGGGACCATCTTTAACCCCGCCAGTGGGAACCTCCCTCGATGGGGTCAGGAACCTTAGCGAGCCCGGGACAGTATCGCCCAGGCTCGCTAATGAGATGGAAATGCCAATTTCAATATTGTAATCAGCCTTGCGCCGATTCCCAGCAGTGCAGCGAGCCGGGAAAACCCGAGCCCCAGATGTTTAAAAACTAATTTTGCATCCAGGTGAAAAATCATTGTGTGATGTAAATTTGTACTTTTTTTTGTTAGATCTGTTCATGGGCTGTGGGCATGGCCGGCTTCGCCAGGATTTATTCCCCGTCCCCCAAGTGCCCTCGAGAAGGTGATGGTGAGCTGCCTTCTGGAAACTGCTACAGTCCAGGTGGCGTGAGGGGGATTTTGACCCAGCCACTGTGAAGGAACGGCCAATATATTTCCAAGTCAGGATGGTGAGCGGCTCAGAGCAGGTGGTGGTGTTCCCATGTGTCTGCTGCCCTCGTCCTTCTAGATGGTAGAGGTTGTGGGTTCAGAAGGTGCTGCCACAGGAGCCTTATTGCATTGTTGCACTGCATCTTGTACCTGCTACAGTTCAACTGAGGCCACTTGGCCCATTGAGTCTGCACCAACTCTCTGCAAGAGGCCTCATCCCCATGACCCCACATATTTACACCACTAACCCCTCAAGTTAACTCAGCAGGGAGAGACAGATCAGAGCCCTGTTCTCTCTCCACAGATGCTGTCAGACCACTGAGATTTTCCAGCAGTTTCTGTTTTTGTTTCAGATTCCAACATCTGCAGTAATTCGCCTTGAACTCAGCGGGGGAAAGAAGTCAAACATAGGAATGTTAGGGGTGAGCATGGAACACTTGAACAACAACAGTGCCAACTAGAGGAAGCTCAGACAAGATTAGCAGAATATTCTGGATATTTGTTTCACTTTTTTGTTTAAGTTTAACCCATATAGCACCATACAGTGCAGAGGGAGTCCATTTGGGCCATCGAGTCTGTACTGACCACATTTTTTATCTTACCCAGGCCTGTAAACCCACTAAACCCTCTAACCTGCACATCTTTGGACGCCAAGGGGCATTTTAGCATGGCCAATCCACCTAAGCTGCACATCTTTGAACTGTGGGAAGAAACTGGAGCACCCGGAGGAAACCCACGCAGACACGGGGAGAACATGCAAACTCCACACAGACAGTGGCCCAAGCCGGGAATCGAACCCGGGTCCCTGGCGCTGTGAGACAGCAGTGCTAACCACCGTGCTGCTCATGCAGTCACAATATTTTTACTTGCGGCGTCTGAGGCAATGTTTTGTTATTTTGGTAGTTGTGTGTTTCCTGGTGTTTTCAATGCTCCGTAGCTTTCAATTCCCAGGCCTGCCCATTGCCTTCCGGGTTGCTGTGCCACCCTGTAACTGTGCTGCTCAGCTGGAACATTGGTGAGAGGTGCACTGTGCCATTCACAAGGGGAGCTCCATCAACTGATGGAATCTGCACACTGACAACAAGCTAGTACAAACATGAACACTGGCGAGAGGAACTGGGCAAGGACAAGGGACCAGAAGGGCTGCGGGAGGAAATGTTTGATTTCTTGAGTCTTTTGTGGGACGTGGGTGTCACTGGCAAGGCCAGCATTTGCTCGCAAGCAGGGTAGTTGAAAGTCAACTACTTTGGTGTGGGTCTGCAGTCACGTGGGGCAACACGGTGGCACAGTGGTTAGCACTGCTGCCTCACAGCGCCAGGGACCTGGGGTGGATTCCCGGCTTGGGTCACTGTGTGTGTGTGTGTGTGTGGAGTCTGCACGTTCTCCCCGTGTCTGTGTGGGTTTCCTCCGGGTGCTCCAGTTTCTTCCCACAGTCCAAAGATGTGCAGGTTAGGTGAACTGGCCATGCTAAATTTCCCCTTGGTGTCAGGGGAAACATTAGGGTAAATTCATGGGGTTATGGGGATAGGGCTTGGGTGGGATTGTGGTTGGTGCAGACTCGATGGGCCAAATGGCCTCTTTCTGCACTGTAGGATTCTAATATAGGCTAGACTGGGTAAGGATAGCAAATTTCCTTCCCTAAAGTACATTACTGAAGAAGACGGGCAATGATTTTATATTCCAGAATTATTAATTGAATTTAAATTCCACCAGCTGCCATGGTGGGATTTGAACCCACGTCCCAGATCATTAGCCTGGGCCTCTGGATTAATAGTCCCGTGACATTACCACCTCCCTACCTTACAGTCAAACACAGACTTACTGGAGGTCCGCAGGAACCATCTCGGCTGCAAGGTTGCCTATTGATAAATCCTCGTCAAACGTTGTATCTGGAGTACAAAACACAGACCGACAAAGTTACATGCACTGGATGTGTCTCGTGAGACAAGCTACTGACATTTCCCCACATTTGCAGAGTGCAGAATCAGTGATATTAAAATCATAGAATTCCCACAGTGCAGAAGGAGGCCATTCAGCCCATCGAGTCTGCACCGACCACAATCCCGCTCAGGCCCTATTCCCGTAACCCCACATATTTACCCTGCTAATTCCCCTGACACCAGGGTCAATTTAGCATGGCCAATCAACCTAACCCGCACATCTTTGGACTGTGGGTGGAAACTGGAGGAAACCCATGCAGACACGGGGAGAACGTGCAAACTCCGCACAGACAGTGACCCAAGTTGGGAATCGAACCTGGGTCCCTGGTGCTGTGAGGCAGCAATGCTAACCACTGTGCCACCGTGCAGAGCAGTATGCACGTTCTTGGTGGTTTAAAGAGGCCAACAGGTAATAGCTTCCCGAAGCAAGGACAATATACACGAGTGGTGTTTTAATTAAATCGTTAGTTTGAGAGACACCGAAAGCTATACTACAGAAAACAGCAAAGTAGAAAAGTAGTATTGTGAACTGAATGGATAAGTTCAGAAATAAAAGGGGTAAAAATGCAATGTACATGGGAAACAACACAGGAAATGGGATGAAACCTAGTCATTGATACCAGCAGGACAACAATAATTACTGTAAAATGTAAGGTGCATACAGAACTCTTCTTCCAGTTAGTGTACTTGCAAAAAAAAAAGGAGACATTTATAACATTTATTTTTACAAGAAATGTGAATATGCAGTGATATCCAAGCTTCCAGTTTTAATGGTAGCACTGTCACCTTTCTGATTTGGGCACCCATTGTTCTATTGCAAGTTAGTGTTGCGGGCTGCTTCTTTAACAGGTCTGCGCTCCTAACCAAGTAAAATCATAAAATTCCCTGAGCGAGTGAACGAGTGGGCGAGGGCGAGGGCGAGCGTGAAACTTGCACGAATTGTTCATTAGGCCAGATTTTGCCAGTCCCTGATTTTTTCTGAGACATTGGCGAACCTCCTCCTTCAACACAATTGAATTTATTTATTAGTGTCACAAGTAGGCTTATGTTAACGAAGTTACCGTGAAAATCCCCTAGTCGCCACACTCCTGTTCGGGTAACACTGAGGGATAATTTAGGATGGCCAATGCACCCTAACCAGCACGTCTTTTGGACTGTGGGAGGAAACCGGAGCACCTGAAAGAAACCTGCGCAGACACGGGGAGAATATGCGAACTCCACACAGACAGTGACCCAAACCGGGAATCGAACCTGGGTCCCATTGCTGTGAGGCAGCAGTGCTAACACTTGTGCTGCCCTATGGTGGACTATTTTAGAGAGTAATTAAGAGCCACTCACATTGCTGCTGGTATGGAGCCAGATCAGGTCACAACAGCAGATATCCTCCCTTAAAAAGGAGGCAACTGAAGCAGACAGGTTCTTACGAACAATTCAGTAGTATGTGTTCATTATTACTGGTTTTAATTCCAGATTAATCGAATTGAATTAAAATTATCCAGCAGCCATGATGGGATTGGAACCCACACCTCATGATCATTAGTCCAGGCCTCTGGATTAGCAGTCTCGCAAAAGAACCACTAGGCTACCAAATTCCTGCCCCCCCCCACTCCCCAAGTTGGTGTACCTGGTTTGTTCAGGAATTTCTGTTGCATTTGCGCACATCTAAGTTCTTCATTGGTCTCCCGGAGGGCATCTCGTTCCATTATTAGCCGCTGAAAAAACAAATGTATTTGCGTGGCATCAGCTGCTGTTTTGTGGTTACAATTAAACGTGCAATTTAACCATTTGAAATGTGGAACACCGCATTGCATTACAGCAGGAATTTTCCAGGGTATCCTTCGTTTCATGGCTGCAGCAGCTCCCGGGTGTATCCCATGATATGGCAAGGTAGGAATTTGGCTAACAAAATTCCTTGCCTTGAAAGACTGATAAAATTCCCTGCTCCTATTTCAGGCAGTGCTCCTCCTTCTATATAAAAAGTGGTTCCACCAACTTTTGTTCAGTCCTCTCCCTCATCGGAGGACGAAACCTAAAAAAAAACTGGCGATGCGAGCAGAACTCGCTGATCTGCCCTCATTCCAAATTCAAATAAGCCAGTAGCGTAAAAGGAAATCCTGGAATGTTAAAAGAGATGCGGGAAAACACATTCTTCCCCGCAGTCTCACTTCCAGCCCACCCTGAACTAGTGTTCTTGCCGGAGGGTCGGTGCAGACTTAGACCGTAAGACATAGGAGCAGAATTAGGCCACTCGGCCCATCGAATCTGCTCCGCCATTCAATCATGGGCAGCACGGTAGCAAAGTGGTTAGCACTGCTGCTTCACAGCTCCAGGGTCCCGGGTTCGATTCCCGGCTCGGGTCACTGTCTGTGTGGAGTTTGCACATTCTCCTCGTGTCTGCGTGGGTTTCCTCCGGGTGCTCCGGTTTCCTCCCACAGTCCAAAGATGTGCGGGTTAGGTTGATTGGCCAGGTTAAAAATTGCCCCTTAGAGTCCTGGGATGTGTAGGTTAGAGGGATTAGCGGGTAAATATGTGGGGGTAGGGCCTGGGTGGGATTGTGGTCGGTGCAGACTCGATGGGCCGAATGGCCTCCTTCTGCACTGTAGGGTTTCTATGATTCTATTCTATGGCTGATATTTTTCTCATCCCCATTCTCCTGCCTTTTCCCCATAACCCCCGATCCCCTTATTAATCAAGAAGCCCATCTATCTTGATGGGCTGAATGGCCACCTTCTGCAATGCAGGGAGTCTACGATCTGATTGTGGGGGAAGTTACCGTATTAGTCACTGCTTGGCACTTCAAGCATAATCGCATCAATTTATTATGCGATCAGTTCAAGTCCTTCATACCCGAGGTACTGTGAACTCTCGACCCCTTTCCCACAAAAACACACCCTTTCAAGATCCTACTACAAAAGCAAAATGCTGCAGAGGAAGGAAGCCCGAAATGATAACAGTACGTGCTGGAATGATCAGGTCAGGCAGCATCTGCGGAGCGAGAGACAAGAGTTTAAAGTTTCAGGTCAAAATCATCCCGCACAGTTAACAGGAACTGCCTTGACCTGCTGAGCATGGAGCTGGCACAGACATGATGGGCTGAATGGCCTCTTTCTGTGCTGTCAGGATTTTCTGTTTCTGAAGATCCTGATGTGATCACTCGAAACACTGGTCTTCCTCTCTCGCGCGCTGATTCTGTGCATTTCTGAGTGTATCTCGTTGTCCTGCGCTTACCTCTTTCTCTTTCATCAGTGCGTCGTGTTTCTCCTGTAGGTGCTTGAACTCAAACTGCCACTTTTCTGTTTTCATCGACTCCTCCGACTGCTTGTTGTGAAGCTCGTGAACCTTCATATTTAAAAACAAAGGGGAAATGAACAAAAAAAGTCAGCGTATTTAAGTTTATTTATGAGTGTCACAAGTAGGCTTACATTAACACTGCAAAGAAGTTACTGTGAAAATTCCCTAGTCGCCACACTCCGGCGCCTGTTTGGATACACTGAGGGAGAATTTAGCATGGCCAATGCACCCAACTAATACGCCTTTGGACTGTGGGAGGAAACCAGAGCACCCGGAGGAAACCCACGCAGACAGGGGGAGAACGTGCAGACTCCACACAGACAGTGACCCAAGGAATCGGCTCCAGCTCGACAGGGAAATTAGCCCAAACTAGTGTCCAACAAGCTCAAGGCGTTGACCTAGTGGTATTATCGCCAGACAATTAATCCAGAAACTCAGCTAATGTTCTGGGGACCTGGGTTCGAATCCAGCCACGGCAGGTGGTGGAATTTGAATTCAATAAAAAAAAAATCTGGAATTAAGAATCTACTGATGACCATGAAACCATTGTCGGAAAAACCCATCTGGTTCACTAATGTCCTTTAGGGAAGGAAATAGAAACATAGAAAAACTACAGCACAAACAGGCCCTTCGGCCCACAAGTTGTGCCGAACACGTCCCTACCTTCTAGACCTACCTATAACCCTCCATCCTATTAAGCTCCATGTAATCATCCACGAGTCTCTTAAAAGACCCTATTGAGTTCGCCTCCACCACGACTGACAGCCGCCGATTCCACTCACCCACCACCCTGTGTGTGAAAAACTTATCCCTAACATCTCCCCTGTACCTACCCCCCAGCACCAAATCTGCCGTCCTTACCCGGTCTGGCCTACATGTGACTCCAGAGCCACAGCAATGTGGTTGATTCTCAACTGTTCTCTGAAATGGCCAAACGAGACACTCAGTTCAAGGTTAACAAGGGATGGGCAAGAAATGCTGGCCAGTCAGTGATGCCCATGTCCCGCGAATGAATAAACAGATCCTTCGTGAAATTACTTTAGATTGTCACAATATAGTAAGGATGGGCCAACATGTGACGTAATATCTAGTTATACAACCACGAGAGGATTAATGTGAAAATGGAAATACCACCTGTCAGGCGAATGAAGTGTTGCTGAGTGGGGTGTTGGGGGAGAAGGTTGTGGTGCAGGTGGAGTAGGTTCAAAATCAGAAGCAGCGAGCCCAGGTTAATCGGCACGTTTCACATTACCTGTCTCTTGTAAGCCTCCAGCTGACTGCGCACCGAGTTGGCTTTCTTCAACTCCTCCTCCAGGTCAAAGGTCTTCTGCATGTACACGGTGTTCCTCTCCTCCAGGAGCTTGACTTGTCTACGCAGGTCCCCCAAGTCCTCAAGTTTTCTCTTGTAAGCCTCCACAGTAGCCTCCAGCTTATTGACTTTGTCGGAAGAGTGCCTGTCAACAACATCCGCAAAACCTTCATCAGTCTGAGTCCTTTAGTAACTTAAAAAAAAACACCTACTGCTACAACAACTTGTGCGCTTGGAGAGTACCAGCTCCTTGTATCGACTGGGAAGGAGAAAGTATGTGCTTATTGCAGCAGTTCTATGTTTTTTTTATTCATTTGTGGGACATGGGTGTCGCTGGCTGGCCAGCATTTATTGTCCATCCCTAGTTACCTGAGGGCAGTTGAGAGTCAACCACATTGCTGTGGCTCTGGAGTCACATGTCGGCCAGACCAGGTAAGGGCAGCAGATTTCCTTCCCTAAAGGACATTAGTGAACCAGATGGGTTTTTCTGACAATTGACAATGGTTTCATGGTCATCAGTAGATTCTTAATTCCAGATTTTTAAAAATTGAATTCAAATGATGGCATACATATGGGCAGCACAGTGGCTCACACCACCATGGACCTGGGTTCGATTCCCGGCTTGGGTGACTGTGTGGAGTTCGCATGTTCTCCCCATGTCTGCGTGGGTTTCCTCCGGGTGCGTTGGTTTCCGCCCACAGTCCAAGACGTGCAGGTTAGGTGAATTAGCCATGCTAAATTGTCCTTAGTGTCAGGGAGATTAGCAGGGTAAATACGTGGGAATAGGGTGAGATTGCTGTTGGTGCAGGCTCGATGGGCCGAATAGCCTCCTTCTGCACTGTAGGGATCCTATGATCTTCATTAACCTTCCAACCACTTCATGCTGTCTTCACCACACTTTCCAACAGGTATTTAGTCAGGTTTAGACATTGGGAGGTCAGACAGTTCTACGTAGGTTGGGTGGATTGGCCATGCTAAATTGCTCCTTAGTGTCAGTGGGACTAGCTAGGAAAAATGCCTGGGGTGATGGGGGATAGGGCTTGGGTGGGATTGTGGTCGGTGCAGATTCGATGGGTCGAATGGCCTCCTTCTGCACTGCAGGATTCCATGATAGGTGAAGTAGAAGAAATGCCCCGAGAGCTAGGCATTGTCTTGTGTTCAGTTGGAAAGGCAGAAGGAGGAGGCTGACACCACATCGTTTTGTTGCCTGTAGAAATGGTACATAACAGAATACGCGAGGGAGAAAATAAACCAGCAGGGATTCAAAACTGATAAGTTGGTTGGCATAATGGGGGGGGGAAATGGGATTGAGGGTGATTTAGTGGTTTGGATCAGGAATTGGCTAGCTGTAAGAAAACAAAGGGTGGTGGTTGATGGGAAATATTCATCCTGGAGTTCAGTTACTAGTGGTGTACCGCAGGGATCTGTTTTGGGGCCACTGCTGTTTGTCATTTTTATAAATGACCTGGATGAGGGCGTGGAAGGATGGATTAGTAAATTTGCGGATGACACTAAAGTCGGTGGAGTTGTAGACAGTGCGGAGGGAAGTGGCAGGTTGCAGAGGGACATAGATAAGCTGCAGAGCTGGGCTGAGAGGTGGCAAATGGAGTTTAATGCGGAAAAGTGTGAGGTGATTCACTTTGGAAGGAGTAACAGGAATACAGAGTACTGGGCTAATGGTAAGATACTTGGTAGTGTGGATGAACAGAGGGATCTGGGTGTCCATGTGCATAGATCCCTGAAAGTTGGCACCCAGGTTGATAGGGTTGTTAAGAAGGCATACGGTGTGTTAGCTTTTATTGGTAGAGGGATTGAGTTTCGGAGCCAGGAGGTCATGCTGCAACTGTACAAAACTCTGGTGCGGCCGCATTTGGAGTATTGCGTACAGTTCTGGTCGCCGTATTATAGGAAAGATGTGGAAGTGTTGGAAAGGGTGCAGAGGAGATTTACCAGGATGTTGCCGGGTATGGAGGGGGATAGAATATAAAAGCAGGGAGGTCTTGCTGCAACTGTACAAGGCACTGGTGAGGCCGCAACTGGAGTACTGTGTGCAGTTTTGGTCCCCTTATTTGCGAAAGAATATATTGGCCTTGGAGGGAGTGCAGAGAAGGTTCACCAGGTTGATACCGGAGATGAGGGGTGTAGCTTATGAGGAGAGATTAAACAGATTGGGTCGGTACTCGTTGGAGTTTAGAAGGATGAGGGGTGATCTTATAGAGACATATAAGATAATGAAGGGGCTGGATAGGGTAGAGGTGGAGAGATTCTTTCCACTTAGAAGGGAAACCAGAACTAGACGGCACAGCCTCAAAATAAGGGGGGGCCTGTTCAGAACAGAGTTGAGGGGGAACTTCTTCTCTCAGAGGGTAGTGAATCTCTGGAATTCTCTGCCCATTGAAGTGGTGGAGGCTTCCTCGTTGAATATGTTTAAATCACGGGTAGATAGTTTTCTGATCGATAAGGGAATTAGGGGATATGGGGAGCAGGCAGGTAAGTGGAACTGATTCGCTTCAGATCAGCCATGATCTTGTTGAATGGCGGGGCAGGCTCGAAGGGCCAGATGGCCTACTCCTGCTCCTATTTCTTATGTTCTTATGGTGGGAAAATCGTATGAGGAAAGGCTGAGGGGCTTGAGGTTGTTTTTGTTAGAGAGAAGAAGGTTAAGAGGTGACTTAATAGAGGCGTACAAGATGATCAGAGGATTAGATAGGGTGGATAGTGAGAGCCTTTTTCCTCGGATGGTGTTGGCTAGCACGAGGGGACATAGATTTAAATTGAGGGGTGAGAGATATAGGACAGATGTTAGAGGTAGGTTCTTTACTCAGAGAGTAGTAAGGGCGTGGAATGCCCTGCCTGCAGCAGTAGTGGACTCGTCAACATTAAGAGCATTCAAATGGTTATTGGATAAACATATGGATGATATTGGAATAGTGTAGATTAGAGGGGCTTTAGATTGGTAGCACTGGTTGGCGCAACATCGAGGGCTGAAGGGCCTGTACTGCGTTGTAATGTTCTATGTTCTAAAAAGCTTATTTCAAAATATCTTGTATGCCACTTGAAACTTTCCAATGTTACAGGAGGTTTTACAGATACCCCATTAACTGAACCGTGGAAGTTTCCACTCACTAACTTGAGTATTTAACAGTAACTGTGTGTGAACAAGTGTTTCCTAAAAACCATCACCACTGGAACTGTTGTTCTATCCCAGGTCACAAAGAAAGTGCAACCAACGGTGGAGGATTGCAATAACAAACTGAGCAGATGAGGAGACGTAGGCATTAGACTCACAAAGATGAACAAGAATAACCGTGGCTGTTGACGAACAGGTGATTCCGGGGATGGCGGGGCTGATGTATGAGGAGAGATTGACTAGGTTAGGATTGTTTTCACTGGAGTTCAGACTAATGAGGGGGGAATCTCATAGAGACTTATAAAATTCTAACAGGACTAGGCAGGGTAGATGCAGGGAGGACGTTCCCGATGGTGGGGGAGTCCAGAACCAGGGGTCACAGTCTGAGGATTCGGGGTAGACCATTTAGGACAGAGATAAGGAAACATTTTTTCACCCAAAGAGTGGTGAGCCTGTGGAATTCATTACCACAGGAAGTAGTTGATGCCAAAACATTGAATGTATTCAAGAGGCGGCTGGATATAGCACTTGGGGCGAACGGGATCAAAGGTTATGGTGAGAAAGCAGGATTAGGCTATTGAGTTGGATGATCAGCCATGATGGTGATGAATGGCGGAGCAGGCTCGAAGGGCCGAATGGCCTCCTCCTGCTCCTATTTTCTATGTTTCTATGCAACAGGAATGCCAACAGCAACCCTCTATTCAGGCACCATCTGTGAATTGGCTGAGGTGAATGGAAGGCCCCTGAGCTGGGGGCATTTCTGTTAATGCTGGTTGGGGTTCAGTTCTTTGCTACTCACGCTATAACACACTTAAACCAAGCCGTACGTACAAGATTTTGCGACCATGCAACTTATGTTGACAAATTAGTGAGCAGAGGCTGTAATCGTACCTCAAAATGTCCATTTCGTCTTTGAGAGACTGGGACTCCTCCGCCAGGCTGGTGAGCTCATCATTCCTGTGCTGTAGATCATACACCTCCTTTTCCATCACCTCACACCGGATACGGAAATCATCCTTGATTCCTTCCAACCTGGGGGAGAGAGGACAAAACACGGAAGGATTTCACTTACGAAGGAAGAAGGTGGGGCATTATAGTTTTATAGTTCATTTATTTATTAGTCACAAGTAGGCTTACATTAACCCTGCAATGAAGTTACTGTGAAAATCCCCTAGTCGCCACACTCCGGCGCCTGTTCGGATACACCGAGGGAGAATTTAGCACAGCCAATGCACTTAACCAGCACACCTTTGGACTGAGAGGGGAAACCGGAGCACCCGGAGGAAACCCACGCAGACACAGGAAGAACGTGCAGACTCCACATAGACAGCGACCCAAGGCGGGAATCGAACCTGGGACCCTGGAGCTGTGAGGCGGCAGTGCTAGCCACTGTGCCGCCGTGCCGGAACGTTGGCTGTCTCTTTGCACCCAGAATTTTCCAAACAACAAGCCTGTGGCACATTGTCCTGCTGCCCTTGAGACATGGCATCGTTGGATTTCTGTGCTCACCCGGACCGGTGCACATGCACATTCGGGTAGCTGTGACCATCTTGCATTGGCAGGAGACAGGGTGGGATTTTACTCGATCTGAGACTGAAAAATCCCAACCGAAAGGTCAACGGATCTTCCCATTGTCCGCCCCCTCGCCCGCTCTGACTCCCGTGGCGGGTGCGTGGTAGAATTCCGGCCACAATGTTTAAGATAATCAGTAGAGCTTGTAAGGTGGCTCATTATACACTTGCTAGAAGCAACGTTCATTCATTTCTAGGGACCCATCCTCTGCAAACAAAAGGAATATGGCCAAGCCTTGCACCTTTTTGAAATTACGCGGGAGCTTGGGGATCCTCACTGCTTTCTCCACAGCAATGCTCCGGCCAATCAGTGTCAACTTGTCAACCAATCAGCACCTACTACTGTATTATATATATAGTGATTGTTTGAAAATTTGGCATTTTTGTTTTTGTCCTATAAGTACAAAGGTGAAAAACTTCGGCAACATGTGTCTATTTTCAGCAATATTTTAATAACTTTCTGTGGCACAATGGTTAGCGCTGCTGCCTCACAGCACCATGGATCCGGGTTCAATTCTGGCCTTGGGTCTGTGTGGAGTTTGCAGGTTCTCCTCATGTCTGCGTGGGTTTCCTCCGGGTGCTCCGGTTTCCTCCCACAGTCCAAAGATGTGCGGGTTAGGTTGATTGGCAATGGTAAATTTCCCCTTAGTGTCAGGGGGATTAGCAGGGTAAATACGTGAGGTTACGGGGATAGGGCCTGGGTGGGATTGTCGTTGGTGCAGGCTCGATGGGCTGAATGGCCCCCTTCTGCACTGCAGGGATTCTACGATTGCTGCATTTGAAATGCAAATTTGTCCAAGCGTGTTCAAAGATTAAAAAAAAACACCTTCAATAAATTTAGAAAAGTAGGAAAGCTACCTGAAGTTCTCCTCCTGTAACTGCTCCAGTTGGCTCTGCAGTAGGAGGAGTTTTTTGTTGGTGATAGTGGTCGATTCCTCGAACAAGTCCGAGCGGTTCATCTTTTCACGCAGTACTTTGTTCTCAGCCATCAAACTGCTCTTTTCATCCAGCAGAGTTGCAACCTGTTGGGATAAATCTGTAAGGGTCAATGCCTTGGGTGGAGCGGAGAAGAGCGATTGGAAAGTCCTTGGCACCAGAAGGGGTTGGTTGGTTGGCACGTTCGTCTCCAGCGCTCTAAACCCTTTTGTTAAAACCCATCACATAAGCGAGCATCTCCTGGAGGAGAAATAAAAATACTTTCTTCCCACTAGGTTTATTTCCAGAGTGAAGTGAAAATGAGACATTAAGAACGTGCCTGGCCTGAAGGATGAAGTGTCAGCTACGGCTCTCACCAACTTTTACAGATGCACCATAGAAAGCATTCTTTCTGGTTGTATCACAGCTTGGCATGGCTCCTGCTCTGCCCAAGACCGCAAGGAACTACAGAAGGTCGTGAATGTAGCTCAATCCATCACGCAAACTAGCCTCCCATCCATTGACTCTGTCTACACTTCCCGCTGCCTCGGCAAAGCAGCCAGCATAATCAAGGACCCCACGCACCCCCGACATTCTCTCTTCCACCTTCTTCCGTTGGGAGAAAGATAAAAAAGTCTGAGGTCACGGACCAACTGACTCAAGAACAGCTTCTTCCCTGCTGCCATCAGACTTTTGAATGGACCTACCTCGCACTAAGTTGATCTTGCTCTACACCCTAGCTATGACTGCAACACTACATTCTGCACTCTCTCATTTCCTTCTCTATGAACGGTATGCTGTCTGTATAGTGCGCAAGAAACAATACTTTTCACTGTATACTAATACATGTAACAATAATAAATCAAATCAAAAGTGGATGTATATGATGGATTAATGCACTCATTTACACAGACTGTGCTGCTGTTAAAAAGGACCTGTATCTGGGTGGGATTTAGGTTACCATCCAGAGACAACATTATAATAAAGATTCAAACCGCTTTCTCAGTATTGTTCTTGCATCTGCTTTCCAGTCCCCAGGTTCACCTTTCAGCAGGACAGCACAACATAGCTGTCAGGTGTCTCCACAAAGTAACTGCAGCAGCAGACTACCTCCCTTTCCTTCACTCACCTCCTTCTATGCCAAGGTCTCGCTTGGCACGGACGGTGAGGCCCCCAGTTGAAATGTCGCTTGTCCAATGCTCTGAATAAACGAAACCACCACAGGCAATAGCATACACAGCACATGACAGGGAACAGAAGCATCAGGACGGTGCTGTGGTGGCATTTCATGGTTTATAAATATTAACAAAACTGCATGCACGCTTGAGAAGCAGCAATTAGGCCAAATAATCATGCACAGCCATTTTAATACAAACTAAGCTCTGAAGTCAACTTTGACTCCTTGCCGATCACTTGGTTCCTCTTTAGCCAAGATGGGCAGAAACTTCCCTGCAGCGTTAGCCTGGGCCTTTGGATTACCAGTCCATTGACATTCCCATTATATCCCTGTCTCCCCTCGCCAAGGGTTGAATAGAGCCACCTTAATGCCCTGCATGCGTTACATTAACACTATTTCTATTAGAGAGGCAGTGAGGGCGGGATAATTACTGAGCTTGAGGACGACGAGCTGGGAAGGGGGAAAAGAGAAGAAATGGAGGTGCTTGGGCCCAAAGTGAACCAAACACGAAAGTGTCATTTCTCAGCCTTTTGGTTAAGGTCAAGCGTTGGATCAAGCACAAGATGGCCTTATCTTGTCAGCTTGGATCTTGTTTGTCTGTCTTGTGGGGACCACGAATTGGATGCAATTGGAATTTGGTTTCTGGAGCAAGCAAGGAATGGGTTTGGGTTTGCCTGGTCCATTCTGAGCATTGGCTTTGTAATGTTAAGGATGGAGTAAAGAATTTTAAAAAAACAACGCACCTGTAATACCCCAGTGTATGAATGGGCATTGGGCAGCATGGTGGCACAGTGGTTAGCACTGCTGCCTCACGGCGCCAGGGACCCGGGTTCAATTCCGGCCTCGGGTCACTGTCTGTGCAGAGTTTGCACGTTCTCCCCATGTCTGCGTGGGTTTCCTCTGAGGGCTCCGGTTTCCTCCCACACTCCAAAGATATGCAGGTTAGGTTGATTGGCCATGCTAAATGGACCTAGTGTCAGGGGGTTTGGCAGGGTAAATGTGTAGGGTTACAGGAAGAGGGCCAGGGTGGGATTGTGGTCAGTGAAGACTTGATGGGCCAAATGGTCTCCTTCTGTGAGGGCGGGGGGGGGGGGGGAAAGAAAGAGAGAAACGGCACAGGTAGGTTTTCTCTCCAGAACTTGGCCAGGCCATCGCCAGCATCCTCAGCTCCCACATCCGCTCCTAGCTACTGCCACATACAACTGAATCCTCCCCCTCCCCATGATGCTCCCACTGGCATCCTCCCCGACACTGTCCCCTGGCACAGGTTGGCACTGCTGGTTGTCATGGTGCCACTGCCTGACCATGCTCGTTTCCCCCAGGGGCTATACTGACCTTTAGCCCCGGGGGGGGGGGGGGGTTCCTAAAACCGGTTCACATCTAGGTGAGCCTCTTGTAAACTGTGCTGACTATTAGAATGTAGTCACAATGTGGAGATGCCGGCGTTGGACTGGGATAAACACAGTAAGAAGTTTAACAACACCAGGTTAAAGTCCAACAGGCTACCAAATAAACCTGTTGGACTTTAACCTGGTGTTGTTAAACTTCTTACTGTATTAGAATGTAACCAGTAACAAATTTGTATTGGATGTAATGTGACCAATGGGAACAAGATGTAAGGGTCAGCTGACCCAGTAAAACATGGAACCAATCAGAGAGTGATGTAATAGTCAGCTGACCAACTGATTCACTATAAATAAGGAACTATGTAGAATTGTGGGGAGTTTGGAGTAGCCCAGGGCGAGGCCCCAAGTTTGGAGCAATGAAGTTTCTTTATTAAACCCTTCCTTTGATTTATAAGTTGGAGTAAGTTTTGTTGTTGTTTCATTAGCTGCGTTTTGAAGAGTTCCTTCTGAAGAAACACGGACATGATATCACTTCAGTGCAGTGGGAATATATAGTGGGGAGTCAATGTCTGGCCGGGGGTTGTGGCGGGGAGGGTTAATGATATTAAAATTTATTAAAGTGTATTTAAATCAGGTTCACGCCATCGTGGGCCTAAACCTAATTACGTCACAGGCGAGGTCCGTGACCTCCAGGTTTCACACCTTGAGCCCATGCCGGCAATCTTGGGGTTCAAGATCCCGCTCCAAATTATAACATATTCTGCATATAACTGATATCATCGCAAAAAGAAAAAGTAAGTCACTATTACAAAAGCCATGCTCAAGGTAGCATTTGCGTTACACTGTTAATAAGAGTTTTACTCATGCCGAACTCTGACTCCAATCCAAGTAGGTTAATATACTTGTCCAGCAGTGTAAGGTACCGTTGTTAAAACTGTACATTTAAAAAAATAAGTACTCTACTGTTTTTAAAACCTTACCTTAACCTGGCTCCCTTAGTGAGATTTTTTTTGCCATTTATTCTTTTGCCTTTATGAAGCAAATGTATTAGACAAATTACTGAACTGAATAACGTAACTTTGCTTTGAATGGTACATCATAGAATCCCATAGAAAACATAGAATCCCTACAGTGCAGGAGGGCATTCGGCCCATCGAGTCTGCACTAATCCCTCTAACCTACACATCTTGGAACACTAAGGGGCAATTTAGCCTGGCCAATCCACCTAACCCGCACATCTTTGGAGTTTGGGAGGAAACCGGAGCACCCGGAGGAAACCTACGCAGATACGGGGAGAACGTGTAAACTCCGCACAGGCAGTGACCCAAGCCGGGAATCGAACCCGGGTCCCTGGAGTTGTGAGGCAGCACTGTGCCACCCGTCTGTGATGTATTCACAAATATTCAAATTCCAGATATGTGTGTCTCTCTCTCTCCCTCTCGAGTATCCAGCTAGTGGCTCTGGGCAATTTTGAAACATTCTGGAACACACTTTACAGGAAGACCCTTCTCTCCTTAAAAGGTGTCACATTCACCATATAGGAGCTAAGGTAGAATAGAATAGAATCCTACAGTGCAGAAGGAGGCCATTTGGCCCATCGAGTCTGCACCGATCACAATCCCACCCAGACCCTTTTCCCCATACATTTACTCTAGCTAGTCCCCCTGACACTAAGGGGCAATTTATCATAGCCAATCCACCTAACCCGCACATGGACCGTGGGAGGAAACCAGAGCACCCGGGGGAAACCCACGCAGACACGGGGAGAAGGTGCAAACTCCGCACAGGCAATGACCCAAGTCAGGAATCGAACCCAGGTCCTTAGCGCTGTGAAGCAGCAGTGCTAACTCCACTGTGCCCGCCCTGTAGTGTGGTGACAGAATGATTATCTCTTTCTAGAATCATCAACCTTTCACGTGGATAGTTCAAATTCAGGATTGGACTTTTTTTTAAAAAAAAGTGTTTGTTTGACGTGATTTGATTTGATTTGTTGTCACATGTATTAGTATACAGTGAAAAATGGGCGCTTCTGGCCAGGCCAGCGTTTGTTACCCATCCCTCCCTAACTGCCCTCAAGAAGGTGGTGGTGAGTTACCCAGTGAACCGCTGCAGTCCACATGATGTTTCTGTACACTTGATCCATTTGTATACTTAGTCTGATGAGTTCTGTACTTTGCCCCCAAGGTTCTGCCACTAAAAGCCAAACAGATTTCGCACAAACAAATCCTCAAGGGCATTGAGAACAAAAAAAAACCGGTTTCTTTGGCTTTTAGGGAGCATCATTAAAAAGTTTCATGGTGCGAATCTCTCATCCTTTTATGGAAGACAAGTGCTGCGTAAACAGTCGAAATGTTGAGAGGGGTCATGTATATGTTATCATGTCTTACAATATTGACTGGAGAAAATAAAAACCCTGTCCCTTGTAAGAATCTAACCTGCTGTCCGACCTCTGCAACCTTGATTTAAATGAATGTCATTTTTCCAATGTTGTACAGCAATTTTTGTCACGTACTGTGCTATATTCCTTGCAAGTACAAGTCTGCACACGTTACAGCAAGAACTAATCACCATCATTGTGTGTGCTCTGTCTGAAGGCAGATCATAGTCTTCTCCATGTTGGTTTGAACTGTGCCAATCTTTTCTTTATTGAATAAAATAAAAGTTTATTTATTTGTGTCACAAGTAGGCTTACATTAACACTGCAATAAAGTTACTGTGAAAATCCCCTGGTTGCCGCACTCCGGCGCCTATTCGGGTAACACGGAGGGAGAATCTAGCATGGCCAATGCGCCCTAACCAGCACGTCTTTCGGACTGTGGGAGGAAACGGGAGCACCCGGAGGAAACCCACACAGACACGGGGAGAACGTGCAGACTCTGCACAGACAGTGACCCAAGCCGGGAATCGAACCCGGGTCCCTGGCGTTGTGAGGCAGCAGTGCTAACCCCACTGTGCCACAAATAAAGAGGTTTACAGGTGGAATAAACATGAATTACCTGCGCTTGTTGTATCAATGCAAGTCTACTTGTAAATGGACACAGATTTAGGCTTCTGCTATTTTACTCTCTCCACCCCAATGTCTTTTTATCTTGATAAGAGCAAATTACTGCGGATGCTGGAATCTGAAACCAGAAAAGAGAAAATGCTGGAAAACCTCAGCAGGTCTGGCAGCAAAAGGGTCGTCTGGACTCGAAACGTCAGCTCTTTTCTCTCCTTACAGGTGCTGCCAGCCCTGCTGAGATTTTCCAGCATTTTCCCTTTTGATCTTGCTCCTTTTCTTAAAGAGTGCTGCCATTTCACCTCGGAAAGTTATTCCTTTAGTGATTTTAACTAACTTCCTTGCATTCAAAGACAAAGGCCATTTGGTGACATGATTATCATGGGAGCATGTCGTTTTAAAATCAGCAGAGTGGCCACATTAGAAGCTTCAGCATAAAGACAGCTAAAAACGTCCCTGCTTTTAAATAGTTAAGTAAAAGGTCAGACTTTGGAATAGCATCAACACAGCTGGCAGAGTTTAGTTCTAATATTATTAGATGTCCGGTGGCAACAGTGCATTTGCAAAGGAGCCAAGCTTTCCACATGGCGTGCCTTCCCAGCTCCCCAAATTAATAAAAGGAGCCATTTCCACAGAAACACTTTTCTCTAGTTATAATAATTAGATTCGTCAATCAGAAAATCAGTTCACAATTACCAGAGGCGTACCAGCAATCGTATTATTCTGCTAGTTGAAGGAATGCAATGTCAGTAGCATTGTACGCATGGTTTCACAGGTTAAATAGATCACTGATGCAGCCACTACAACTACAAGCTGAATAAAGTCTCTCAGAGACGTTACAGTTGTACAAACTTACCGGTGCCATACCACATTCATGATCCAGTAAAACATTTTTTTTTAAAAACAAGTTCTTCTTTGCTTCAAATGATATCATATATAAACCTTAGTCGTGTGAGGAATGGTTGAGGACACTGGGTCTGTATTGGTTGGAGTTTAGAAGGATGAGGGGGGGATCTTATTGAAACTTACAGGATACCTTTATCCTTTTGCCCATAAAGGAATAAATACACTTCGAATATTAATGAATTGGTGTTGAAATAACTTTGACACATACTGAAGATATGAAAGGTGCACCAAGGATGGGAATTATTTTTTTAATAGAACACATGCACATTTAGAATACAAGAGTAGGGATGTACATCTGAGGCTGTATAAGGCTCTGGTCAGACCCCATTTGGAGTACTGTGAGCAGTTTTGGGCCCTGTATCTAAGGGAGGACGTGCTAGTCTTGGAAAGGGTCCAGAAGAGGTTCACAAGAATGATCCCTGGAATGAAGAGCTTGTCGTGTGAGGAACGATTGAGGACTCTGGGTCTGTACTCGCTGGAGTTTAGAAGGATAAGGGGGGATCTTATTGAAACTTACAGGATACTGTGAGGCCTGGATAGAGTGGACGTGGAGAGGATGTTTCCACTAGTAGGAAAAACTAGAACCAGAGGGCACAACCTCAGGCTGAAGGGACGATCCTTTAAAACAGAGATGAGGAGGAATTTCTTCAGCCAGAGAGTGGTGAATCTGTGAGACTCTTTGCCGCAGAAGGCAGTGGAGGCCAGGTCATTGAGTGTTTTTAAGACAGAGATAGATAGGTTCTTGATTAATAAGGGGATCAGGGGTTATGGGGAAAAAAGCAGGAGAACGGGGATGAGAAAAATATCAGCCATGATTAAATGGCAGAGCAGACTCGATGGGCCGAGTGGCCCAAGTCTGCTCCTGTGTCTATGGTCTTAGTCTCAAGTAAAAAATGGTCAGAACTGCAGCTGTTTGCAAAACACCAGAGAAACCGGAGTCACTATTTAGGTATACATCGATACTTTTGGTTGGACAATCCTCCATTTGAAAGAGAACCCTTTCAACTACTTACTATTTGGGAAAAAGGACTGCAAACCTAATTACAGGTATTTACCAATGTCACTTTTCAAGTGGGCAGTGGAGGGGAGAGCAAAAACCTTTTTTTAATTATTCATTCGTGGGACGTGGGCGTCACTGGCTGGGACAGCATTTATTGCCCATCCCTAGTTACCCGAGGGCAGTTGAGAGTCAACCACATTGCTGTGGCTCTGGAGTCACATGTAGGCCAGACCGGGTAAGGACGGCAGATTTCCTTCCCTAAAAGGCAACCGGATGGGTTTTTCCGACAATCGACAATGGTTTCATGGTCATCAGTAGATTCTTAATTCCAGATTTATTTTTTACTGAATTCAAATTCCACCACCTGCCGTGGCGGGATTCGAACCCGGATCCACAGAACATTAACTGAGTTTCTGGATTAATAATCTAGTGATAATACCACGAGGTCATTGCCTTCCCGTAACTGGACATAAACTCAGCTTTTATCCTGCGAGATAGGTGATAAATAACTTGGTGATTACGTCGGCTGTTGTTGAACCAAAACTGCTGGCTACAGAATTTATTCCAACCCAGGAAGCCCAGCTTGGAATCTAATTTGCAACCAAGACAGTGCTGTGCAACAGGGTTTACAAGCTCTGCAGGGCACTCTCTTTCCAGCTAATTCTCCATGGTTCTGTACGGGTTACAGCATTGTGAAAACATAACAATGTACAAGTCTATAAGATGATTTTACAGGATGATTAGAGGATTAGATAGGGTGGACAGTGAGAGCCTTTTTCCTCAGATGGTGATGGCTAGCATGAGGGGACATAGCTTTAAATTGAGGGGTGATAGATATAGGACAGATGTCAGAGGTAGGTTCTTTACTCAGAGAGTAGTAAGGGCATGGAATGCCCTGCCTGCAACAGTAGTGGACTCGCCAACATTAAGGGCATTTAAAGGTTCATTGGATAAACATATGGATGATATTAGAATAGTGTAGGTTAGATGGGCTTTAGATTGGTTTCACAGGTCGACGCAACATTGAGGGCCGAAGGGCCTGTACTGCGCTGTAATGTGCTATGTTCTATATGTGCAGAGAGTTTTCCAAGGAACACCATCGACCCACCCCCAGCAGAGCGCATTTAAAATCTAGTTTCGTTTTAAGGAGTTAGTACTCTCTAAGGGTATCACTGGCTCTCATTAAAAATAACAATTCAAGTTTGCGCGCAAAGGTTCAACAGAAGTGTTGCGCAGTGCTCTGCAACATTGGGCAGGCTGACATCACACGCAACGTCGGATCTTTGCAGACCCCAGAAAAGATGACAGTAGGGGTTGGGTCCGGAATAAAAAAGAAAATCGGTATTAGTGTCGCAATTTTATATTGGAAGAAGTAACTTCTGAGACATTGTATACGGGGTGAAATGTTTTGTTAACAGGGAAATAATGTCTAGAGGACTATTTTATCTCTTACTCCCAAACAACATGCATTTATATATCACCTTTAATAGAGTAGAATGTTCAATGTATTTAGGGAAAAGGGATTGAAGCTCAATCTCCTCCACATGAGGCGGCCACTGATAGTGTAGCTAGTTTCTTAAAGTGTATTTATTAGTGTCTACAAGTAGGCTTACATTAATGCTGCAATGGGCAGCACGGTGTCACAGTGGTTAGCACTGCTGCCTCACAGCGCCAGGGATCTGGGTTCAATTCCCAGCTTGGGTCACTCGCTGTCTGTGTGGACTTTACACATTCTCCCCGTGTCTGCGTGGGTTTCCTCCGGGCACTCTGGTTTCTTCCACACTCCAAAAGATTGGCCATGCTAAATTCTCCCTCAGTGTACCCGAACAGGGACCGGATTGCGGCAACTACGGGGTCTTCACAGTAACTTCATTGCAGTGTTAATGTAAGCCTACTTGTGATAAATAAATGAACTTTAAGTTACTGTGAAAATCCCCTAGTCGCCACACTCGGCACCTGTTCAGGTATACCGAGGGAGAATTTAGCACGGCCAATCTTTGGGCCGTGGTAGGAAACCGGAGCGCCCGGAGGAAACCCACGCAGATACGGGAAGAACGCACAGGCTCCGCACAGACAGTGACCTGAGCCGGGAATGGAATCTAGGTCCGTGGCACTGAGAGGCAGCAGTACTACCCACTGTGCCACCGTGCTGCCCAGGGTGAGTGCAGTGGGTGGTTGAGTGAGAAAAAACCCAGCTAGTCATAAAGTTAAACAAATCAGGGTGAGATCAGTTATTGGCCACTTTCAAATATCTCAAGTTCTACTGAGCCACCTTAAAAATCCAACTCATTTTTAAGCACACACCTGGAGATCCAGTTCATGGCAGCGCTGAGAGAGTTCATCCTTCGATTCCACCTCGTCACACAAGCTGAATTTCTTCAACTGGAAGGAAAAGATTACTTCAATTCGCTAATCTCAACATATCACTTTATTCACTCTTCGGTATAGGAGAGCGGCCGTGTAGCAAACCTGACAGCGACATCGGGATCTAAACAAATCCGTGAAGTAAATGGTCCACTGACCTCCACTGTAAATGCCAACCCAGTATTTACTCTTTTATACGCAAAACAATTCCTGAGCGTGGAGCCGCACGAGACAGAGGCATCTGCTTTTGTAGCTGGAACAAGTCACCAGCCCGTCATTAGAGGGTAGAACTGGAGGGGCTTCACTCCATATCAACGGCTAATCGGGAGACACTCCTGCTATAGTTGCACCAAAAGGATGAACAGGCTGATAAGCAACCTGTACGACCACTTTATGGATGCACCTTCTGTGGTCATCAAGTTGACTTGAATCCGGAACTACTGGTTCAGAGGTAGGGCGCTACCCACTGTGCCACAAGGCCTCCATGCATAATACTACCAACTTCTAATGGATTAGTATGAATCATAGAATCTGTACAGTGCAGAAAGAGGCCATTTGGCCCATCGAGCCTGCACCAACAACAATCCCACTCACGTCCTATTCCCGTAACCCCACGTATTTACCCTGCTAATCTCTCTGACACTAAGGGGCAATTGAGCATGGTCAATCAGCGCATCGTTGGACTGTGGGAGGAAACCGGAGCACCTGGAGGAAACCCACGCAGACACGGGGAGGACGTGCAAACTCCACACAGGCAGACAGTCACCCGAGGCCGGAATTGAACCCAGATCCCTGGCACGGTGAGGCAGCAGTGTTAACCATTGTGCCACCATGCCGAGCAATAGCTAAATTCAAAAGTCGGTTACCTGGCAATCCACATCACTATAATTGTCGCTATGCATTGATTCACATGGGTCCCTGGTCAAAAGCTGGAACAAAAAGAAAAATTATTAATAACAGCGAAGTAATGAATGCCAGTGGATGGTAGCAGGAAGTGGGTGGTAACAAGAGAGATGGACTGATTAAGAGGTTTATAATCAGTAGTAGAGCTTCAAAAGATAAAATTGGATATTTTTAATAGAATTATTTTGCCTTTAGAAAATATCCAATTTTCAGTTCCACAACTGCATAATGAATTCAACAGAGAGGCACCATCGTAAAACAGGACAGCGGGTATTAAAGAGACCTGGTCACAGGAAGATTACTAGAATCTCACAAGTAATGTAAATGTCCTCTGTTCATCACTGAGCTTCTATCAAATGTGGGGTTCCTAATTAGAAGGCATGAATGCGATCAGTTGAACCAAGAATCAACTCGCCTCAAAGTTTAAAGGTCTTTTATTTCCACCCTGAACACGCAGACTTGGTTCCGGTTTTACTCCAAAGGAAGCCCTGACCAGGGCAGCATGATGACACAGTGGTGAACCCCACTTGGATTTGAACCCCACTCAAGATTGAACACACAAAGTTAATTTATTAGTTTCACAAGTTGGCTTACATTAACACTGCAAAGAAGTTACTCTGAAAATCCCCTAGTCGCCACACTCCGGCGCCTGTTCGGGTACACTGAGGGAGAATTTAGCACGGCCAGTGCACCCTAACCAGCACGTCTTTTGGGCTGAGAGGGGAAACAGGAGGAAACCCGCGTAGACACGGGGAGAACATGTAAACTCCACGCAGACAGTGACCCAAGCCAGGAATCGAAACCGGGTCCCTGGCACTGAGAGGCAGCAGTGCCAAGGTGCGACCGTGGTCAGGCTTTCTTTTGGAGTAAAACGGGAACCAAGTCTGCGGGTTCAGGGTGGAAATAAGAGACCTGGTGGCACTATTCGCCACCGGGCACTTCAAGCAACCCAAAAAGAAACGGAATAACCGACCATTTACTCATTGTTTGCCATACCCTGCTGAGTACATTTAGTTGTTGCGCTTCTGTACAAAACAACTGTGAGTATGCTAAAAAAAAAAGTGTTGATTGTAAAACACATTTGGGATGTCCCAAGGACAACAGTGCTTTTTAAATTCCATTTCTTTCTTTCATGACTGCTCTTCCTAGGCCCCCTGCCCACTGTCTTAGAGTTACATTGGTTTATTTTTATCTAAAAAGAGGGGTTTAAACATTCATCTCAACAGAAACATTTTAAAAAGGGCTTGACATTAAACAAGCCTTTGAAGTGAAATTTGTCCAAATTCTAGAGATTATAATTGAATTATTCATCATTAACACATTAGTAATTTCACTAATTTCATTTTTAATTATCAATTCATTAAAAACACCAGACAGAAAACAAGAAAATATTAATTAAGAGCGCAGAGTCTTACTAAAGAATCAAATTCATCTTCTAGTTAGTGGAAGCAGCAGTGTCTGCTCTCTCCGGTGTTAATTCATTACAATGTTAGAAAAATATTAACGTTTTATAAATGCCCACAGCTACATTGTGCTTACCTCCTGGATGGCCGTCATGACAACATGTTGAACGGACTCCTCCAGCGTCATGATATGCTGGATGTATTCTGAAAGGGAAAAGTGCTTCAGCCATCGAACGGTATCACATTCGCCGCGTTAAAAAAAAAATGCATTGTATAAATGGCTCTGAAGTAATCGCAGGGACCAGAACCTCGGTTAAGTGGAGAACTTCCAGAAGAAACCCGAGCTAACAAGTGCTGCGTTAGAGCCTAAAAGTCCCCCGCCTCAAGGGCAGAGTTCTAATTCTAGCCTGCAGTGCCATTTGAACTCGGCACTCTCCCCGTGCTGGATTTTGCCATTGAGCAGCTGGGTAGTTTCATGGAATGCCACATGCCAACGCAGCATTCCATTTGTGGGCCGGGTTAGAGGCAGAAAAAGAAAGGACTTTGCAAATGAAAAAACAACTGGCTTAATAGCAGATCCAGAGCGATCCGCGCCCTGGAAAGTAGCACAGCTCTTTGGGGAAAGAGACAATGGACAATATATATGTGGAATTCTTTGCCTTTTCTGAGCCTTCCTGGAGCAGCTTGGTGTTGTGTCCCCCTCATCCCTCGCCCTACTGCCCAAAATTAAGTTTCAAATTCCCTAGAAGCATCAAATTTCAAATTTGATTAATGACATTTTCGTGCATTCTTTTTTTAAGTCTTCAGCAAATGGCTGCTGCTTAATGCAGAAATACTTTCTATTACAGGAATCTGTTGTGACAGCATCAAGCATTCTCAGATATGTGAAGTGCGACTCGATGCAGAGTAAACGGCTGTGCTACTCTACTCCCTATTTATACGTGAATGTTCTTGAAGTTGGTGATATTTTCAGCTGATGGGCACCAATGATAACACACAGTGACAAACGAAGGGCAGTTTTGCATTGGGGAACTTGCTCACAATTGCACAAGTCCAATTCATCTTAAGGGGAGATGGTGGCACAGTGGTAATGTCACTGGATTAGTAATACAGGGGCGACACGGTAGCACAGTGGTTAGCACTGCTGCTTCACAGCTCCAGGGACCTGGGTTCGATTCCCGGCTTGGGTCACTGTCTGTGTGGAGTTTGCACATTCTCATTGTGTCTGCGTGGGTTTCCTCCGGGTGCTCTGGTTCCCTCCCACAGTCCAAAGGTGTGCGGGTTAGGTTGATTGGCCATGCTAAAATTGCCCCTTAGTGTCCTGGAATGCGTAGATTAGAGGGATTAGCGGGTAAAATATGTAGGGATATGGGGGTAGGGCCTGGGTGGGATTGTGGTCGGTGCAGACTCGATGGGCCGAATGGCCTCTTTCTGTACTGTAGGGTTTCTATGATTTCTATGACTAGGGGATTTTCACAGTAACTTCATTGCAGTAATAATGTAAGCCTACTTGCGACAATAATAAATAAACTAAAAAAAAGAGACCCAGGCTCTGGAGACACGGGTTCAAATCCCGCCTCGGCAGCTGGTGGAATTTAACTTCAAATAATAAAAATCCGGAATTGATAGCTTGTCTCAGTCATGGTGACTGCGACAACTTTCATCGATTGTCATAAAGACCCATCAGGTCCCATAGGGAAGGAAATCTGCTGACCTTAACTAATCTGGCCTACATGTGGCTGCAGACCCACAGACCCTGCTTGGCTCTTAACTGCCTGCTGAAATGGCCTAGCAAGCCATCAATTCAAGGGCAATTAGGGATGGGTGACGAATGCCATACTTGAAAGTGGTGCCCACATCCTATGAAATAAAAAAAAAAGCTCATGACCAAGAATGGCCGAACAGACCGTCATCCTGTACAAGCGGCACAGTGGTTGGCACTGCTGCCTCACAGTGCCAGGGTCCTGGGTTCAATTCCAGCTTTGGGTGACTCGAGCGTGGCATTTGCACATTCTTCTCGTGTCTGCGTGGGTTTACTCCGGATGCTCTGGTTTCCTCCCACACTCCAAAGATGTGCTGGGTGGGTGGATTGGCCATGCTAAATTGCCCCTTCGTGTCCAAAGATTTGCAGGTTAGGTGGATTGGCCATGCTAAACTGACCCGTCCCAGGTTAAACACGTGGGGTTACGGGGATAAGGCCTGGGTGGGATTGTTGTCAGTGCAGGCTCGATGGCCTCCTTCTACCCTGTAGATATTCTAGGATTCTAGGAAACTTGGGATGCGTTGGAAGCCAAGTGTTGGATCGGAAAGGACAGCATTCAATAATCCACTGCAGCATCCCTGTTCCTCGGTTTGTAATGTTGTGGTAGTTGCACAGCAGCAAGTTAGGAGGTACTGTATGGCCCACTATACCGGCTGGCACCTCACCTTGCTTCTTCTCACAGCTGACGGCGCAGCCAAGCACAAGCTGCAGCATTCGACCGAGCTCGGCTGCATCCGAGTGTTCTCCTATTAGATTAACCTCTGGCAGACTGTACTCGGAAATCTGGTGACCTAGAACCTGAAGAGTAGAACAATTGAAACAAAGTTAACTTGAAGCACTCATTAATAATTCTCTACTTTCAGGGCAACAGACTGCGTGTCAAAATCCAAAATTTAACATTTGGAGAACGCTTCCACAGGTAGGTGTACTGACTTTTGTTCTGAAGGTGTGTTTTAAAAGTTGCAATGTTCAGTATCAATGTACGCAGCTAATGGTGATTGCTAGTCTAGTGTTACAGAATATGTGAAAACTGATGTTCTAGTCTTTAGTTTTGAAGGTTTACTGCTGTCTTTTATGACCATTTTTCTCACCTAATCTATCCAGCCAATGCAGAGAACACAGGTCAGTCTATTACAATTTTCGTTTTTGCATTCACATTTCTTCTTTTCCAAAAGATCTGATGGGTGCAATTCTACACAGGCTTGGGTTCACCTTTGCATAAGTGGCTTTTTAAGACCTCATAGAAAGAATTGTTAAGGTGTTTAATATAGTAACCAAAAGGCTACACATTTGTACATTTTCCAGCAGCCACTGGGCAGTAAATCAGGAACTCCTGGATGGTTCTCCTTTCCTGGCTTGGGGACAATAAAGTCCAATGCAATGCTCCAGTTGGGACCCTATATGAAGATAGTCAACTCAACTTAAAGCAGACTCTGAACCGCAGACCTTTGCACGGTGGTTAGCACTGCTGCCTCACAACGCCAGGGACCTGGGTTCGACTTCCGGCTTGGGTCACTGTCTGCGCAGACTCTGCACAGTGACCCAAGCCGGGAATTGAACTATGGTACCTGGTGCTGTGAGACAGCAGTGCTAACCACCGTGCCACCCTGCTGCCTCACAGCACCAGGGACTCGGGTTCAATTCCGGCCTCGGGTGACTGTGTGTGTGGAGTTTGCACATTCTCCCAGTGTCTGCGTGGGTTTCCTCTGGGTGCTCCGGTTTCCTCCCACAGTCCAAAGATGCGCAGGCTAGGTGGATTGGCCACGCTAAATTGCCCCTTAGTGTCAGGGGAATTAGTAGGGTAAATACATGGGGTTATGGGGAGAGGACCTGGATGGGATTGTTGTTAGTGCAGGCGATGGGCCGAATGGCCTCCTTCTGCACTGTAGGGCTTCTATGATTCTTCGTGGCTAAATAACTACAAGTGATGCTCTTAGTCAATGAAGATGCAGCTGTCAAGATAATGAAAAGTGAAATATCCCGACTTTCACACATTGCAAGTCAGCATTTTATAATTTGCGGTAAAAGCATCCATGAAAACACAAGTCTAAGGAAGATGAGAAAAATGCTACCACAAAAGCCACAATGATATTAATACCATCCAAGTCGGAAGTTGTGATTACACACCAAACTTTACAACAAATGTCTTTTTGTATCCTTTTGCCCATAAAGGAATAAATACACTTTGAATATTAATGAATTGGTGTTGAAATAACTTTGACACATACTGAAGATATGAAAGGTGCACCAAGGATGGGAATTATTTTTTTAATAGAACACATGCACATTTAGAATACAAGAGTAGGGATGTACATCTGAGGCTGTATAAGGCTCTGGTCAGACCCCATTTGGAGTATTGTGAGCAGTTTTGGGCCCTGTATCTAAGGGAGGACGTGCTGGTCTTGGAAAGGGTCCAGAAGAGGTTCACAAGAATGATCCCTGGAATGAAGAGCTTGTCGTGTGAGGAACGATTGAGGACTCTGGGTCTGTACTCGCTGGAGTTTAGAAGGATAAGGGGGGATCTTATTGAAACTTACTGGATACTGTGAGGCCTGGATAGAGTGGACGTGGAGAGGATGTTTCCACTAGTAGGAAAAACTAGAACCAGAGGGCACAACCTCAGACTAAAGGGACGATCCTTTAAAACAGAGATGAGGAGGAATTTCTTCAACCAGAGAGTGGTGAATCTGTGGAACTCTTTGCTGCAGAAGGCTGTGGAGGCCGGGTCATTGAGTGTCTTTAAGACAGAGATAGATAGGTTCTTGATTAATAAGGGGATCAGGGCTTATGGGGAAAAGGCAGGAGAATGGGGGATGAGAAAAATATCAGCCATGATTGAATGGCGGAGCAGACTCGATGGGCCGAGTGGCCTAATTCTGCTCCAATGTCTTATGGAGACAAACCACACTGCAGAACATTACACCGTTCGCTGTGCTTGACCCAGAGTCTTTCTGAATGAAAAATGGCATATTCAAGTTCCCAAACTATAGTCAGCATTGTCCCACTCCGAGGGTGGAAATTTCCCATCCTGCCACGGGAATCGTAACGGGCGGGACACAGACCATGCAAAAGTTCATTGTCGTCTGGTGGGTTTTTTCGGTCTTGGGGTGAATGTGGCCGGAAAATCCCGCCCTTAGTGTTTCGAAGAGGCTCGCAACTATGGTTTATTGCCACGTATGGCAACATTCGCAAATTTCCCATGGCTGACATACTCTGAAAACAATCTAGTGTGCTGCTGATTTAGGTATACTTACATCATGATAATACTCCAACATGCTCTGAAGGATTTTCTTCAGGTTGCTTACCTGTAATACAAGAGATTTAAACAGTCAGAATCTTTCAGGCAAGCACATGGGAAGGCAATAGTCAGGATTTTGGTTCATCCCTAGATCACAATTTGCAAACTCAAAATAAAAGTATTGTTCAAACATTTCTTTTTAATATTCATTTAACGGGATGTGGGTGCCTCTGGCTGGGCCCAGCATTTGTTGCCCATCCCTAATTGCCCTTCATTTCAGAGAGCATTTGAGAGTCAACCATGTTGCTGAGGGTCTGGAGTCACATGTAGGCCAGACCAGGTAAGGACGGCAGATTTCCTTCCCTAAAGAACATTAGTGAACCAGATGGGTTTTTACAACAATCGACAATGGTTTCATGGTCACCATTAGACTTTTCATTCCAGATTTTTACTGAATTCAGATTTCACCATCTGCCCTGGTGGGATTTGAACCCAGGTCCCCAGAGCATTACCCTGGGTCTCCGGATTCTAGTCTAGCGACAATACCACAACCTTCTCTAGAACTACATTCCAACGAGAGTATGGAAAAATCATTTTATATTGCACTGTCATATGTAATTTAAAGTTTGCTCACATACACCCGCAATAGTGTGATTTCAAACTTTTAGCACCTCAATGGAACATTGCAAGTTATCAGCAGCGTACGCGACCATTTTACCAGCAGTTAGCATCGCTGCCTCACAGCACCAGGGACCCGGGTTCGATTCCCGGCTTGGGTCACTGTCTGTGTGGAGTTTGCACGTGCTCCCCGTGTCTGCGTGGATTTCCTCCGGGTGCTCCGGTTTCCTCCCACAGTCCGAAAGACATGCTGGTTAGGTACATTGGCCATGCTAAATTCTCCCTCATTGTACCTGAACAGGCGCCGGAGTGTCGTGACTCGGGGATTTTCACAGTAACTTCATTGCAGTGTTAATGTAAGCCTACTTGTGACTAATAAATAAACTTTACTTTACCCTCTTGCCCATTAGCAAGAAAGTTCTCGAGTGCAAAAAACACTATTAACACGGATTTGTTTTTCTCTTTTGGGTGTTATTAATGGAGAAAACATTTACTCAAATATTATACAGAGTTTAGGTTTGTTTTGTTAGTAATTGATACTCTTAAAAACCAAGGTTCAAAGTTCATATTTCATTTCAACAGAAGGTTAAAGGTCATTCATACTTGTCCCTGCTGATAATCAACAGGGTTAGTCTCAATTCCCGACTTCTTTTTATAGCCACAGGCACAAACGTGAAGTACATCCTGCAGATTACCATTTGCAATATTTAACTCTGCTCTGATAATTCAGGTTTACGTCCAATGATGGATTCAAAAGACAACTTTAGCAAGCACAGTCCAACAAATACACTTCAAGATACCGTACGAAATACGCATACTGATTCAGCTTCTCCAAATTCAATTTTACTGTAATACTTGTAACTGTCCATTTAATGTACGACAGGGCGGCATGGTGGTTAGCACTGCTGCCTCATAGCGCCAGGGACCCGGGTTCAATTCCCGGCTTGGGTCACTGTCCGTGTGGAATCATAGAACCCCCACAGTACAGAAGGAGGCCATTCGGCCCATCAAGTCTGTATCGACCACAATCCCACCCAGGCCCTATTCCCGTAACTCCATACATTTACCCGACTAATCCCCCTGACACTAGGGTCAATTTAGCATGGCCAATCTACCTAACCTGTACGTCTTTGAACTGTAAGAGGAAACTGGAGCATTCAAAGACTATTTCCTCGGGTGGATGGAGCTATTACAAGGGGGCATAACTATAGGGTTCATGGTGGGAGATATAGGAAGGATATCAGAGGTAGGTTCTTTATGCAGAGAGTGGTTGGGGTGTGGAATGGACTGCCTGCAGTGATAGTGGAGTCAGACACTTTAGGAACATTTAAGCGGTTATTGGATAGGCACATGGAGCACACCAGGATGATAGGGAGTGGGATAGCTTGATCTTGGTTTCAGATAAAGCTCGGCACAACATCGTGGGCCGAAGGGCCTGTTCTGTGCTGTACTGTTCTATGTTTCTATGAAACCCACGCAGACACGGGGAGAACGTGCAAACTCCACACAGACAGTGACCCGAGGCCGGAATTGAACCTGCGTCCCTGGCGCTGTGAGGCAGCAGTGCTAACCACTGTGCCACCATGCTGCCCAAGTTTGCGCATTCTCTCTGTGTCTGCGTGGGTTTCCTCCGGGTGCTCCGGTTTCCTCCCACAGTCCAAAGATGTGCGGGTTAGGTGGATTGGCCATGCTAAATTGCCCCTTAGTGTCAGGGGGACCAGCTAGGGTAAATGCATAGGGTTATGGGGATAGGTGGGATTGTGGTTGGTGCAGACACGAAGGGTTGAATGGCCTCCTTCTGCTCTGTATGATTCTATAGATGTCAGTCTCAAAGATCCCTCCAAAAATAGGGGTTGACTTGTGCGCCGAGATTTTCAGCCATGGCCCGGTTTGCAACACTGTCGCCTCGAGTCCGAAGATCGTGGGTTCAAATCCTACTCCAGGATCTGAGCTCCAAAATCAAGGCCCACACTCAATTGCTGTTCTGAGGGAGAGCTGCACTGTTGGAAGCGCTGTCTTCTAAATTACTTCACTCAAAGGGTGGTGAATCTGTGGAATTCTCTAGCCCAGAGTACAGTGCATGTCTGAACACTAAACAAATTTGAGGAGATAGATTTTTTTTTTATTAGTAGCGGGATGAAGGGTTATTGGGAACGGGTAGGAAGGTGGAGGTGAGGCTGAGATGAGATCAGCCACGATCGTATTGAATGGTGGAGCAGGCTCGAGGGGCTGAACGGCCGATCCTGCTGCTTGTCCTTACGAGTACAATTTAAAAATTATAACTGAAAAACTGAGGTTGAGCATTGTCAGTCTACATTACAAGGTCAAGATTTGATAATACACATTAACCTCTCCGTGTCTGCGTGGGTTTCCTCCGGGTGCTCCGGTTTGCTCCCACAGTCTGAAAGACGTGCTGGTTAGGGGGATTGGCCGTGCTAAATTCTCCCTCAGTGTACCCGAACAGGCGCCGGAGTGTGGTGACTAGGGGATTTTCACAGTAACTTCATTGCAGTGTTAATGTAAGCCTACTTGTGACACTAATAAATAAATTTTAATGCAAGAAGATCATATCTAAAAAGGGGGTGTCAACTTGTATTCCAAGTATATGCAAAAACATGATTTTTGGGACTGGAAAAAGGCGGTCGCCCCAATTTACAATAGCCAAGGATAAAACTCTTCCCCTTTTCTCCTTGGAGCTCTAGGTTCCTGCTAGAATATGGGCTGACAAACATGGTTGGGTCTCCTGGATGTTGCCCACTCTTCATGCTTGGGGGCAGAGAATGAATATTAGTAGATCATCTGATTGCGTGGGGCACAGGCCATGAGAAACAAATAAAAGGGAGAAAAACAAAGATCAACTAGATTTCCAGAAACTGAAGGTAGGCATGGAATGCGGTGAATTGCATGGTTTGTAATTAGAAAATAGTTGCCTGAGTTACAAATTTCTTGAGAGAGAAAAAAAATCTATTGGTAAACCATTGTTGAACAGATTGTTGGATTCTAAAGGGTGGGAAAGAAAAACTTGGCCATGTTCTAACTAGTCCTTATTTCAAAGTGCTGCACTTTGTTGAAACATGTCCAATAAAAAGAGCATTATGCTTATTATTTGAACACTAAGAGATTAAAGTGATATGGAGATGGTGCAGGAAGCGGAATTGAGATAGAAAATCAGCCTTAATCCGAACGGCCACTGATACTCCAAGTTCTCATATCACAGAATCCCTACAGTGCAGAAGGAGGCCATTTGGCCCTTCGAGTCTGCACCGATCACAATCCCACCCAGGCCCTATCCCCATAACCCCATATATTTACCCTAGCTAATCCCCTGACACTAGGGTCAATTTAGCATGGCCAATCAACCTAACCCACACATCTTTAGACTATAGGAGGAATCCCACGCAGACACGGGGAGAACGTGCAAACTCCACACAGATAGTGAGGCTGGAATTGAACCCGGGTCCCTGGCGCTGTGAGGCAGCAGTGCTAACCACTGTGCTACTATGCCACCCTGATTAAGGACATAACATGACTAAGAACATAACATTGTATGTCCTTAATCGGGGCGGCATGGTAGCACAGTGGTTAGCACTGCTGCCTCACAGCGCCAGGGACCCGGGTTCGATTCCCAGCTTGGGTCACTATCTGCGTGGAGTTTGCACATTCTCCCAGTGTCTGCGTGGGTTTCCTCCGGGTGCTCCAGTTTCCTCCCACAGTCCGAAAGATGTGCTGGTTAGGGTGCATTGACCCGAACAGGCACCGGAGTGTGGCGACTAGGGGAATTTCACAGCAACTTCATTGCAGTGTTAATGTAAGCCTTACTTATGACGAATGAATAAACTTTAATTTTGCTTTGCTCCAAGTTCTTATGTTCTGAACCTACCTTCACTGTATCACCGCTTGTACAAACTTCCAATAAATGTCAATGAATGATGATTAGGTGTTGGGACCCCTTTTTCTACCAGAAACTGTAAGTTGATGTTGTTGATTCAATTGAGATCAACTAACTCACTCGAGGCTGGAATCTTTCATTCTTAGCTGGTGCGTTCATCCAGTGAACTACTAAGTTTCTTGTTAAAGGTTTCAAGGCCTCACTGCAACATCAGTACAAAGCGATGGTCGCGGACTGCAGTCCCTCAGAGTGTACAATGTCATCTCTCACTTAAATCTCAGCAGATGCACAGAACAAACCCATTAATCAATCAATCCTTTGTCGCCAATTCACTTTTATCAACTTTATGAATCACTAATACGAATCACAGTCCACCACATTGTGTAACTTTATACCAAAAACAGATTTTCTTGAGAATTGACCTGTTGCACAGCTGTGGCACTGGGAAGACAGCTGGGATCAAAAGTGCTTCCAGCGCATAGCTGAGGGGGAAAAAAAGATCCGAACAAGCTTCACAGTAGGTGAACACATACACAGTACAAAAAAACACACTACTTCTTTGACACTCTTATCAGATAGGTTACAGGCTGCCAAGTCATCGTGGGTAGCAGAGTGGTTAGCACTGCTGCCTCATAGTGCCAGGGACCCGGGTTCGATTTCTGGTTTGGGTCACTATCTGTGCGGAGTTTGCACGTTCTCCTTGTATCTGCATGTGTTTCCTCCGGGGGCTCTGGTTTCCTCCCACAGTTCGAAAGACATGCTGGTCAGGGTGCATTGTCATGCTAAATTCTTCCTCAGTGTAACCCGAATAGGCGCCGGAGTGTGGTGACGAGGGGATTTTCACAGTAACTTCATTGCAGTGTTAATGTCAGCTTACTTGTCACACTAAATAAAATAAAATACTGGCAAGGGAGGATATAAAACTTCAAGGAGGAGTCTTTTCCTGCTCCCTCCGTTACGGTTCTACGATCACCACACCTCAGGCAAGGTTGAGAAGGCTGACCTCAGCTGATACGGGAATTGAACCTGTGTCCTTGGCGTCGCTCTGCATCACTAACCAGCTATCCAGCCAACTGAGCTTTACTTACTTTACCAGTGCACCTTCCAAATAGCTGCCTTCCGAGACAAACTTTGAATGGGTATTACAGCCAAGCAGGACCCCCTGTGACGTGAGCACCTTACAGCAGGTGACTGCAGATAACGATCCAACGTGGAACCACAGACAGCTGCTTCCCTTGCTTGCTGAAAGGCTATTGTGACCTAGTGCCCCCATTTCAGCAGTGATTAAAGCTGCTATCTACATCAATGGAGAGTACTAGAATTTTGTTCCATTTCCACATTATACTGAATATTTCGGTCATTCTGTACAATTCAGGGTCCACCAACAGACTAGGCTTTAACACTAATCGGCCTACAAAACCCATGCTTGTTTAAGTTGACCTTTTTTCCAAACGAGTAAAAATAATCATAATCTATCACCATACCTTCAGCCTCCAGTCACTGATATCTTCCCGAATGCGCCCTAACCAGGCCTCATTAAACCAGGAGGGATCACTGTTTTAAAAAAAAAAAGAAACAGAGGATAACTGAAACTAGTTCCAGGAAACAATACAGAAAAGCGTGCGAATCTTTCAGCACAATCGAGAGCAACAGATGACATGACCCCAGAAAATGGAGAGCGAGTGGCGTTTCAGGTACTCTGAAAGACTTAACTTGGCATATTCCATACAGGGAACTGTAATGGCGAGGTCCACGAGGTTGGCCTCTTGGAGTATGAGCTCCCTGATTGACCCATTATTGTCTGCTCAATCAGGGAGTGAAGTGGGAAGTTGCTAATTAGTTAATAAGATACATAACATTTAGATAAAAGCAAATTACTGTGGATGCTGGAATCTGAAACCAAAAGAGAAAATGCTGGAAAAGTACTGGGCGATCGCTTTGCTGAGCACCTCCGGTCTGTGCGCAATCAGGACCCTGACCTTCTGGGTTGCTGCCATTTTAACACACGACCCTGCTCCCATGCCCACATGTCTGTCCTTGACTTGCTGCAATGTTCCAGTGAAGCTCAACGCAAACTGGAGGAACAGCATCTCATCTTCCGGCTCGGCACTTTACAGCCTTCCGGTCTCAACATCGAATTCAACAACTTCAGATGATTTGCTCTACCCCAGCTCCACCCCTTTGCTTTCATTCTATTTTATTTTATTTTTTTACTGTTCTCGACCTTTTATTTCTTTATTGTCTTTCTTCATTTCTCTTCCCCCCCCCACTCTTTTCCCCTACTTTATCCCCTTTCCCTTACCTTTCCCCCCCCATTGCTTCTCCTTTTCTAAATCTTACCTCTGTCCTCCCCCCACCACCTCCCCCAACATCTTAATTTTAGCTTCTCTGCCGTTTGGCCATCCACACCCTTTATTCTCTCGGTGGACTGCCATTAGCAGCCTTTCCCCTGGCTTCTGCGGCTATGACTCATCTTTCATTCCCTCTCCCTGCAGTATAAATATCTCCCACTTCTCTACGCCTTTTAGCTTTGACAGAGTCGTCTGGACTCGAAACGTCAGCTCTTTTCTCTCCTTACGGATGCTGCCAGACCTGCTGAGATTTTCCAGCATTTTCTCTTTTGGTTTCAAAATACATTTAGACACTGAAAAGACTACCAGTAAAGTTAAATGATCCTTGAAACAAACTTAGTAAGCCAATGAGACTAATAGTTTACACGTATGTGAATGCAGTAAGAGAATTGAACAAATCATTATGACTTTAAAACATCTATATTGATATTTTTAAATGAATGAATTCTTGCTCAGCCGAAAGCCGGTTAGCGTAAGGGATGATGGCAAAGGTGAAGAGTTCACAGCCAAAGGCCTGGGAACCCTGTAGTTAGCAAAATACATATCAAAGTTTCTGGTGAGCGAACATATCTTACAACATTATGAATAGGGATATTCATTGTCTAGACATTGAGTAAATACGTACCTCAACGCAGGATCACACGTCTATCCAGTTTGGCACTGAGCCGAGGGGAATGTTCACTTTGACCTCTATGATGAGCGTCAGAAGTGGCGTTAGCCAAGATGGGAGTTAGCGTCCGGATGAAATGGACGAATGAGATATCATTATGCTGGATGGTGAAATGCAATTGGATGAGGTGTATGTCAGGAATTATTATTGATGTATGTTTACTGAAAGTAATTGATTTAAAACTAATATGAGGCAGGAATAATTGATAAGAAAAAGTATAATTGATCTGTTTTTGATTGTAAACGTCAGATTCATCAGAGAGGTTCTGCCGCCCTATCACAGGGCTGCTTAATTGTTTTCATGATCTCCGATCAGTTGCTTGGTGTGTTTTTGTTAAATAAGTGTTACGTCTTTATACAGAGATATCCGCTTCTTGGGTTTTGTATTGTCTGTAGTTAAAGACAGTACCAGCCATCTCAATTTACTCCACAACAGAGACTCTCTCCTCTAAATAAATATGGGAACGTCAAGTCTACTGGCACTCCGGATTCTGACTTTGTGCCTGAAGCACTCTTAGGAGTGGAATTGAGTTTGTAAATAAAGGGAAGGGACTCTGGCCTCTGAGGACTTACTGCAGGAACAATAGCACAGTGGTTATGTTACAGGGTTTGTAATCTCGAGGCCTGGACCAGTGCTCCAGAGACAGGATTTCAAATGGCAGCCGGGGAATTTAAAATCAATTGAGAAAAAATAAATTGAATAAAAATGTCAGTGACAGCAGCCACGAAACTACCAATCGTCATTTCAAATCCATCTTGTTCACTAATGCCCTTTCGGGGAGTCTAAAACTAGAGGGCATAGGTTTAAGGGTGAGAGGGGAGAGATACAAAAGGGTTGAGAGGGGCAATATTTTCACACAGAGGGTGGTGGGTGTCTGGACTGAGCTGCCAGAGGTAGTAGTAGAGGCGGGTACAATTTTGTCTTTTAAAAAGCATTTAGACAGTTACATGGGTAAGATGGGTATAGAGGGATATGGGTCAAATGCCTGCATTTGGGATTAGCTTGGTGGTAAAAAATGGGCGGCAAGGACAAGTTGGGCTGAAGGGCCCGTTCCACGCTGTAAACATTTTGGCTGGAATTTTACCGCCTCGTCTGCCCCGGAATCAGGGCGGGCGAGGCTCGCAGAATGGAATTCTCCTTTGACCTCGGGCAGGATTTTATGAGCCTCGCCCGAGCGAGGTCGTAATATCCCACCCAATGATTCGTGCGGCCCACTCACTAGCCTAGGTTGCCCATTACTGCTCTAGAGCATGAATTAAACAGGCCATTCGACCCAACTAGTCCATGTTGGTATTTATGCTCCACAAGAGCCTCACCCAACCCTTCTTCATCCAACCCTATCAGTATAACCTCATTCGTCCCTCGTGTGTTTATTCAGTTCCCCCCTAAATACCTCGACGCGGTTCACATTAGCAACTCCATGTGGTAGCACGTCCCACATGCGTAGGTCAGCACGGTGGCACAGTGGTTAGCACTGCTGCCTCATAGCACCTGGGACCCAGGTTTGATTCCCGGCTTGGTCACTGTCTGTGTGGAGTTTGCACATTCTCCCCGGGTGAGGGTGGTGAGTGTCTGGAACAAGCTGCCAGAGATAGTAGTAGAGGAGGGCACAATTTTGTCTTTTAAAAAGCATTTAGATAGCTAAGTTTAAGTTTATTTATTAGTGTCACAAGTAGGCTTACATTCACACTGCAATGAAGTTACTGTGAAAATCCCCTAGTCGCCACATTCCGGCGCCTATTCGGATACACCGAGGGAGAATTTAGCATGGCCAATTCACCTAACCTGCACATCTTTAAACTGTAGGAGGAAACCGGAGCACCTGGAGGAAACCCACGCAGACATAGTGAGAACGTGCAAACTCCACACAGACAGTGACCCAAGCCGGGAATCGAACCCCGGTCCCTGGCGCTATGAGGCAGAAGTGCTAACCGCTATGCCACCATGCTGCCCTACATGGGTAAGATGGGTATAGAGGGATATGGGCCAAACGCGGGCAATTGGGACTAGCTTAGTGTTTAATAAAAGGGCGTCATGGACAAGTTGGGCTGAAGGGCCTGTTTCCATGCTGTAAACCTCTATGACTCTATCTGCCATCTTTACCCAGTCTGACCTACACACTTCAGACCCACAGAAATGTCTCAACTACCCTTCTGAATGGTATTCAAGAAGACTGTTCACCCCAACCTTCCCAAAAGGCAATTAAAAATGGTCAATAAATGCCAGTGACAATTTTATCCCATGAATGGGGAGATTGAAGAAAGCTTTTCGATAGTGCAATGAAAAACATTAATCCACTAATTGCAATGCAAAGGAATACCGATCCCCTTCTTCCTGTCATACACTCAGTACAAGGTGGCCATTTCCACATAGTAAACAGATAAAACATTTATTTTTAGGATGTTAGCATCACTGGTTAGGCCAGTATTTATGGTCCATCCCCAATTGCCCTTCAGCTGAAGGGCTTTCTGGGCCGGTTTAGAGGGCATTTAAGAATCAACGACATTGCTGGAGTCGCATGTAGGCCAGACCGGGTAAGGACGGCAGATTTCCTTCCCTAAAGGACATTAGTGAACCAGATGGGTTTTTAACGACAATCGACAATGGGTTCACGGTCACTGAGACGGGCTCTTAATTCCAGATTTTGATTGAATTTAAATTCCACCAGCTGCCTTGGTGGAATTTGACTCCAGTCCCCAGCGCATTGCTCTAAGTCTCTGGATTGCTAGTCCAGTGATAATATCACTACGCCACTGCCTCCCCCAAATTTAAAATCACTACTTTGTGCTGGCGCCACTTTTCAAACTCCCACCTGCGGCATCGCAGACTGTAAATACAGTTTCACATGATCCAAATTCACAGTTTATATTGTGGAGTAGACTCGGGATAAGAAATCACTGGATATGCTGGAGATAATGTTGCTCATTTGTTTGAAGTGGCTTCGGACATTCGCTCTGTCAGACAGAAGAGGGAAAGAGGAACGCGCTCTTGGATAAGTGCGCTTAAGAGTTTAACCTACACCCAGTCCTACCAGAACAGAATGACAGCTTCAAATGGTAGGGACCAGTGGCAACTGGAATACCACCACTCGCAAGTTCCCCTCCAAGCGACACACCATCCTGGTTTGGAAGTATATCGCTGTTCCTTCATAGGTCAAAATCCTGGAAATCCCTCCCTAGCGTGGGGTTCCTTCAGGTGCTCCGGTTTCCTCCCACACACTGGCTGTGAAAAATTGCCCCTTAGAGTCAGGGTGATTAGCAGGGTAAATACAAAGGGGTCTCGTGGATAGGATGAGATTGTCAATGCAGGCTCGATGGGCCAAATGGCCTCCTTCTGCACTGTACAAAAAACAAAGAAAATTACAGCACAGGAACACGCCCTTCGGCCCTCCAAGCCTGCACCGACCATGCTGCCCGACTTAACTAAAACCCCCTACCCTTCCGGGGACTATATCCCTCTTTTCCCATCTCATTCATGTACTTGTCAAGACGCCCCTTAAAAGTCACGACCGTCTCCGCTTCCACTACCTCCCCCGGCAACGAGTTCCAGGCACCCACCACCCTCTGTGTAAAAATTCTGCCTCGTACATTTCTTTTAAAACTTGCCCCTTGCACCTTAAACCTATGCCCCCTGGTAATTGACTCTTCCACTCTGGGAAAAAGCTTCTGACTATCCACTCTGTCCATGCCTCTCATAATCTTGTAGACTTCTATCAGGTCTCCCCTCAACCTCCGTCGCTCCAGTGAGAACAAACCAAGTTTCTCCAACCTCTCCTCATAGCTAATGCCCTCCATACCAGGCAACATCCTGGTAAATCTTTTCTGTACCCTCTCCAAAGCCTCCACATCCTTCTGGCGGTGTGGCGACCAGAATTGAACACTCTATTCCAAGTGCGGCCTAACTAAGGTTCTATAAAGCTGCAACATGACTTGCCAATTCTTAAACTCAATACCCCGGCCGATGAAGGCAAGCATGCCGTATGCCTCCTTGACTACCTTCTCCACCTGCGTTGCCACTTTCAGTGACCTGTGTAGGGATTCTAAGACAGCACTGTGGGTTGTATCATGGACTGCAGGGGTTCAAGACGATAGCCCTCTTAAGGGCAATTGGGGCTGGGCAATAAGGATGCTGACCTTGCCAGTGACACCCGTGTTCCGTGAAATAATAAACTTGCCTTTACCACTGCCAGCAATCTGCCCTCCAGAGACGGGAGAGAAACAATTTCATGATGTGGTAATGTGTCTTGGAAATAATGAAGAGGATCCTGTTTCAATTATACTACTGCCTCCTAAAAACCTTAAGTGCACATTTCCAGTCAACAGCCTCCATTATCAATTCCTGCGTGCATATTTAATAGACACTATGTAAAATTGCAACTATACTTGCCTGGCAATGGAAATACTGCAGCACGACATTGGACAGTTGTATTTAAAATGTAGGATGAGGAATTTATAATGGAAGTAATATGAGGTATAAGGATACTAAGGTGACACAGTGGTTAGCCCTACTGCCTCACAGCGCCAGGGACCCAGGTTCAATTCCAGCCTCGGGTGACTGTCTGTGTGGAGTCTGCACATTCTCCCAGTGGCTGCGTGGGTTTCTTCCGGATGCTCCCGTTTCCTCCACAGTCCGAAGAGTTGCGGGTTAGGCTGATTAGCCATGTTAAATTGCCCCTTAGTCAGAGGACACATGTGATGGGGATAGTGCCTGGGTGAGATTGTCGTCAGTGTAGGCTCGATGGGCTGAATGGCCTCCTTCTGCACGAGAGGGCTTCTATGATCTCTACACTTTATTTCAATTAATCAGTCACTAACTCTACATTACCTAAACACTGCATAAATTTTACTGCACATAGTTAGAAGTCTCACAACACCAGGAGACCTCTTACTGTGCCCACCTCAGTCCAATGCCAGCATCCCCACATCTTTACTGCTTATGTGCAAGGTGCGTGAGATCCAACTGAACGAAGAACAGTACAGCACAGGAACAGGTCCTTCGGCCCATCAAGCCTGTGCCGATCACGTTGTCCTATCTAGACCAACTGCTTATATCCCTCTATTCCCCGCCTGCTCATGTGTCTATCCAGATAAGTCTTAAAATGTCACCAACATGTCTGCCTCAACCACCTCACTTGGCAGCGCATTCCAGGTCCCCACCACCCTCTGTGTAAAAAACTTCCCCCGCACATCTCCACTGAACCTTTCCCCCCTTATCTTGAACTTGTGCCCCCTTGTAATTGTCATTTCTGCCCTGGGAAAAAGCTTCCAACCGTTCACCCTATCTATACCCCTCATAATTTTATAAATTTCTATCAGGTCACCCCTCAGCCTCCGTCTTTCCAGGGAGAACAATCCCAGTTTATTCAATCTCTCCTCATAGCTAATACCCTCCATACCCGGCAACATCCTGGCAAACCTTTCTGTACTCCCTCCAAAGCCTCCATGTCCTTCTGGTAGTGTGGCGAGCAGAATGGGACAAAGTATTCCAAATGTGGCCTAACCAACATTTTATACAACTGTATCATAATTTGCCAACTTTTATACTCGATGCCCTGGCTGATGAAGGCAAGCATGCTGTATGCCTTCTTCACCACCTGTGCTGCCACTTTTAAGGATCTGTGGATCTGTACTCCCAGATCTCTGTGTGTGTCTAGGTTCCTGATGGTTCTGCCATTTATTTTATAGCTCTCACCTGAATTGGATCTACCAAAATGCATCACCTTGCATTTGTCTGGATTAAATTCCATCTGCCATTTCTCCGCCCAATTTTCCAGCCTATCTATATCCTGCTGTATTCTCTGACAATCTTCATCACTATCCGCAACTCCAGCAAGCTTAGTATCACTCGCAAACTTGCTAATCTGACCAGCTACATTTTCTTCCAAGTCATTTATATATATTACAAACAACAAAGGTCCCAGCACTGATCCATGCGGAACACCACAAGTTACAGACCTCCATTCAGAAAAACGCCCTTCCACCGCTACCCTCTGTCTTCTATGGCCAAGCGAGCTCTGAATCCATCCAGCTAGTTCACCCTTGATCCCGTGTGATTTAACTTTTTGCACAAGCTTGCCATGAGGACCTTGTCAAATGCTTTACTAAAGTCCATGTAGACAACATCCATGACCATTCCCTCGTCAATCATTTTTGTCACCTCCTCAAAAAAACTCAATCAAATTAGTGAGACATGACCTCCTTCGTACAAAACCATGCCGTCTGTTGCTAATAAGGCCATTCAGTTTCAAATGTGTATAGATCCTATCCCTAAGTATCTTCTCCAACAATTTCAGTATCACTGACGTCAAACTCACTGGTCTATAATTCCCCGAGTTATCCTTGCTACCCTTCCTAAATAACGGGACAACATTGGCTATCCTCCAGTCCTCTGGGACCTCACCTGTGGCCAACGAGGAAATAAAGATTTCTGTTAAAGGCCCAGCAATTTTGTCTCTTGTCTCCCTCAGTAATCTGGGATAGATGCTATCTGGCCCTGGGGATTTGTCTACTTTGATGCTTTTTAAATACACCTATCACTTCCTCCCTCGTAATGATAACTTGCTCTAGAGGGTTTACATATCCTTCCGGGACTCCATCAATCAACACGCCCCTCTCCTTTGTGAATACAAAGTACCCATTAAGGATCTCACCCACTTCCTTTGATTCTATGCATAATCTCCCTTTGTCCTTGTGTGGACCAACTCTTCCTTGAGCTATTCTCTTGTTCCTAATGGCTTGGGATTCTCCTTAATCCTGCCTGCCAAGGACATTTTGTGACCCTTTTTGCCCTCCTAACTTTGAGCTATTTTCTACTTCCGCTGTATTCTTCAAGTGCTTCATCTGATTTTAGTTACCGAGACCTTATGTATGCATCCTTTTTCTTTTTGACTAGACTCACAATTTCCCTGGTCATCCATGGTTCCCGAATCCTGCCTTTCCTGTCCTTCCTTTTCACAGGCCTTCCTTTTCACAGGCACTTGCCTGTCCTGCACTCCAATCAACTGCTCCTTAAAAAACTCCCATATGCCAGATGTGGATTTACCCTCAAACAGCCTCCAAATCCTGCCCAATCCGGTTGTAGTTAGCCTTCCCCCAATTTCACACCTTAATCCTAGGACAACACTTGTCCTTTTCCATGAGCATCCAAAAAGTTACAGAACTATGGTCACTGTTCACCACATGTTCCTCCACTGCAATTCTGATGACCTGGCCGGGCTCATTTCCTAGTACCAGGTCCCGTATAGCCCCCTCTCTAGTCAGACTATCTACACATTGTCCCAAAAAACCTTCCTGGACACACTTAAATTCCTCACCATCCAGACCCCTAGCACCAAGGGATTTCCAGTCAATAAGAGGAAAATTAAAGTCTCACACTATAACAACCCTATTATTTCTACACCTGTCCAGAATCTGCTTACATATCCGCTCTTCAACTTCCTGTGGGCTGTTGGGAGGCTTGTGGTATACCCCCATCATAGTGACTGCCCCCTTCCTGTTTCTGAGCTCTACCCACCGTGCCTTATTACATGATTCTTCCAAGGTGTCCTCCCTCTGAATAGCTGTAATATGTTCCCTAACCAGTATTGCAACTCCCCCACTTTTGCCTTTCCCTCTGTCTCATCTAACCGGAAAATTTAGCTGTCCCTCTTTTAACCAAGTCTCCGTTACCGCAACCACATCCAAGTTCCGCGCAGGAATCAAAGCTCTAAGTTCATCTGTCTTATCTGTTATACTCCTTGCATTGAAGCAGATGCACTCCAGACTTCCAGGCCCACTGAGTTCGACCTCCCCCAGCCTGCTCTTCCTATTAGCTAGCCTGGCCTTGGTACCATACTCATCCCCAGTCTCTACACTTGCTGACCTACTGTTCTGATGCCCATCCCCGTCTAGTTTAAATTGCTTCAAAGTCAATAGTCCTGTTCAGATACCACTTAGAAAACCATTAATCCCACTGTCTAAACTTGGCTTACAACCATTTTCAAATAATTATATAACATTACATATTAGCGTTCTTTCATTTCATTCTTTCATGGGATGTGGGCATCGTTGGCTAGGCCAGTGTTTACTGCCTACCCTGAATTACCCTCAAGAAAGGTGGTGGTGAAAGACTTTCTTGAACTGCTGCAGTCCATGATTTGTAGGTTCCCCCCCATAATACGTTTAGGGAGGGAGTTCCAGGATTTTGACCCAGCGACAATGAAGGAACGGCAATATATTTCCCAAGTCAGGATGGTGAGTGGCTTGGAGTGGAACTTGCAGGCGGCGGCGTTCCCATGTGTCTGCTGCTCTAGTCCTCGGTGTAGAGTTTGCCAGTTTGGAAGGTGCTGTCAACATAGGCTTGGTGAGTGGCTGAAGTGCAACTTGTAGATGGTTCACGCTGCTGCCACTGTGCACCGGTGGTGGAGGAAGTGGATGTTGAAGATGGTGGACAAGGTGCCAATCAAGCGGGGCTGCTTTGTCCTGGGTGGTGTCGAGCTTCTTGAGTATTGTTGGAGCTGCACTTATCCAGGCAAGTGGAGAGTATTCCACCACACTCCTAACTTGTGCCTTGTGGATAGGCTTTGGGGAGTCAGGGGGTGAGTTACTCTGTTACCTGCTCTTGTAGCCACAGTATTTAAATGGCTGGTCCTGTTCAGTTTCGGGGCAATGGTAACCCCCCAGGATGTTGATAGTGGGGGAAATTCAAGAACATTTCACACCAGCAACTCTCACTTCCAAAATGTTAACTTTGAAATACGACCAAAACGTCTTTTACAACTTACATATGATTAAGGACCTGAGCGATTGCAACTCCACTGGTCAGCTGCTGTTTTGTAATGCAGGGCGACGGCACATGGAATGTCTGGAGCTAAGAGGTGAAAGATACAAATGTTAAACCAAAAGGCAAGACAACAGTAGGAAGCCTTTCTTAACACTGTTATTGAGACACTTGGGTTAAAGCCGTACACTAGGATAGAATCATACGATCTACAGTGCAGAAGGAGACCATTTGGCCTATCGACCCTGCACTGACAACAATCCCACCAGGCCCTATCCCCACAACCCCATGCATTTACCCTAGCTAGTCCCCCTGACACTAAGGGACAATTTAGCACGGCCAATCCACCTAACCCGCACATCTTTGGACCGTGGGAGGAAACCGGAGCACCCGGAGGAAACCCACACGGACACGGGGAGAATGTGCAAACTCCACACAGACAGTGACCCAAGCCGGGAATCGAACCCGGGTCCCTGGTGCTGTGAGGCAGCGGTGATAACCATTGTGCCACTGTGCTGCCCTAACGATGGTGATTTTTATAAAACTATTTCTGAATTTGATGGTTAAATCATTCAATCGTCACTGCTTAAAAAAGGTAAAATGCAGCAGCTGTATCGCAGCTCAGCACATCCCGAATGCTTCATAACCAATCACTGAAGTGCAGTAACTGCTACCTGGGCTAATATGACAGACAAATTGCAGATAGTAACAGCCCATAAGAGCTACTTGTGGAAGGAGAATGCTGGCCAGAATACCTGAAGAACTCCTTGCTCCGATCCTACAAGCAGTGTGATAGGATCTTGAACGTTCTCAGGAACAGGCACGGTGGCACAGTGGGTTAGCACTGCTGCCTCAGCGCCAGGGACCCGGGTTCGATTCCCGGCTTGGGTCAGTGTGTGAGTGTGGAGACTGCACGTTCTCCCCGTGTCTGCGTGGGTTTCCTCCTACAGTCTGAAAGACGTGCTGGTTAGGTGCATTGGCCATGTTAAATTCTACCTCAGTGTACCCAAACAGGCGCCGGAGTGTGGCGACTAGGGGATCTTCACAGTAACTTCAGTGCAGTGTTAATGTAAGCCCATTTTTGGCACTAATAAACAGCACTCCTCCCTCAATGCTGAATTCACGTGTCAGCATAGACCATGAGCTCAGGTTCTCTTCCCTGCTGCCATCAGGCTTTTGAATGGCCCTACTATATATTAAGTTGATCTCTCTCTACACCCTAGCTATGACTGTAACACTACATTCTGCACCCTCTCCTTTCCTTCTCTATGAACGGTATGCTTTGTTTGTATAGCATGCAAGAAACAATACTTTTCACTGAATACCAATACATGTGACAATAATAAAGTTTATTTACTAGTCACAAGTAAGGCTTACATTAACACTGCAATGAAGTTACTGTGAAATCCCCCTAGTCGCCACACTCCGGCGCCTGTTCAGGTCAATGCACCCCAACCAGCACGTCTTTCAGGCTGTGGGAGGAAACCGGAGCACCCAGAGGAAACCCACGCAGACACGGGGAGAACGTGCAGTCTCCACACACACACAGTGACCCAAGCCAGGAATCAAACCCAGGTCCCTGGCGCTGTGAGGCAGCAGTGCTAACCACTGTGCCGCCCTCCCTAAATCAAATAATAAAAATGAAATCACATGAGGCACGAATCAGCAGCTGATTCAGAGGTAAAAGTGCAAACAACAGAGCCAGACTGACACTTAAAAGATTAGATAGAAACGTCGTTCAAGCCCAACAGATCTGTACCCGAGTTGATGCTCTTCATATCTTACTTTAAGACATCCTTCTATTCCTTTCTCCCTCATGTACTTGCTAACTTTCTATTCAATGCATCCTTGCTATTTGACTCAACGACTCAGATTGAGAGCATTAAACTTAATCAAGTTTAACATTCTTTACTAGTGTTTCCCGTGGAGGAACAATGCTGTTTCCCACCAGACAAAAGAATCATTTGTTCTTCCCTTATGGGCATTATTTAAGGAATGAACACTGGCTAAAAGGCTGGGAGAGCGCGCTTCCCCCTCTTTACAGAATACAATGCGCACCCATAATGCACAATTAACTCAGGACAGGCAGTTAAAGCCTTGGTTTAAACATTTCAGCTGAAGGTTCGCAACTGCGATGATGCAACAGCAGAGCAGCACCACCCTGACGTGTCAGCTCAGATTATACTCAAGAACGCCTGGGCTCCTCAGTAACTTTTGCCACATCACTGGGTCTCCAGTTTCACATCAGGAACCTCATCAATGCTCAACACCAGAATTTGTTTAAATTGAAGACATGTTTCTAAGTTGTAAATTCTGTGGATAAAATTTAACCTGCATTGGTTGACCTCAAAAATCGCACGCTTGGATCATAAAATATTTATACTGCTCTCTTCAAACAAATGCCTGTGTTGTAGAATCAGAGAACATCAGAGTCAGGGGTCAGGTTTGGCACATACAAACATGCACAAATCATAGAATCACAGAATCCCCACAGTGCAGAAGGAGGCCATTCAGGCCATCGAGTCTGCACCGACCACAATCCCACCCAGACCCTGTAACCCCACACATTTACCCTGTTAATCTCCCTGACACTAAGGGTCAATTTAGCACGGCCAATCAACCTAACCCACACATCTTTGGACTGTGGGAGAAAACCCACACAGACACGGGGGGAACGCGCAAACTCCACACAGACAGTGACACAAGCTGGGAATCGCACCGGGGTGCCTGGCCTTGTGAGGCAGCAGTGCTAACCACTGTGCCACCGTTCCTCTATCCTGCACGCTAACGATAGAACTGGAGTTAAGTTACGGTTCAGGGAGAGACCATTCAGCCCCATCAGGTTTGCACCAGCCGAAAGAGAAAAAAATGAAATCTGTGTTCATTTTAATCCTAATTTCCAGCCCATAGGATCCATACAGTGCAGAAAGGGGACATGCAGCCCATCGAATCTGCACTGACTCGCCAAAAGAACATTCTACCTCGGCCCACCAGATCCCATGGCCACTATTTTGAAAAGCAGGAATTTTATCCCCAGTCTCCTGGCCAATATTTATCAGAATGTGTGAATGGCAGAACAGAGGTACAGATTGTTAAGGGACTACCTGAGGAATATGACAGTTATCCTGAAGGGGGACAACTCCGCCAACTCCAGCATGATGCCACGACTCAACACATCTTCCCTCACCCCCGTTAGCATTCCGTAGGGACCGTTCTCTCCAGAACACCCTGGTCCACTCCTCCATCACACCCAACACCTCACTCCCTGCCCATGGCACCTTCCCATGCAATAGAAGGTGCAACACCTGCCCCATTACCTCCTCCCTGCTCACCATCCCAAGGCCCAAATGCTCCTTTCAGGTGAAGCAGCGCTTCACCTACACCTCCTTCAATCTGGTCTATATTGCATTCGCTGCTCCCAATGCGGGCTACTCTACATCGGAGAGACCAAACGCAGACTGGGTGACACTTTGCAAAACACCTTTGGTCTGTCCGCAAGCAGGACCCAGACCTTCCTGTCGCTTGCCACCTCAACATACCACACTGCTCTCCAGTCCACATGTACGTCCTTGGCCTTTTGCAATGTTCTAGCGAACCCCGTTGAAAACTGGAGGAACGGCACCTCATCTTCCAATCGGGCACTTTACAGCCTTCCAGAGCGAGTTCAACAACTTCAGAGCATGAACTCTCCCCTCCACCTTCACTCCATTTCCATTTATTTTATTTCATTTCTTCGTTTCATCTCATTCATCCATTTTTATCACCCTTCATTTTTCCACTTCTCCATTCTTGCTCTCCATCTTGTCTCCGCCCTCCCCCCTCTGTGACAACTGCCACATTCCTCAGGTAGCCCCCTAACAATCTATACCTTTGTTCTGCCATTCACACATTCTGATTACTTAATAAGACGCTTTTAGCACCTTTCTCAGCCTCCTTCATCATCACCAAGACCGCAAGAAACCACAAAATGTCATGAGTGTAGTCCAATCCATCACGCAATCCAGCCTCCCATCCATTGACTCTGTCTACACTTCCCGCTGCCTCGGCAAAGCAGCCAACATAATTAAGCACCCAACGCATTCCCAAGCATTCTCTTTTCCACCTTCTTCCGTTGGGAGAAAGATACAAAAGTCTGAGGTCACGTACCAACCGACTCAAAAACAGCTTCTTCCGTGCTGCTGCCATCAGACTTTTGAATGGACCTACTTCGCATTAAGTTGATCTTTCTCTGCACCCTAGCTATGACTGTAACACCACATTCTGCACTCTCTCCTTTCCTTCTCTATGAATGGTATGCTTTGTCTGCATAGCGCACAAGAAACAATACTTTTCACTGTATACTAATACATGTGACAATAAATCAAATCATTTACATTTCCTTTGTCCAATTACACCCCCCCCCCCAACCCTTGTAGTATAAATCTCGTCTGATTCTCTTAGCTCTGACGAAGGGTCATCTAGACCCGAAACGTTGGTTCTATTCTCTCCCGCAGATGCTGTCAGACCCGCTGAGATTTTCCAGCATTTTCTAGTTTCAGATTCCAGTCAGTATTTTGCCTTGCTGCTGTTTGTCAGAGCTTGCTGTGTGTAAATATGCTGCTGGTTGTTGTCCATAACAGTGACTACACTTCAAAAGGTGGTGCTATATTTGGCTGTGAAGCACTTTGGGAGAAGCCAGAGGCGGTGCAAGGCGCTATATAAATGCAGGTCTTTGTTGTTTTCATCCTCTGCCCCCCTCCCCCCCCCCCGTGGATTGTCTCCCACTTCTCTCCTCATCCCGTGCGGCCAGCTCCTGGCTTTCACTCAGGTCTCCCTGCAGCTGGCGCCCTTCCAGCGGTGATATCTTCCAGCTCTGGGGAAAGAACATTAACTCACATCCTCCTGGCTGGGGGCTGCCATTTGAAGCGTTAGCTGCCACTTGGCAGTTGTTGCCTCTTTAAAAAGCTACCGCTTATCAATCTCACCCATAGCAAGAGGCTGTCGCACAGCTCGGCTTTGTCCAAGCTCATCCTTTCCTTTTTCAAAGCGGGGCTATTTTATCGACGACGCCACCGAATCCTCCTCGCTGGCAGCTCTCTCTCTCGCGCTCCTGTCCCTCACGCTTCGTTTCGCCTTCGCGCAACCCGTCCCCACCGGCATCCGTACCAACCGCCAACAACACCAGCCATCTACCGGCCCGGCCCGCCCCCCCCCTCCTCGCTAATACGCCTGCGTCAATTTACCAGCCTCCCCCGTTAATGCGCCGCGTCACTCTCCCAGCCAACCCCGCTAATGCGCCTGCGTCAATCTAGCGGCCCGTCCCCCCTCTTCGCTAATGCGCCTGCGTCAATTTACCAGCCAATCCTCTTAATGCGCCTGCGTCACTCTACCAGCCAACCCCGCTAATGCGCCTGCGTCACTCTACCAGCCAACCCCGCTAATGCGCCTGCGTCAATCTACCGACCGCCCTATACGCCTGATAATGCGCTTGCGTCAATTTACCAGCCAACCCCGCTAATGCGCCTGCGTCAACCTCCCAGCCAACCCCGCTATTGCGCCAGCGTCAATCTACCAGCCAACCCCATTAATGCGCCTGCGTCAATCTACAGCCAACCCCGCTAATGCGCATGCGTCAACCTCCCAGCCAACCCCCGCTAATGCGCCTGCGTCAATCTACAGCCAACCCCGCTAATGCGCTTGCGTCAATCTACCAGATCGCCCTCCCCGCTAATGCGCCTGCGTCAACCCATCAGCAACCTCCCCTAATGCGCCTGCGTCGACCTTCCGCTTTTGGTTGTCCTCGGCGATCGCCTGTTCCGAGTTGGTGCGGCTGTAGCAGCAGCAGCGGGAGCCGGAGCCGCGGCCTTGCTGCTTCCCCACCCCCAGAGAGAGACTGGAATTCCTGAATGAGAAGCTTCCCTGATGTTTGAGGGGGATGAAGCGGGTGGAGGAGGAGGAGGAGGTGGTGATGGGGGGGAGGGAGTGCTGAGCTAACTCTAACCCAGAGCCGCACAGGTAAGATGTTTCCAGAATCCTCTCCCCTCCTCATTATTCCCCCAAAACACTGCCCTCCTCTACCCAGTTAGGGAGCAGGAAGCGTCCCTCACCCTGCAGCAGCCTCCATCCTGCTGTCAAACAAAAGGCCTTTTCTTTAAACCTCAGGCTCTGCTTTTCCACAGAAAAAGCAGCAAATTTTCTCTATTTCTTTTGTCCAAAGTTCAACCTGAGGAAGAGTAACATGATTGTCCTGTTATCCCCCCCCTCCCCCTTGTGCCTCCTCCCTCTCTACCCCCCCCCCCCCCCATCAACTTTCCAAATAATTCATCCATTCCTCTGATTTGGCACCTCTTCCCCCAATTTTTATAATCCAAATTGAATTCTGAATTTCTTTGCATCAATGAGATAGTCATTGAGTTATTCAGCATGGAAACAGGCCCTTCGGCCCCATCCATCCATGCCGACCAGGTTTCCTAAACTGAGCTAGTCCCATTTACCTGCGTTTGGCCCATATCCCTCTAAACCTTTCCCATCCATGTACCTTGTCCAAGTGTCTTTTAAATGTTGTCATTATACCTGCCTCTACCACCACCTCTGGCAGCTTATTCTACACACGCACCACCCTCTCTTGTCATATGAGGAATGGTTGAGGACTCTGGGTCTGTACTTGTTGGCGATTAGGAGGATGAGGGGGGATCTTATTGAAACTTACGGGATACTGCGAGGCCTGGATTGAGTGGATGTGGAGAGGATGTTTCCTCTAGTAGGAAAAACTAGAACCAGAGGGCACAATCTCAGGCTAAAGGGACGATCCTTTAAAACAGAGATGAGGAGGAATTTCTTCAGCCAGAGGGTGGTGAATCTGTGGAACTCTTTGCCGCAGAAGGCTGTGGAGGCCAGGTCATTGAGTGTCTTTAAGACAGAGATAGATAGGTTCTTGATTAATAAGGGATCAGGGGTTAAGAACAAAGAACAATACAGCACAGGAACAGGCCCTTCGGCCCTCCAAGCCCATGCCGCTCCCTGGTCCAAACTAGACCATTCTTTTGTATCCCTCCATTCCCACTCCGTTCATATGGCTATCTAGATAAGTCTTAAACGTTCCCAGTGTGTCTGCCTCCACCACCTTGCCTGGCAGCGCATTCCAGGCCCCCACCACCCTCTGTGTAAAACATGTCCTTCTGATATCTGTGTTAAACCTCCCCCCCTTCACCTTGAACCTATGACCCCTCGTGAACGTCACCACCGACCTGGGGAAAAGCTTCCCACCGTTCACCCTATCTATGCCTTTCATAATTTTATACACCTCTATTACGTCTCCCCTCATCCTCCGTCTTTCCAGGGAGAACAACCCCAGTTTACCCAATCTCTCCTCATAACTAAGTCCCTCCATACCAGGCAACATCCTGGTAAACCTCCTCTGTACTCTCTCCAAAGCCTCCACGTCCTTCTGGTAGTGTGGCGACCAGAACTGGACGCAGTATTCCAAATATGGGGAAAAGGCAGGAGAATGGGGATGAGAAAAATATCAGCCATGATTGAATGGTGGAGCAGACTCGATGGGCTGAGTGGTCTAATTCTGCTCCTATGTCTTATGGTCTGTGTGACAAAGTCACCCCTCGGGTCCCTTTTAAATTGTCCCCTCTCACCTTAAACCTATACCCTCTAGTTTTGGACAGATTGGTGAATGTGTGATGACATTATTATACGCCATATCTTTTATCCAATTCCAAATGGCTCTTTTTATCATATTGTCATAAGTATGTCATTTCTCCACTTAAATCTAAATGGTGATAGTTAGACCAAGGGGTAACAGTAGCCAAATGCATGTATAGGTCTGAAGTTATCTTAATGTGGTGATCAACACTTCAGGTAGGTTAGTAGTGTTGAATCATTTAAGAAATGGTTGCATGATGTGAGCACCTTTCTGGTTTTCCTTCACCATGGGTGGCACAATGGTTAGCACTGCTGCCTCACAGTGCCCCAGGTTCAATTCCGGCCTCAGGTTACTATCTGTGTGGAGTTTGCACATTCTCCTTGTGTCTCTGTGGGTTTCCTCCGGGTGCTCCGGTTTCCTCCCACAGTCCAAAGGTGTGTGGGTTAGGTTGATTGGCCAGGCTAAATTGTCCCTAGTGTCGGGGGGCGGGGTTAGCACGGTAAATACCTGGGGTTGTGTGAATAGGGCCTGGATGGGATTGTGGTTGGTACTGACTCGATGGGCTGAATGGCCTCCTGTACTGTATGGATTCTATGATATGGACCTTGTGATTTGTACCCCATAATAATGTTTCCCCCTTCCATGAGGTTTCTTATTCGCGAGAGAACTTTTCTGTAAAATCTGAAATGTGCCTGCGATTTTTATTTTTAACCCCTAATCCCATTCTTAACAATTTGAGTTGCGGTCTTTAATTGGAAACAAGTGTTTCCAAGTTTTAACATGTCAGTGTATTTATACAAAGAATGGTGGCACAGTGGTTGGCACTGCTGCCTCACAGCGCCAGGGTCCCAGGTCCAATTCTGGCCTTGGGCGACAGTCTGCATGGAGTTTGCACTTTCTCCCCGTGTCTGTGTGGGTTTTCTGCGGGTGCTCTGGTTTCCTCCCACAGTCCAAAGATTTGTGGGTTGGGTGGATTGACCATGGTAAATGAATAGGGTTACAGGGATAGGGTGGGGGATTGGGCATGGGTGAGATGCTCTTTTGGAGTTGGTGCAGACTCGATGGGTTGAATGGCCTCCTCCTGCACTGTAGGGATTGAAAGTCATTCATGAGTTGCTTAATTTTAGAGTAATTAGAGGACAACCTTCAGATTGCTACACGTTTTAGCTGGATGCATTTTGTACAGTTATTTGATCCGATGGAAAATGTGACTTTGATTCTGCCGTTGTAGCATCCTTAGCAATTAACAATGAAAGCCATTGCTAAAATCACTGTCCTCCCCTTCAATGTGCGAGTTTGTATTGTGGTCCCAATTGATTTAGCACAGATCAAGAGTTAAAGTTGGGCCTCGAGTCATTTTGAAGTTGAGGATGCAGTGATGTTTCTGCCTGTGTCGGGAATTCCACATGTCACAAAAATGGTGTTAAAATGAAGCTTTGGGGTGAATCTACTTGCACTGTAGTTTCTGGGATGTTAACCTATCGGGGTTTTCAGAATGTTGACTCAGTATAGATGAAGGAGATGCAATACCTTGGGGGAGATGGTGATGCCGTGCCAATACTGGACTGGTGATTCATTTGATTTATTATTGTCACGTGTATTGGGATACAGTGAATAGTATTGTTTCTTGCGCGCTATACAGAGAAAGCATACCATTCATGGAGAGGGAAATGAGAGAGTGCAGAATGTAGTGTTACAGTCATAGCTAGGGTGTAGAGAAAGATCAACTTAATACGAGGTAGGTCCATTCAAAAGTCTGACAGCAGCAGGAAGAAGCTGTTCTTGAATCGGTTGGCACGTGACCTCAGACTTTTGTATCTTTTTCCCGGTGGAAGAATGTCCGGGGTGTGTGGGGTCCTTAATTATGCTGGCTGCTTTGTCGAGGCAGCGGGAAGTGTAGACAGAGTCGATGGATGGGAGGCTGGTTTGCGTGATGGACTGGGCTACGTTCATGGCCTTTTGTGGTTTCTTGCGGTCTTGGGCAGAGCAGGAGCCATACCAAGCTGTGATACAACCAGAAAGAATGCTTTCTATGGTGCATCTGTAAAAGTTGGTGGGAGTCGTAGCTGACATGCCAAATTTCCTTACTCTTATGAGAAAGTAGAGGCGTTGGTGGGCTTTCTTAACGATAGAAGTTCAGACCAATGCTCTAGTGACCTGGGTTCAAATCCCACCCCAGTGGCTGCAATCAAAAGCGAGTCTCAGTGATGGTGACAGCTATTAACAATTGTTGTAAAAACCCATCTGGTTCATTAATGTCATTTAGGGGAAGGAAATCTGCTGTCCTTACCCGGTCTGGCCTACTTGAGTCCAGAGCCACAACAACATGGTTGACTCTTGACTGCCCTGTCACTTGAGGGCAGTTAGAAATGGGCAACAAATGCTGTCCTTGCCAGCAATGCCCAGGTCCCATGAAACAATAAAGAAAAAATATATACATTGTGCGTCATCATGTCTTGGACCTGAATAGGAATTTGGATGTGTTGGCGGCCTTGCTGCACATATCCTGCTGGCAGAAGAGATAATGGGCAGGATTTTATGACCTTGCTCATTTTGACGGCACAGTGGCGCAGTGGTTAGCACTGCTGCCTCACAGCGCCAGAGACCCGTGTCCAATTCTGGCGTGGGTCACTGTCTGTGTGGAGTCTGCACGTTCTCCCCGTGTCTGCGTGGGTTTCCTCCGGGTGCTCCGGTTTCCTCCCACAGTCCAAAGATGTGCGGGTTAGTTTGATTGGCCATGCTAAATTGCCCCTTAGTGTCAGGGCATTGGCAGGGTAAGTGTGTGGGGCTACGGGAATAGGACCTGGGTGGGATTGTGGTCGGTGCAGACTCGATGGGCCGAATGGCCTCCTGCTGCACTGTCGGGATTCTATGATTTTATGATCCAGAAACTGTAAAATCCCACCCGAGGTCATGGGACCTTTCCATGCTCTGCCCCTCGCCCGCTACGATTCCCATGGTGGGCGGGGTGGGAAAGTTTCCCCCCAATGTCTCTCGAGTTGCTGGTGAAGTGAGTTCCCTCATAGAAATTGTTTAAAAAAGTCATTTCATATTGCCTGACTTGTCAGAATTAGCCAGGCAATGGTGTCTGACGTAGGGACTAATTGATGTCAAATGGTCAAAATCGGAGGAGTTTTACCCAATTCAGAATTATGGCCCTCATTCACACTTTTTAAATTGTCTGCCTCCTTAATGTTTGTTGAGTGTAATGAGTTCCTCTCTTGACATGAGAAGCCATTATGAAATGTGACCCACCACATCTTTGCGTGACCAGACTGTCGCTAACACTGATGCAGAAGAGGACACTGACTCTCTCTAGGATCTGCTTTTCCCCCTCTTGCTGACTCTTCGCTACAGGTACCAATGGTGCTTTGACACTCGGACAAGTTGCCACGTGAGCCTAGACAGTGCGTGTTAGACTATTCAACTGCAGTGGCATCACAGTTGAGCACAATGTTGCCCCAACTTGGAACCCACGTGTACTTTTCAGCAAGGGTTGTTGCATATTGATCTATAGCTCTGATCGCTTCTTCCTCTCTCTCTCTCTCTCTCTCTCTCTCTCTCTCTCTCTCTCTCTCTCTCTCTCCCTCTCTCTCCCTCCCCCCCCCCCCCCCCCCCCCCTAGAATCTAGTCTGTAATATTTTTTTATTTATTAATGTCACAAGTCGGCTTACATCAACACTGCAATGAAGTTGCTGTAAATTCCCCCAGTCGCCACACTCCGGTGCCTGTTCGGGTAACACTGAGGGAGAATTTAGCACGGCCAATGCACCCTAACCAGCACAACTTTCAGACTGAGAGGAAACCGGAGCATCTGGAGGAAACCCACGCAGGCACGGGGAGAACGTGCAGACTCCGCACAGACAGTGACCCAAGTCGCGAATCGAACCCGGGTCCCTGGCGCCGTGAGGCAGCAGTGCTAACCACTGGGCCACCGTACCACCTTCTGTTTGCATTATAACTTCTATCTGTTGCCTACCATAAGTTCCCATTTACATAGCATCTCTTGGTAACATTGTCTGGCAGCACAAAACCATTTGTGAATTTAAAAGGAGCCCTGGTTTCACCCGAACCCTCTGCTGTCTCTCGGTTGTCCTTAGTCAACGATCGGAAATCTCTTTCCCACTCAATTTTGGAAAAATTGAAGCCACTTTTTTCGGTCATGCTTCGGAAACTCCATTCGTTAACTACAAGCTCCAACCCTTAATCCTGCAACTGTCTGAGGCTGAACCAGACTGTTTATGGCCTTGATAATCCTGAGATGAGTTTTTAAAATTCATTTGTGTTGAGTTGCCCCATCTCGTTTGAGTCAAATGCTGGCTGGGCCAGCATTTATTGCCCATCCCTAGTTGCCTGAGGGCAGTTGAGAGTCAGCCACATTGCTGTGGCTCTGGAGTCACATGTAGGCCAGACCGGGTAAGGACGGCAGATTTCCTTCCCTAAAGGACATTAGCGAACCAGATGGGTTTTTCCAACAATGGTTTCATGGTCATCAGTAGATTCTTAATTCCAGATATTTTTTATTGAATTCAAATTCCACCATCTGCCGTGGCGGGATTCGAACCCGGATCCCCAGAACATTAGCTGAGGTTCTGGATTAATAGTCTAGCGATAATACCACTAGGCCATTGCCTCCCCTTAACCATGTGTCCCCTCCATCATGGCAGTTACCTACTTCGAATCTCCATAACATTACCTGACTGTTGGTGAATACTACTCCTTATTCAGGGCAGCACAATGGTTAGTGCTGCTGTCTCACAGCTCCAGGGACCTGGATTCGACTCCCGGCTTGAATCACTGTCTGTGCGGAGTCTGCACGTTCTCCCCGTGTCTGCGTGGTTTCCTCCGGGTGCTCCGGTTTCCTCCCACAGTCCAAAGATGTGCGGGTTAGGTGCATTGGCCATGCTAAATTGCCCTTTAGTGTTCCGGGATGCGTAGGTTAGAGGATTGGTAGGGTGAATATGTGGGGTTACAGGGATAGGTGGGGTTGTTGTAGGTGTGGACTCAATGGGCCGAATGGCCTCCTTCTGCACTGTAGGGTTTCTATGATTTATTTTCTATAACATCCATGTTGCTTCTAGGCGTGACTATTCCCCAGCACTTCTGTCTGGCCTCATCCAAATCTCTGCTGCCAATATCCCAACTCTCTCCGATTCCTCTTCACCCATCATTCCAGAGCTCACTGACTTACATATTCCCATCCTTGTTTTCAAATCTTTCTATTGTTTTGCCCCCTCAGTATCTTTGTAGCCTCTTGAGATTTCCACTGGTTCTGGCTACTGAAGCATCCCTGATTTTAATCGCTCCAATACGGGAAGTCGTAGCCTCAGCAGCTGAGCTCTGAAATTCCATTCCATCCCTAAAGTTCCCTGCTCTCTCTCTCTCCCTCCCTCGCCTCCTTTAGGAAGTTCCCGCAAACCTATTTCTGACCGAGCTATTGATCATTGACAAGCCTATGAAGTTCCTGGGACGATTTACTATGTTAAAAGCAGCCTATATGTATATATCCTGCATTCATATGGAATGCGCTGCCTGGGAGGGTGGAGGAGGCGGGATGCCTCACATCCTTTAAAAAGTACCTGGATGAGTACTTGGTGCATCATAACATTCAAGGCTATGCGGCAAGTGCTGGCAAGTGGGATTAGGTGGGCAGGACGGGGCATTTCACGTGTCAATGCAGGCTGGATGGGCTGAAGGGCTGCTTCTGCACTGTGGTATTCTGTGATACGACACTTCATAACCTCAGAATGCCCCAAAGAGCTTCACAAACCAATGTTGGAACTCTCGGGAGCGCAGTCACTGTTGGACTATTTTACAAGGACAAAATTTGCTCCAGTTTGTCATCCAAAGGCGTCGCCCTGAGCAGGAATTCCCCCTCTTGAAGAGCTAACATGTAGATTTATAACACTTCTGTTGCAAGTTAAAATGTTTTATTTCAGCCTGGAGACACCTGTGTTGTAACATTTGAAGGGTTTTTCTTTGTAGAGACAGGATTATCCCTGAAGAATTATGAATGAACTGTCTTCGAATGGGCATCCTTTTCTTTGTGGTAAGACTTCAAAATTCTCTCAACTGTAGTCACTGTTTTAAATCAGCAAAGACGTAGAAATAATTGAGCCCATATTGGCGCAATGTGAAAAGACCTGTGATTTTTCTCTGCATTTGGCAACGGGGTTAAGTTTAAGTTTATTTATTGGCGTCACAAGCAGGCTTACATTAACACTGCAATGAAGTTACTGTGAAAATCCCCCAATCTATGGGCGGCATGGTGAAACAGTGGTTAGCACTGCGACCTCACAGCGCCAGGAACCCGGTTCAATTCCAGCCTCGGATGAACTGTCCGTGTGGAGTTTGCACATTCTCCCCATGTCTGCATGGGTTTCCTCCGGGTGCTCCGGTTTCCTCCCACAATCCAAAGACGTGCGGGTTAGGTGGATTGGCCATGCTAAATTGCCCCTTAGTGTCAGAGGGATTAGGAGGGTAAATACATATGGGGTTGCGGGAATGGGAGCTGGATGGGATTGTTGTTGGTGCTGCCTCGATGGGTCAAGTGGCCTCCTTCTGCACTATAGATTCTATGATAGTCGCCACACTTCGGGTACACTGAGGGAGAATTTAGCACGGCCCAATGCGCCCTAACCAGCACGTCGTTCGGACTGTGGGAGGAAACCTGAGGAAACCGACGCAGACGCACGGGGGAGAACGTGCAGACTCCGCACAGACAGTGACCCAAGCCGGGAATCGAACCTGGGTCCCTGGCTCTGTGAGGCAGCAGTGCTAACCACTGTGCTGCCGATTATCTGTAAATGCAGAAATGTCCAAAAGACTGTGCTGGCTACCCAAAGGAAATCGTGCTGTTGTGAAAGCAAGTTTTTAATGAGTGAATAAATACAGAATTCTTGACACCCTGGCCGGAATTTTATCAGCACACCCGCCCTGATCCTTATGAACCCAGTGGGCGGACGCGCCGGTTAAATTCCACCCACTGGGTTCGCAGTGTACATTTTGCTTAACGCGAAAATGGTAAAAGACGTTTTCTTTTTTGGAAAATTAATTGTGCACGCCTATCTTTACCTGATGAATGTGGCCAGATATAAATGGAATATTTGAAGTAACAATGAGGCTTTGGAGCTAGAGAAAGAACAGTAAAAATAACAGACATTATTCTATGAATTATATGAATGTGGAAAAGATTGAAAGGGTGCAGAGGAGATTTACAAGGATGTTGCCTGGATTGAGTGGCATGCCTTACGAGGATAGGCTGAGGGAGCTCGGTCTTTTCTCCTTGGAGAGACGAAGGATGAGAGGAGACCTAATAGAGGTGTATAAGATGTTGAGAGGCATAGACCGGGTGGACTCTCAGAGGCTTTTTCCCAGGGTGGAAATGGCTGCTACGAGAGGACACAGGTTTAAGGTGCTGGGGGGTAGGTACAGGGGAAATGTTAGGGGGACGTTTTTCACACAGGGTGGTGGGCGAGTGGAATCGGCTGCCGTCAGTGGTGGTGGAGGCAAACTCAATAGGGTCTTTTAAGAGACTCCTGGATGAGTACATGGGACTTAATAGGATGGAGGGTTATAGGTAGGCCTAAAAGGTAGGGATATGTTCGGCACAACTTGTGGGGCTGAAGGGCCTGTTTTGTGCTGTAGTTTTTCTATGTTTCTATGAATGAGTAGTAACAATACCTGAAATGCCAAAAAATACAAGAATTTAGAGTTACTGATTCAAATTTTGATACACCTCTTATAAAAAGATTATTTGTGCTGTTTCGTATTGAAGGAATTTTATTTGGTGCTTTTCAAGTTAATTAAATCAGTAATTCCCCGAGTCATGCAGGGCAGGAAGATCCCCTGTTTAGTTTAAAGTTTTGTTTATTTATTAGTGTCACAAGTAGGCTTACATTCACACTGCAATGAAGTTACTGTGAAAATCCCCTAGTTACCACACTCCGGCGCCTGTTCGAGTACACTGAGGGAGAATTTAGCACGGCCAATGCACCTAACCAGTATGTCTTTTGGACTGTGGGAGGAAACCAGAGCACCCGGAGGAAACCCATGCGGACACATAGATGTCATAGAATCCTACAGTGCAGAAAGAGGCCATTCGGCCCATCGAGTCTGCACCAACCACAATCCCACCCAGGCCCTATCCCCATATCCCCACATGTTTATCCACTAATCCCTCTAACCTATGCATCCTGGGACACTAAGGGGCAATTTAGAATGGCCAGTCAACCTAGCCTGCACATCTTTGGACTGTGGGAGGAAACCGGAGCACCCGGAGGAAACCCACGCAGACACAGGGAGAATGTGCAAACTCCACACAGACAGCGTCCCGAGCTGGGATTTGAACCCAGGTCCCTGGAGCTGTGAAGCAGCAGTGCTAACACGGGGAGAACATGCAGACTCCGCGCATACTGACCCAAGTCAGGAATTGAACCCGAGTCCCTGGTGCTGTGAGGCAGCAGTGCTGACCACTGCCGCCATGTCTCTTTGCTGCTGTAACCTGAGATGTGACAGTTGTTCCTGGCAATCAGGAATCAGGAAGTGGGAAAACCAGCCAGTGTTCCCACTTTGGATTTCCACAAAGTGATGCCTGCTGGAAGTGCGGGTGTGTGTGCTTGGAGATTGACTCTGATGCCCACTGCAGTCAAATAGCCTGCTGACGCTCGCTGAGATTTATTCCATGGGAAATGGGTGTTACAGGAAAGGTGTTACCTTTTGGGATCTTTCCCTAGCAAGAATCATAAAATGGTTACAGCACAGAAGGAGGCCATTCAGGCCATTGTGTCTGCTGGCTACTGGAGAGGAAAGTAGGCAAGAATATTAAGGAAGAGGGGAGGGACTGCCTGGTAACTACGTTGCAGTGCTTTGAAAACTAGCTAATTAGATTAAATCAGGAAACGGCGCACTCGTGGAATTCTACTAATGGAGGAAATGTGTTGGAAACAAGACAGTCACCTCAAAAAAATTGTGAGAATAAAGGTTAGAAGTGAGCTGCAACCAACTTGGGGGGGTTTGATATCCGAGCGTGTGAACCTCAGCGGTAGCAGTCACTGGTTTCAGCTAGTTTTTTGTTCTTTGTACAACAGACAACTGGTGTTTTCCTGTAGCTAAAATGTTCAGGCTTCATTATAGCTCCACTAAATTTTACACAGCCCTTCATTTTCTCTGCCGCATTGATGTTGAGCTGCACCTATAGTAAAGTTTATTTATTAGTCATGGGTAAGGTTTACATTAACACTGCAATGAAGTTACTGTGAAATTCCCCTAGTCGCCACTGACCGGCGCCTGTTTGGGTCAATGCACCTAACCAGCACGTCTTTCAGACTGTGGGAGGAAACCGGAGCACCCGGAGGAAACCCACGCAGACACGGCGCAAACTCCACACAGACAGTGACCCAAGCCGGGAATCGAACCCGGGTCCCTGGCGCTGTGAAGCAGCAGTGCTAATCTGGGTTAGAGGTTGGTACGAGGGAGGAGGATTCGGAGCCTGAGGTTTGGGAGCAGTAGAGATTGGCAGCTGTGTGGGAGACGATGCTAAATGGTACATGTTGTGTTTTTTTTTAAACATTGTTCCCTCGCTGCCTTTCCTGTAGGTGATGACTCCTGCTGGGGTGTGGCTCCGCAACTGCCTGTGGCTCTTCATTGCTTTACCCAAGGTACAGAACACCAGACAGGACAGGGTTCAACTGTGACGCTTCCCTTGGCCGAGCGGCCCACTGACTATCTAGGCTCGCCATGAAGAATGAATAACCGTTTGGGTGGAGTATTGGAGAACTGCTAGCAACCATAGAACCATACCCGCCAAGAGCTGGGGGCAGGGGCACTGTTTCTAAAAGAAATGTGCCAGGTTTTGATTTGGTGGGAAGTCCAGGGGAAGTTCAGTAACATTTGGGTTTCAGGAGGACGAACAGATTGGAATCAGAATTCCATACACTCAGATGAATTATTATAATTTTCCATTTTTGCCTTAATGTAAATGAGCCGGTTTACAAATCAGCAATTGCAAAGAATGAGGAATCTTTTGACATTTTGTTTCTCCGTATAAACAAAGAACAGTACAGCACAGGAACCTGAGATGTGACAGTTGTTCCTGGCCCTCCAAGCCTGCGCCGATCACGTTTATAGGATCTTTACAGAGCAGAAAGAGGCCATTCTGCCCATCGAGCCTGCACCGACCACAATTCCACCCAGGCCCTATTCCAGTAACACCATGTACTTACCCTAGTTAATCCCCCTAACACTAGGGTCAATTTATCATGGCCAATCAAACTAATCCACACATCTTTGGACTAAGGAGTTTGCACGTTCTCCCCGTGTCTGCATGGGTTTCCTCCCACAGTGTGAAAGACGTGCTGGTTAGGGCGCATTGGCCATGCTAAATTCTCCCTCAGTGTACCCTGCAGCACAGTGGCAGAGTGGTTGGCACTGCTGCCGCACAGCACCAGGGGACCTGGGTTCGATTCCCGGCTTGGGTCACTATCTGTGGGAGGAAACCCATGCAGACACGGGGAGAACGTGCAAACTTCACACAGACAGTGACCCAAGCCGGGAATCGAACCTGGGTCCCTGGCGCTGTGAGGCAGCAGTGCTAACCCACTGTGCCACCATGCCGCCAGGAATCGAACCCGGCTGCTGGCGCTGTGAGGCAGCAGTGCTAACCACTGTGCCACCATGCTGCCCATTGTCCTATTTAGACCAACCGCCTGTATCCCTCTATTCCCCACCTGTTCATGTGTCCATCCAGATAAGTCTTAAATGTCGCTAGCATATCTGCCTCAACCACGTCACTTGGCAGCGCATTCCAGGCCCCCACCACCCTCTGTTTAAAAAAAAAAATTCCCCTGCACATCTCCACTCAACCCCCCCCTCCACCCCCCCCACTGCGAACTTGTGCCCCCTTTCACTTGTTTCTAAAATGCTTTTGGTTAAGCAGCAATTGCTGCTAAGTACTGGTGGCATAATCAGAACGGCTGCTTTGAATCATGAAGGTGCAAAATTAATAGACTTCATGGAATCCTACAGTGCAGAAAGAGGCCATTCGGCCCATCGCTTCTGCACTGACCACAATCCCACCCAGGTCCGATCCTCATAACCCCATGCATTTACCCTAGCTACTTTCCCCTGGCACCAAGGGGCAATTTAGCACGGCCCATCCACCTAACCTACACATCTCTGGACTGTGGGAGGAAACCGGAGCACCCGGAGGAAACCCACGCAGACATGGGGGAGGATGTGCAAACTCCACACGGACAATGACCCGAGGCCGGGGAATCGAACCCGGGTCCCTGGCGCTGCGAGGCAGCAGTGCTAACCACTGTGCCACCACCATGCCACCCACGCTAAATCTTCCAAGCTCTGTAGTAATCCTTTCGCAGTCGACCTTGGGCAACTGCTTTGAGGCTGACGAAGTTATCAGTACTTACTGCTGCAGAAAGCAAAAGGGCATCATCAAGCCCTCCACTGTTCAATAGTGAGAATCCTTCAGGGTGCCTCGCAGTAAAGTCCTGGGGTGGCACGGTAGCACAGTGGTTAGCACTGCTGCTTCACAGCTCCAGGGTCCCGGGTTCGATTCCTGGCTCGGGTCACTGTCTGTGTGGAGTTTGCACATTCTCCTCGTGTCTGCGTGGGTTTCCTCCGGGAGCTCCGGTTTCCTCCCACAGTCCAAAGATGTGCGGGTTAGGTTGATTGGCCATGTTAAATTGCCCCTTGGTGTCCTGGGATGCGTAGGTTAGAGGGATTAGTGGGTAAATATGTGGGGGTAGGGCCTGGGTGGGATTGTGGTCGGTGCAGACTCGATGGGCCGAATGGCCTCCTTCTGCACTGTAGGGTTTCTATGATTTCTATGATTTTCTGTTATATCTCTGCTACTTCCCCTGAAAACTGTAATTTTCTCTTTAGAAATTTGGCAATTGTATTCACAAAAGTTGTGCTATTGTTTTTACATGTTTGTAGATTGGGATAACCTCAGGAGGACTATGACCGAGCTGTCTTTGAAAGGTCTTCCACTTCTGCATGGTAAGTTGTTTCTGTGTCTGGTAGAATTTAAATCGCAAAGCTATCTGTAATAATTTTAAGAATCTAAGCCTTTTTTTTTCTCCAATTTATGTTGTTGTGACTTGGTATTTTGAAATCGGTGCGTAACACCACCAGCTTATTATTCTGGTCCCTCTCTATCTTTTTAAAGTGACATGCCCCGTTCTTACCCCGCTCCAGAGGCGGTGTTGTAACCCTGCTAAGTAGGGTTGCCCAGCCGTGATTAAACGTATTCCTGCAGGCACGCTCCAGTCGTTAGTCAGCTGACACATCCATCCTTGTGACGCACGACTTTCCTACACCAATTGGATGATGCCAAATAGTAGTTTTTCCAATCTTTCTCTCTCCCCCCCCCCTTAGTAATTTTTTATATCTGGTAAAGGGAAAAGCTTTCCCAGATAAGTGACAATATTGTCCCGCTGATATTTCTCCCAGGATTGAGCACATCAGTGTCCTGGAGATTGATGTTCAATTCCTGGAGGCTCCAGGCCAATCCTAGAGGGTTGGCAACCCTATCTTGACCCCTATTGCAATGTAAAATGCATACAGTTTTAGAATAGAATAGAATCTCTACAGTACAGAAGGAGGCCATTCGGCCCATCAAATCTGCACCGACCACCATCCCACCCAGGCCCTATTCCCGCAACCCCACACGTTTACCCTGCTAATCCACCTGACACTAGCGTCAATTTTAGCACGGCCAATCAACCTAACCCGCACATCTTTGGACTGTGGGAGGAAACCGGAGCACCTGGAGGAAACCCACGCAGACACGGGGAGAATGTGCAAACTCCACACAGACAGTGACCCGAGGCCAGAATTGAACCTGGGACCCTGGCGTTGTGAGGCAGCAGTGCTAACCACTGTGCCACCATGCCGCCCGTTTTGTTCTTGTTTTACACAAGTACAGATCACTGCAAGCACAGACAAGTCAGATTGCTTCGTAATTAACAAAGAATCTGATCTCTGGCATGCACTTATGTCAGCGTCAAAGTTGCCGACTTGTTGAATCATTGGATTGTCAACCACAGAATGTGGTCCATTGTGTCTATGCGGGCTCTTTTGAAGGGTGTCTCCGATTAGTCCCCCCCCCCCCCCCCCGCTCTTTCCCCATAGCACTGCAGATAATCCTCTTTTGCATTACATACCCAGCACCCCTCTTAAGACACTCTTTAAAACTAACTCTTTGACCAAGGCTGGCACGGTGGTTCTGTGAGCACTGCTGCCTCACAGCGCCAGGGACCCGGGTTCGATTCCCGGCTTAGGTCACTGTCTGTGTGGAGTTTGCACGTTCTCCCCGTGTCTGCGTGGGTTTCCTCCGGGTGCTCCGGTTTCCTCCCACAGTCCGAAAGACGTGCTGGTTAGGATGCATTGGCCGTGCTAAATTCTCCCTCAGTGTTACCCGAACAGGGGCCGGAGTGTGGCGACTAGGGGATTTTCACAGTAACTTGTGAAAAGGGTGGCATGGTGGCACAGCGGTTAGCACTGCTGCCTCTCAGCTCCAGGGACCTGAGTTCGATTCCCGGCTTGGGTCACTATCTGTGTGGAGTCTGCACATTCTCCCCGTGTCTGCGTGGGTTTCCTCCGGGTGCTCCGGTTTCCTCCCACAGTCCAAAGATGTGCGGGTTCGGTGGATTGGCCATGATAAATTGACCCTTGGTGTCAGGGGGATTGGCAGGGTAAATATGCGGGGTTTTGGGGATAGGGTGGGATGTTGTCGGTGCAGACTCGATGGGCCAAATGGCCACCTTCTGCACTGTAGGGATTCTATGAACTTCATTGCAGTGTTAATGCAAGCTGACTTGTGACACTAATAAATAAACTTTATTAAAAAAAACTTTAACTGAAATCTTCAAGTAGACCAATTGAATCCTGAAAAGGAATATAAATTGCGCCCTTTCTGTGTAGGTGTGATAGTTGTGTAGTAAAGAACTGGAACAGACCTCAAAACGCTCAGAATCCTCGGGGGAAAATAGAGAAGGAATCAAGGGATTGAAGTTGGGGAATAAACATCAAGTTACTACAAACATTGCTTTTGAGCTTGAATCTGGAAAGTAAGTCAGCTCGTCATTAACTGGAACTTTCCAGCCCTGCCTGCTTTGCGTTGCTTTAATAAATATCAGCACATATTTTGTGCCTCCCACTCCTTTCTAAAACCCATTGTATTTCTTTGTACGTAGCCTGCCTATATGAAGGGAGAGGGGAGGAAATGACATCTTGCTGAATCAGTGTAAGTGCTGCTATCAGAGTCTGCAATCTGTCCTGACAGCGGAAGTGAAGTCCTACAACCTGAATTTTTTTTTTGGCTAGTGATTCCAGAGGCAATCTAGTTTTGGTATGTAAGGAACTTGGCCCCCGGTGTTTTGTGGCACAGGTTGGCCACTGACAAATCGGACGGTGTTAGGAAGTCGAGTACGAAGTAGCAATGGACTGCAGAACCTCCTTGATTGAAATATTGGGTTAATTTGCCATCGAGGCTTAGGCGCGGAGCTCTGTGCTCTACCCTTTGCTTGTCCCCCCTGCTAATGTTAAGGTGGTGTCTTGAGAATGTGCCGCTGTTCCCTTGCTTCACCTTTCCTCCTCGAATCTCCAGTGGTCCAACAATAGGAGCTTGCGTCACAACAGTAGCATGTGCTTAACACTCTGAGTTCACAGAATACTACAATGCAGGAGAGGCCCTTCGAGTCTGCACACCGACGCATGAAAGGCCCTGACCTACCCACCTAACGCCACTTGCCAGCACTTGGCCCATAGCCTTGAATGTTATGGCGTGCCAAGTACTCATCCAGGTGTTGTGAGACTTGTTTCTGTGCCCACCCCAGTCCAACGCCAGCATCTCCACATCATGTCCAAAGATGTGCGGGTTAGGTGGATTGGCCATGTAAATTACCCTTTGGTGTTCAAAGATCATAGAATCATAGAAACCCTACAGTGCAGAAAGAGGCCATTTGGCCCATCGAGTCTGCACCGACCACCCAGGCCCTACCCCCGTATCCCTTTATATTTACCCACTAATCCCTCCCAGGCAATGCATTCCAGACCATCACCTGTTTAAAACAAAGTTTTTACTCAAATCCCCCCTAAATCTCCCACCTCTCACTTTTTTAACTTGTGTCCCTCGTAGCTCACCCTTCAACTAAGGGGAACAGCTGCTCCCTATCCTCCCGTCCGTGCCCCTCATAATATTGAACACCTCGATCAGGTCGCCCATCAGTTTGCTCTGCTCCAGAGAAAACAACCCAAGCCTACCCAACCTCTCTTTATAACTTAAATGTTCCATCCCAGGCAGCATCCTGGTGGATCTCCTCTGCACCGCTTGCAGAGTTGCTGCAGATTCCAATGTGCTGTATAAACTCGAGAATAGAATCACTATATAATTATTTTCCGTCTACCCTGAACCAAGAAATAGCAAATTGAACTGCTAAGTGGGCACAAGAATAACATTAAAACATCACAAGCAAAGAAAAATGTAACAAAACTGCACATCTTTGGACACCAAAGGGCAATTTAGCATGGCCGATCCACCTAACCCGCACATCTTCTGTCCTCTAAGTCCAAAGATGTGCGGGTTAGGTTGATTGGCCATGCTAAAATTGCCCCTTAGTGTCCTGAGATGCGTAGGTTAGAGGGATTAGTGGGTAAATATAAAGGGATACGGGGGTAGGGCCTGGATGGTCGGTGCAGACTCGATGGGCCAAATGGCCTCTTTCTGCACTGTAGGGTTTCTATGATTCTATGATCTTTGGACACCAAAGGGTAATTTACCATGGCCAATCCACCTAACCCGCACATCTTTGGACATGATGTGGAGATGCTGGCATTGGACTGGGATGGGCACAGTAAGAAGTCTCACAACACCAGGTTAAAGTCCAACAGGTTTATTTGGTATCATGAGCTTTCGGAGCGCTGCTCCTTCACCTGACCAGGTGAATCACCTGATGAAGGAGTAGTGCTCCGAAAGCTCATGCTACCAGATAAACCTGTTGGACTTTAACCTGATGTTGTGAGACTCACTGCATCTTTGGACACTAAGGGGCAATTTAGCATGGCCAATCCACTTAACATGCAAATCTTTGGACACGAAGGGGCAATTTAGCATGGCCAATCCACTTAACATGCAAATCTTTGGACACTAAGGGGCAATTTGGCCCAGGTGCATGGCAGTTTGAGCAGTATCTGAAAGTAATGTTAAGTTAATGTTTCAAATGTCAACCTTTCAATTAATTAGAACAATAGGTAAAAAGAGATCTAATAATGATGTGAGACATTGAGAGGTTTAATTAAGGTGTCAAACAGGGGAGGTGATGGCCGAGTGGTATTATCGCTAGTCTATTAACCCAGAAACTCAGCTAATGTTCTGGGGACCCGGGTTCGAATCCTGCCACGGCAGATGGTGAAATTTGAATTCAATTTTAAAAAATAAATCTGGAATTAAGTATCTACTGATGACCATGATATCATTGTTGGAAAAACCCATCTGGTTCACTAATATCCTTTAGGGAAGGAAATCTGCCATTCTTACCTGGTCTGGCCTACATGTGACTCCAGAGCCGCAGCAATGTGGTTGACTCTCGACTGTCCTCTAAGGGCAACTAGGGATTGGCAATAAATGCTGGCCAGCCAGCGACACGCATGTCCCACGAATGAATAATAAAAAAAAATAAAGAAAAGGTATCCCCAGTAACGGTTGAGGAGGTAATAAGGGCATAAAGTTAAGATTAATCACCAACAGAATGAAGGGAGTGTTCAGGAAAATATTGTTGCTGTGATTAATGCCCTAATGGAAACAGTAGAAGGGACATGATATCTACTTCCCTTTTAGGAGCTAGCTATTTGAAAATAAAAATTTTAAAGGGTTTGGGAAAAGTGAAGTGAAATTGGATTAAGTGGCTAGCTGTTTGAGAGCTGGCACAGGTGTTTTAGGCAAAAGTGGCCTTTTTTTGGGTTGGTTCTGAATGTTTTCTCTCGTGCTGTTCAGTGTTTCATTACTGACGGGCAATTTTTAATTTCAACTTTGATTTCTTCTTTGACGTTTTGTGATGTAGTTTCTCAAAGTAGTGTAAAAATAACTTGTGTGGTTATGATAGTTTCGCCAGCATGTTCTCTCTCTCTCTCTCCTTTCTTCCCATGACAAAAGAATCCTTTTTGGTTTCCCCTGCACGGGGTGGACTGGTTGGCCAGATCTACAGGCTCCAGCTGAGGGAGGGGGCTGAATTGACGTCAGCACATAAATAGTCAAACTCCTTCAGGAGGTAAAAGCAACACATCGCAGAGGCTGGAAATCTGGAATAAAAACAGAAAATGCTGAAAAATCTCAGCAGGTCTGGCAGCATCTGTGGAGAGAGAAACAAGAGTTAACATTTTGACTTTGTGTCCCTTCTTCCAAAGATGTGCAGGTTAGGTGGATTGGCCATGCTAAATTGCCCCTTAGTGTCCAAAGATGTGCCGATCAGGGGAAAGCATGAGGTAAATGCATGGGGTTATGGGGATGCTCTATCGGAGAGTTGGTGCAGACTCGATGGGCCGAATGGCCTCCTTCTGCACTGCAGGATTCCATGATTCTTCAAAGCTGAGTTTAGTTCTTTCAAATGTACACGTGATAATTCAGCTTCCCTGTACGTTTAGGGGTCAGTAGCCTCCAATCGTATTACCCTGAGGTTCAGACAAGTATCATTAGATGGGGAAAGAAATTGCTTTCTTCAACTTTCTCTTGCTGTTTATGCTCTGTTTAAATTTTTATCTGCGTCATCCACAAAGACCTCCTGGCTACATAGATAAGCTTGGAGGGGGAGGATCCAGAGACCCAGGGTAATGCTCTGGGGACCCGGGTTCGAACCCCGTCACGGCAGATGGTGAAATTTGAATTCAATAAAAAATCTGGAATTAAAAGTCTGATCATGAAACCATTGTCGCAAAAACCCATCTGCTTCACTAATATCCTTTAGGGAAGGAAATCTGCCGTCCTTACCCGGTCTGGCCTACATGTGACTCCAGAGCCACAGCAATGTGGTTGACTCTCAACAGCCCTCAGGTATGGGCAATAAATGCTGGCCCAGCCCATCCCACTCAGTTGCAACATCTCATGAATGAATTTTTTTTTTAAAAAGGCCTCCTGGTCCAGTTCTGATAATACGGGTAGTATTAATCTCTCCAATTCCTTTTTTGAAATATCTGTTGTCAGATAATTTGTGTTAAAACCAGCAAAAGGACAGGATTATTCCGCAAATTGAAAACATGAACATGGGGTGGCACAGTGGTTAGCACTGCTGCCTCACAGCGCCAGGGACCTGTGTTTGATTCCTGGCTTGGGTCACTCTGTGCGGAGTCTGCATGTTCTCCCCGTGTCTGCGTGGGTTTCCTCCGGGTGCTCCGGTTTCCTCCCACAGTCTGAAAGACGTGCTGGTTAGGGTGCATTGACCCGAACAGGCACCGGAGTGTGGCGACTAGAGGAATTTCACAGTAACTTCATTAATGTAAGCCTTACTTGTGACTAATAAAATAAACTTTTTAGACTATCAATGTTGGGTCTCAAATCTAGGTGCTGTCTCAATTCTAAATGCCCTTAGCTCTGTCTGTCTGTCTTTTTAAAGATCCAGTGATTGGAGAGCTGTTAGCTGAGAAACAGGCCGTGGACTCGAAGAAAGAAGAGAAGCTGAGGAAGAACAGAGAAGCCATGAAGAAGCACCGGGAAGATGAGACGGCGGAGCAGAGGGAGGACAGACTGCGTAAAAACCGGGAAGCCATGCGAGTCCGCCGTCAGATGGAATCCGAGGAGCAGCGGGACGACAGACTGCGCAAGAACCGCGAGGCCATGAAACGGTTCCGCGAGAGGGAAACGGAAGCGCAGAGAGACGAGCGCCTGCGCAAAAATAGGGAGTCCATCAAAAGCCGGCGGCAGCAGGAGTCGCAGGAGCAGCGGGAGGAGAGACTGCGGAAAAACTGGGAACTGACCAAAGTCCGCCGGCAGGAGGAGACCGAGGAAGAGCGGGAGCAGAGGCTGCGTCGCAACTGGGACGGCATCAAGAGGCGCCGCGAGCAGGAGACCGAGGAACAGCGGCAGAAGCGGCTGCGCAAAAACTGGGAGGGGATCAAGAACCGGCGGCAGCAGAAGAACGAGGGCGAGAAGGAAGACATGTTGTGCCGGATTTGGGAGGCAATGAGACAGTTCACCCAGCAGGAGATGCAGGAGGACAGAGACAAGAGATGCCACTTGCTTTTTGATAGGGGACTCATGGAAGGAACGCAAGAGGGGAAGGATGAAAGACTGCAGAGCAGGGAGCCCCCGCGGTGCTCGTTCCAACAGGACATGGAACAGAGGAAATGAAGGGAAAGGCGCGTGGAATTTGAATTCAGTAACGCTCCGGTGCCACTCTTCCTCCAACATCCCCTAAAATTGAAGCTTTTGACCAATTATACTCTCCCGTTTTAGCTTGGCGAACAATGCTGGTTACTAGGAAACAATATTACGCCGTAGAATGTATCGAGCCGCGCCGGTGATGGATAAAATCACCTTCCTTCGTGGCCGGCAGTGATTCACTGAACTTAAAATGTACGGTCACCAAGGAAGGCAACATGGCCGCTGCACGCGCTGTCATTCTGATGTACGAGCAACATTGTTGGTTTTTTTTGGTCAGTTGCAACTGAGCGATTGCTTTTCCTTTTTTACAGAAAGGAATGGAGGGAGTGTTTCACGATGTGTTGTACATTACAGATGATTGTGTCGATGACGGACATTTTGTGGTTCCTTTTGGTTAGAATGCAATTGCGTTCATTCTTGAAGAAATTCTCTCGCGTTGATTTGAGGCCTGAGGGTCGATAGATTTTTTTTTGATAGGCAAAGGAAAGGGTTATGAGGGGCTGACGGGGAGGGGGAAGTGGATTGGAGGCCACAATCATATCGGCCCACGATCTTAGACGCGAAGGGCTGAATGGCCTGCCCTTGCAAGCCCGCCAACCGAGCACTCCCTGGGCTCCTGTGTAGACGGTGCCGTTTGCCTGACCGATGCAATTGGCACGAGAAGGAAATGAAATAAACTGATTAGGCTCCGCTCCTGAATATCAGTGACAAAACCGGATAGATTGCCAGCCCTCTATCTTACAGGTACAGTAAGAAGTCTCTCAACACCAGGTTAAAGTCCAATTGGACTTTAGCCTGGTGTTGTGAGACTCCTTACTGTGCCCACCCCAGTCCAACGCCGGCATCTCCACATCATCATCTTACAGCTGCAAGTGACTCTCTTAAAGGGTATGGGAAGGATGTGAGAGTGGCGACTAAGGCTAGCCGTGTCCCTGCAATGGTCGGCACCGAAATATAGAATCCCTACAGTGCAGAAGGAGACCATTGGGCCCATCGAGTCTGCACCGAACACAATCCCACCCAGGCGTTATTCCCATAACCCTACATATTTACCCTGCTAATCCCCCTGACACCTAGGGTCAATTATGGCCAATCAACCTAACCCGCACATCTTTGGACTGTGGGAGGAAACCCACGCAGACAATGTGCAGACTCCGCACAGACAGTGACCCAAAGCTGGAATCGAACCTGGATCCCTGGCGCTGTGAGGCAGCAGTGCTAACCACTGTGTCACCGTGCCGCCCTAGCTGCTGTGTTTGTTGCTAGTGGTGGTTTCTACTGCGTGTGTGTGTGTGTATATTTAAAAACAATCTGTCTCTTTCAATGCACAGCTTCTAGCATACGTGTTATCACGGAGAGTTTTTAACTGGAAATGTCACTGTATGTACAATATCTTTTAATCCGGTAACAACTCCCATCTACCCACAAGATCTGCTAATGAATGCTGAGCCTCCCTCCCCAAATGTGAAGATTGAGTTCTTTCTAATGTGTGAAGTTTTTTTTGAGGCGGGGGGAGCAGGGCACTGATTTTCGTGGGAATCTATGGGTTGGAATCCTGTGTTTACTCTTGTTCTTTGGTAAGCAAATGGAAGTAGAGATTTTTAAATTCTAATTTTGATGAAAATCACTAATCGTGGTATTCATCGTGGGCCCACATTGCAATGCTCTTTGTAATAAACTGCTTGCATATTCTATGAGTTATATTGCCAAATTACATTTGCGATTAACACGCTAAAAGAAAGAACTTTGATTTATAGTTTATTTATTAATAGTGTCACAAGTAGGCTTGCACTGCAATGAGGTTATTCCTGTTCGGGTACACTGAGGGAGAATTTAGCATGGCCAATCCACCTCACCAGCACGTCTTTCGCACTGTGGGAGGAAAGCGGAGCACCTGGAGGAAACCCACGCAGACACAGTGGGGGAGAACATATAGACTCTGCACAGACAGTGACCCAAACCAGGAATCAAACCCAGATCCCTTGTGCTGTGAGCCAGCAGGACTAACTGCTGTGCTACCCTTGGTCAAAGAGTTAGTTTTGAGGCGCTGGTTCGGGTAGACTGCAGGAGGAAACCAGAGCACCCGGAGGAAACTCTCTCCGGCATGGAGGGAGAACGTGCAGACTCCGTACAGACAGTGACCCAAGCCGGGAATCGAACCCGGATCCCTGGCGCTGTGAGTGCTAACCACTGTGCCGCTCCGTATATCAGCACATTATCATGTATTGGGGTTGCCCTGGAGGTGCTTTACAACCAGTGAATCGCTTTGAAGTGTAGTCGTTGTAATTATGTTGGTAAGCATATGTGGGAGCCAATTTGCAGACTTCTAAGGTCCCATAAACCACAAATAAATGAACTAACTGACTAGAGTAAAGTGTGGATGGCTGAAGGAGAAATATTGGCTAGGATAGCAGGAGAACTCTACCCTTTTGTTGTATTGGGATCCACCCAAATAGACGCTCAGGCTTTTGGCCTACCATCTCATTTTGGCGGCACGGTGGTTAGCACAGCTGCCTCACAGCGCCAGGGTCCCGGGTTCAATCCTGGCCTTGGGTCACTGCCTTTGCATGTTCTCCCCGTGTCTGCGTGGGTTTCCTCCGGGTGCTCCTGATTTCCTCCCACGTCCCAAAGATTTGCGGGATAAGTCGATTGGCCATGCTAAATGGACCCTTAATTCCCCCTGCGCTGTCAGGATAAATACGTGGGGTTGCAGGGATATAAAGGGCCTGGGTGGGATTGTTGTCGGTGCAGGCTCGATGGGCTGAATGGCCTCCTTCTGCACTGTGGAGTGATTCTGATTCTATGAAAGGACAAGGAAGCAAGTAGTTGAGAGTCCAAACTGGTATTGTTTCAGTAAAGGGGAACAAGAGAGATGCTGGTAGGTACTGTTCTGTATTTGGAAGGAATACAAGTGCCAGTATGTATTATATATAGCATCTCTATTTTTGAAGAATCTGGAAGAAGTAAAATTCGAACCAGTGGCCTGAGTTTTACAGCAGTGACCGTTTTGCCAGTGCTTCTCTGAAACTGGCAGCAACTTTTGGAAATCACACGTGCGCAGTTAAATCCAAAAGTTGCTGTCAGTGAGTTACTGGCATGCTGTTGAACTGGTCCCAGTAAGAAGTCCTACAACACCAGATTAACTGGTGCATACTAGAACTGGACCCAGTATGCAAATGTGTAGGAATCACAGGACTTGATGGAAAGGTGCCCTTTTACAGTGTTCATCTCGGTAAAAAACCTTTGGAAAAATTTGCCCTTGTTGATTTTTGATTTATTATTGTCACATATATTGGGATACAGTGAAAAGTATTGTTTCTTGCGCGCTATACAAACAAAGCATACTGTTCAAAGAGAAGGAAAGAGAGTGCAGAATGTAGTGTTACAGTCATAGCTCGGGTGTAGAGAAAGATCAACTTAACGCAAGACAGGTCCATTCAAAAGTCTGATGGCAGCAGGGAAGAAGCTGTTCTTGAGTCGGTTGGTACGTGACCTCAGACTTCTGTATCTTTTTCCCGATGGAAGAAGGTGGAAGAGAGAATGTCCGGTCCGGGATGCGTGGGGTCCTTAATTATGCTGGCTGCTTTGCTGAGGCAGCGGGAAGTGTGGACAGAGTCAATGGATGGGAGGCTGGTTTGCGTGATGGATTGTTGAACAAGGTGTAACTGGGACTTTCAGTGGTGTACTAACCGAATCATTACTGAACAGCTTAATCTTGTATTTGTAGAATGTTTCCATTTCGATTCATATCTTTAATTTTAAGTTTATGATACTTTTGTTTCCAGCTTAGTCCCAAGTCAAAATCATTTATTTTGCACTCTGTAAAATGTTAATTTTGCAAATGGAAGAATTTTACTCCCTGATTTGCTGTCTAGGAGGTTACTTAGCTGTGATTGGCTGCTTACCCCATTTGATTACATCATTGTTGCTGTACACTAGGAGACCCCATTGACTCGGAACCAGAGTCACATGTAGCCCAGACCGGGTAAGGATGGCAGATTTCCCTCCGTAAAGGGACATTAGTGAACCAGATGGGTTTTTCCGGCAATCGACAATGGTTTCATGGTCATCAGTAGATTCTTAATTCCAGATATCTTTTTAATGAATTAAAATTCACCACCTGCTGTGGCGGGATTCGACAGGGGATGGGCAATTAATGCTGGCCAGCTAGCGATGCCCATATCATCATAGAAATCATAGAAACCCTACAGTACAGAAAGAGACCATTCGGCCCATCGAGTCTGCACCGACCACAATCCCACCCAGGCCCTACCCTCATATCCCTACACATTTACCCGCTAATCCCTCTAATCTACGCATCCAAGGACACTAAGGGGCAATTTTAGCATGGCCAATCAACCTAACCTGCACATCTTTGGACTGTGGGAGGAAACCGGAGCACCCGGAGGGAAACCCACGCAGACATGAGGAGAATGTGCAGACTCCACACAGACAGTGACCCAAGCCGGGAATCGAACCCGGATCCCTGGAGCTGTGAAGCAGCAGAGTTAACCACTGTGCTACCGTGCCGCCCCACAAATGAATCCCCCCACAAATGAATCCCCCCACAAATGAATCCCCCCACAAATGAATTTAAAAAACTGACTCAGAAATTCTGTCCAGAATGTTTTAAGGAACCATCCATTCTTTGGGAAAGGGGAAATCTCTGCCACAGAGATCAAAACCAAAACAAAAAGTTTATTTATTAGTCACAAGTAAGGCTTACTTTACACTGCAATGAAGTTACTGTGAAAATCCCCTAATCACCACGCTCCTGCCCCTGTGCATCTAACCAGCACGTCTTTCAGATTGAGGAAATCGGAGCACCCAGAAGAAACCCACACAGACACCAAGAGAACGTGCAGACTCCACACAGACAGTGACTCAAGCCAGGAATCGAACCCGGGTCCCTGGTGCTGTGAGGCAGCAGTGCTAATCACTGCCACCCATAACCTGATCTTTTGTGGACAGCTTTCTTCATGTCAGTTATTGTTTCAACACTGACTTAGAAATAGAGGAAGCGATGGCCTAGTGGTATTATCGCCAGACTATTAATCCAGAAACTCAGCCAATGTTCTGGGGATCCGGGTTCGAATCCCACCACGGCAGATGGTGGAATTTGAATTCAATAAAAAATGTCTGGAATTAAGAATCTACTGATGACCATGAAACCCATTGTCGATTGTCGGAAAAACCCAATTGGTTCACTAATGTCCCTTTAGGGAAGGAAATCTGCCGTCCTTACTCAGTCTGGCCTACATGTGACTCCAGAGCCACAGCAATGTGGTTGACTCTCAACTGCCCTTGGGCAACTAGGGTTGAGCAACATATGCTGGCCCAGCCAGCGACGCCCATGTCCCACGAATGAATAAAAAAAACTGACTTGGAAATTCTGTCCAGTGTGTTTTCAGGAACCATCCATTCTATGCTTATATTGGGATTAATCATTCTGTGCACCAGCTGGTTCATTGAGATTAGGCCAATTCTTTGTGTAAAATGACCGTGTACACCTTGTTTTGAGTTAGCATAGCAGCTGAGTTTTTTTGTATGAATGGCATCAAATTGAGGCAATGGTATCAAATGACAGATGTAATAGTGACTATTTGTAATTTGAGGAAAGATCCTAGGCTGTACAGCTGTCACTAGCGTTCCAGACAAAAGCATAATAGCTCAAATTTTGGTTTAAACATAAATGGCATATTCAGAAACCTATTGACATGCTTCATCTCAATCTGGTGTGGAAGAAGTACTCAGATGTTTGAGTTGACTGAAATTTTATTCTGATTTACTTGGATATTGCAGAATCTGAGTTACAGCACAGAAGGAGGCCTTTCAGTCCATCACGTCTGAATCTCATAGAATCATAGAGTCCTACAGTGCAGAAGGAGGTCATTCGACCCATCAATTATGCACCGGCCACAATCCCACCCAGTCCCTATCCCCATAACCCCATGCATTTACTCTAGCTAATCCCCCTGACAGTAAGGGGGCAATTTAGCAATGGCCAATTCACCTAACCCACACATCTTTGGACTGTGGGAGGAAACTGGAGCACCCGGAGGAAACCCATGGGGAGAATGTGCAGACTCCGCACGGACAGTGACCCAAGCCGAGAATTGAACCCGGGTCCCTGGCACTGTGAGGCAGCAGTGCTGCCCATCTCTGAACAATGCACCAATGCCAATTCCCCGCCTTCTCCCCATAACATTCTTCCTTTTCAAGAGCTGTCCAATAAGCTTCACTCTTGCATGCTGTTGCCGCTTAGGCAGTCGATGCTTTTACTTTCAATTTTATGTTACTATTTAATCTTCTTTGCGCAGTGCATTCACTTCACAGCTCACTGTCTAAATGCCTTCTCATCTCCCTTCCTGTATCTTTTGTCCATTATCTTTTAAATCTGTGCTCTGATTATAGATCCTTCTATCAATGGAAAACATGTCTTCATATTTGCTCTTAACTAAACCCTTTACATTTGGGACATCTCTAGTAAATCTTGCCTTTGCCTTCTCTGCTCTATGGAGAACAATCGCAGCCTCTCCACATCATTCGTACCGTTCTAGTAAACCACCTCTGCATCCTCCAAGGTCTTGAGAACCTTCCTCCAACTTGGTGAGCAATGTCACGAGAGAGTCATAGAATCCTACAGTGCAGAAGGAGGCCATTCGGCCCATCAACTCTGCACCAACCACAATCCTACCCAGGCCTTATCCCCATATATAACCCCATATATTTACCCCCTCTAGTCCCCCTGACACTAGGGCAATTTAGCATGGCCAATCCACCTAACCTGCACATCTTTGGACGCTAAGGGGCCATTTAGCATGGCCAATCCACTTAACCATGTGCATCTTTTGACTTGAGTTAACCTGCAATGTAGGATATTATAAATTAGTGTAATATTATTAACATTACTTGTTCAAGGTTGTTTAAGCCATGGTATCAAATGGAGCACAAGCTTTGAGGAGTTTGTCTAATCCAAGAGTGTTGCCAAAGAAGCAAACTGCTAGTCTTGTTATCAAATTGTACATGTGGGATACTTTGTGGAAGTGTTCGCAGGTTTGCTTCCACTGTTTGCCTGCCTTCTGTTAAAAATGAGTGCCAGCACCTTGCCCAAGTTGCCGTTGCTCATAGATGAAGCTGGAGTGAAGTGTTTAGCAGGCTTTTCCTGACCTGTTGGACTGTAGCCTTCTGACCCTCTCCTCACTTAATGGCCGCGCAAAGATATAGAGTGAAATGTTTCTCCACGGTGTGTTTGGAGGTGGCGCTTTGTTTACTGGCGGTGGGATCTTATGGTCCTGCCATTGTCAATGGGGTTGTCCAGTTGAACGCAACTCTCGTTGCCAAGAAACCCACGGGGGGTGGGGGGGGGGGGGGGGGGGGGGGGTGGGTGGGGTGCAGTCAGTGGGACCATAAGACCCCGCCAACATGAATGGCAGCAAGATTTCAGCGCTACTTTCTCTCCGGAATCGCTCCTGGGCCATTCTGCCCACTAGCTTCCTCTGTGATTGGAGTATCTGTGGTCTACTTTCAGATCGAGAGCGTGGGGTACATGTGGTGACTTCTGCAAGCGCCGGGCGCCCCAGGAGATAATGCATCCGATACACAATGACAACATCCTGATTTTTAGAATGAACATCCCTTTGTTCAAACTAGTCCTGTCCAAGTTGTTTGATTAGTGGTATTTCCTGGATTGAATTGTAGAGTTGTGTTTATTGATGATGGTGGGATGTCGGTGTTGGACTGGGGTGGGCACAGAAGTCTCACAACACCAAGTTAAAGTCCAACCAGTTTATTTGGTATCACGAGCTTTCGGAGTGATTCACCTGATGAAGGAGCAGTGCTCTGAAAGCTCGTGATACCAAATAAACCTGTTGGATTTTAACCTGGCGTTGTGAGACTTACTGTTTTTTTTTATTGATGGCACTGGGACAACCGGGTGGTCAAAATGGGGCATAGAAAAAATGAATCAAATTGATGAGCTGTTTTTTAAAAAAAAAACATCCGATATCTTGGGCTTTATAAGAGTGCAAAAGAATAATGTTAAACCTTAAATCATCTGACCAAGGGTCATTCCGTCTCGAAGCATTGGCTCTATTCTCTCTCCACAGATGCTGTCAGACCTCTGCTGAGATTTTCCAGCATTTTTCTGTTTTTGTTTCAGATTACGGCATCTGTAGTATTTTATTTTTACCTTTTAATGAATCATTGGTTAGATTTCAGCTGCAGTTTGTGCCCAATCCCACCACCAGTATGTCCTATGAATGGCTAAGTTAAACGCATGGGTGGCATTGCTGTCCCTCAGCACCAGGGGACCCGGGTCCGATTCCCGACTTGGGTGCTGTCAGTGTGGAGTTTGCATGTTCTCCCCGTGTCTCCGTGGGTTTCCTCCCACAGTCCGAAGATAGTCATAGAGGTTTGCAGCATGGAAACAGGCCCTTCGGCCCAACTTGTCCATGCCGCCCTTTTTTTGTTAAACCACTAAACTAATCCTAATTGCCCGCATTTGGCCCATATCCCTCTATCCCCATCTTACCCATGTAACTGTCTAAAGGCTTTTTAAAAAACAAAATTGTTCTCGCCTCTACTACTACCTCTGGCAGCTTGTTCCAGACACTTGCCATCCTCTGCACACTTTTGTATCTCTCCCCTCTCATCTTAAACCTATGCCTTCTAGTTTTAGACTCCCCTACCTTTGGGAAAAGATATTGACTATCTAGCTGATCTATGCCCCTCAGTATTTTATAGACCGCTATAAGATCACCCCTCAGCCTCCTACGCTCCAGGGAAAAAAGTCCCAGTCTATCCAGCCTCGCCTTATAACTCAAACCATCAAGTCCCAGTAGCATCCTAGTAAATCTTTTCTGCACTCTTTCTAGTTTAATAATATCCTTTCTATAATGGATTGACCAGAACTGTACACAGTATTCCAAGTGTGGCCTTACCAATGTCTTGTACAACAAGATATCCCAACTCCTGTATTCAATGTTCTGACCAATGAAACCAAGCATGTTGAATGCCTTCTTCACCACTCTGTCCACCTGTGACTCCACTTTCAAGGAGCTATGAACATGTACCCCTTGATCTCTTTGTCCTGTAACTCTTCCCAACACCCTACCATTAACTGAGTAAGTCCTGCCCTGGTTCAATCTACCAAAATGCACCACGTCACATTTATCTAAATTCAACTCCATCTGCCATCCGTCAGCCCACTGGCCCAAGATGAGCAGGTTAGATGGATTGGCCATCCTAAATTGCCCCTTCGTGTCAGGGGGACTGACGGGGTGATTGGGTATGATTATGGGGATAGTGCCTGGATGGGATTGTGATTGGCGCAGACTCAATGGGCCAAATGCCGTCCTCCTGTACTGTAGGGATTCTATTCTATGATTCTATAGCACTGACAATGCTACCAACTGCTAACAGAAAAGTAAGCAAAGTTCTTCAGGCTAATGGAACAACGTCCACTCCTTCCCGAATATTATCCAAAGAAGATTATTTCGGGGGAATTGGGTCCTGCATTAACTAATTGATCACTAAGGTTGTTCAGCCAACGGGAGACAGGCCTTGATGTCGGTGAGAGTTTAAAAAGCAGGTGGCGTGGAGAATGTCAGCTTGAATTACCGATGGCACCAAATTTGTATAGCACCACCAAGGCTGTAGGATAAGTTTTAAGGATAGTGTCACAAGTAAGCTGATACTAACACCGCAATGAAGTTACTGTGAAAATCCCCCAGTCGCCACACTCCAGCGCCCGTTCGGGTACACTGAGGGAGAATTTAGCATGGCCAATGCACCCTAACCAGCACATCTTTCGGACTGTGGGAGGAAACCGGAGCACCCAAAGGAAACTCTCAAAGACATGAGGAGGTTAATGTGTCTTACCAAATCTTGAGCTTGTAATATCGACAGGTGGGCATTTAAGCTATAATAGGAAGATGGAAAGTTAGAAGAATGAGGTAGAATTGGTGATATACTTTCTTGGCCAAGCCTATCTTATGCAATTACATTCCATGAAAGCAGCCTTTTGGCAGTTACTGCCGCACCATTTGTGGTAACCCACTGAGAATCTAATTCTGAAAATGGGTAACAATTGCCTAATACTTCAAAAGAAACAAAGCACTTTATGATGGCAATCATGGGACGGGCGACTTTGCTTATGAGCAAGAATCAGACTTCTTGCTCACAGGTTAACTCAAAGACTGAAAATGTAACTATTTTTGAGCCGTGCCTGTATTTTTTCCATCATTTGCAAGAGATGATTAAAGTTTCTCCATGGAGACTTGTAGGGACGAAGGATTGGGAAGTGAGATTAGACTCAAAAGCTTTTGACCAGCACAATTGATGGGCCGAATGCCCTCCTCGTGTCCCGTAAATCTTTCTATCTTCACATCGGGCCATAGGGTATTGCATCATCTGCTGGCTTCTCATTTCAGTTTATCACAAAGCAGTTTTCCAATTTGGCCAGGTATGTTAATGCTGCGTATTACCCCACACGGTCTTTACCACAGTGTAACAGAAACCCCAAAGATGTGCAGGTTAGGTGGATTGGCCGTATAACATTGTTCCTCAGTGTCCGGGGGGGGGGGAGCAAGGTCAATACGTGGGATTACGGGGATAGGGCCTGGGTGGGATTGTTGTCAGTGCAGGCTCGATGGGCCGAATGGCGCACTTCTGCACTGTAGGGATTCCATGAAATCTCTTCCACAATCTCATTGCTTCATTCATCAGCCCAATGGCACAGTGGTTAGCACTGCTGCCTCGCAGCACCAGAGACCCGGGTTCGATTCCAGCCTTGGGTGGGTGACTGTGTGGAGTTTGCACGTTCTTCCCCCGTGTCTGCGTGGGTTTCCTCCGGGTGCTCCGGTTTCCTCCCACAGTCCGATAGACGTGCTAGTGAGGTGCATTGGCCACACTAATTTGTCCCTTAGTGTCCAAAGATATATAGGTTAGGTGGATTAGCCATGGGAAATGTATGGGTGGGTGGGCCTGGGTGAGATACTCTTTTGGAAATTCGGTGCAGACTCGATGGGCTGGATGGCCTCTTTCTGCACTGTAGGGATTCTAAGATTCCAAGTCATCTCCATGAATTGTTGCTGATTGTTTATTAAGGATTCTTAACTTGTAGGACACCTGGCCACTGTGTGCCAGGAACAAGTGTACCCAGTAACACAGAAGGGCCATTTATTTTATACAGATTCTGTCTGATTCTCAAATATTGCTGACTTTTAACTCTCTCGCTTGCAGTTTTCATATTTTAATTTTTTGAAATAGTGACTTGATATTGAGCTTTTGAGTACCTTTGTGATCGCTTTCGTTATTTGTTATTTATAGGGCAGCAAAAGCTGGCATGCAGCTGTTAGATTTCACTAACGTGCTTTTTATCAACCATTATTAACTTGTAGGTGTGTTGAAAGTGTGCTTTCCCTGCCTCTTCCTCTTTCCCACACCCCCACCCATACGAACAAAAAAAAAAATTCCGCTATCATCCATCTCCTCGGATTTTATTTCTCGCCTGGCCCTGTCCTTGTTTTCACCCCCGCTTGACTCAGCTTTTACAGACCGGCTCCCAAAGGCGCAAGAGCTTGTAAATTAAAATGTGCGGCACAGTGGTTAGCAAGGGACACGGGTACAATTGCGGCCTCGGGTCACTGTCTGTGCAGAATCTGCACGTTCTCCCCGTGTCTGTGTGGATTTCCTCCGGGTGCTCCAGTTTCCTCCCACAGTCCGAAAGATGTGCGGGTTAGGTTGATTGGCCGTGCTAAGTTGCCCCTTAGTATCCAAAGATGTGCAGGTTAGGTGGATTGGCCACACTAAATTGCCCCTTAGTATCCAAAGATGTGCAGGTTAGGTGGATAGGCCATGCTAAGTTGCCCCTCAGTGTCCAAAGATGTGCAGGTTAGGTGGATTGGCCATGCTAAATTGCCCCTTAGTATCCAAAGATGTGCAGGTTAGGTGGATTGGCCACACTAAATTTCCCCTTAGTATCCAAAGATGTGCAGGTTAGGTGGATAGGCCATGCTAAGTTGCCCCTTAGTGTCCAAAGATGTGCAGGTTAGGTGGATTGGCCATGCTAAATTGACCATTGGTGTCAGGAGGATTAGCAGGGTAAATACGTAGGGCTACAGGGATAAGGTCTGGGTGGGATTGTTGTCGGAGTAAGGCTCGATGGGCCGAATGGCCTCCTTCTGCACTGTCGGAAATGTATGAGAAATGTTCTTTATTTTGCGCCCCCCCACGTGAGTGTGTTTGACCTGATCCAAAATGAAAATCCCGAATAAATCATGCTTTGTGACCTGCATCAAGAACATGTTGACCACCCACACTGCTAACCTGTCCTTTGCCTCCAGATTTCTGCCAGTGTAAAAAGTCGGAATTAATAAAGTGGGTGGCACGGTGGCAGAGTGGTTAGCACTGTTGTCTCACAGCACCAGGGACCCAGGTTCGATTCCCGGCTTGGGTCACTGTGTGGAGTCTGCATGTTCTCCCTGTGTCTGCGTGGGTTTCCTCCGGGTGCTCCGGTTTCCTCCCACAGTCCGAAAGACGTGCGGATTAGGTGCATTGGCCGTGCTAAATTGCTCCAGGTTGTGTAGGTTAGAGGGATTAGTCGGGTAAATGTGTGGAGTTGTGGGGATAGGGGCCTGGAGTGGGATTGTTGTCGGTGCAGACTCAATGGGCCGAATGGCTTCCTTCTGCTCTGTGGGGTTTCTGTGATCTGATCAGCAATGGGGGGAAAAAGCAAGTTGTGAATGGCAATTCTATACGTAACTGAAGTTAGCTTCTGGTGAAGGGAGCTTTGTGAGACTTTTTAAAAGTTCCTTTATTTCACTTCCCTTCAACTTCCTTTCACCTCGTTTCCAAGACACTTTTTGGTTGCTGCTCTCCTTGACCTGGATCACGTTATCTCAGACTCTCAGTTCTGCTTTTCCCTTCTGTGCTTTTCTACTTGGTTCTCCCACACACAGCTAGAAACAGAACAGATGAATCCGGTGACAGTTACAACACCTAGAGTACAATCCAGTTCTCCCTGGCACTGACGCCAGCTTAAGTGCACCTGAATGGCTGAAGAAATTTTTATTTGCCATCATTTGCACTCCAGTAGGGGAACAGGGTGACGCTTTGATTCTGGGCAGAATGGATATGATTGGATAATTCTCCCATCGGTCAGACCGAGCGACTTCTGTAAGTGCTTTTATTCATCTAATTGATCTGTAGCTATCCTCCACTCACTGTATCTCGCTGGAGAAATACCCTTGCTTTAATCGGGAGAGGTGGCTGCCATTTCGATCGTGAGTTGCAGTGGATTGTGGAATTTCTGTTGAAGTAGGCCGGCACGGTGGCACAGTGGGTTAGCACTGCTGCCTCACAGTGCCAGGGACCCGGGTTCGATTCCCAGCCTCGGGTCACTGTCTGTGTGGAGTCTCCCTGTGTCTGCGTGGGTTTCCTCCGGGTGCTTCGGTTTCCTCCCACACTCCAAAGATGTGCGGATTAGGTGGATTGGCCATGATAAATTGCCCCTTAGTCTCAGGGGGACTAGCGAGGGTAAATGCGTGGGGTTATGGAGATAGGGCCTGGGTGGGATTGTGGACGGTGCAGACTCGATGGGTTGAATGGCCTCCTGCACTGTAAGGATCCTATGAAACTACTGTAGTACACTGTTTCAGCCCCGTTTGTAAGATAGACTTGCGTTTCTAGTCCTCTACCAGTGTCAATGTGGAATCTTATCTGCTTTATTGGGGCAGGCTTTCCATTCAAAGCACTTGTGCTGTAGTGTCTCCGTTCTTGTTGCTTTGAAAATTTCACGGGTGAATTTGACATTGAATTCATTTATTATTGTCACATGTATTGGGATACAGTGAAAAGTATTGTTTCTTGCGCACTATACAGACAAAGCATACCGTTCATAGAGTACATAGGGGAGAAGGAAAGGAGAGAGTGCAGAATATAGTGCTACAGTCATAGCTAGGGCATAGAGAAATATCAACTTAATGCAAGGGAGGTCCATTCTGATGGCAGCAGGGAAGAAACTTCTTGAGTCAGTTGGTGCGTGACCTCAGACTTCTGTATCTTTTTCCCGATGGAAGAAGGTGGAAGAGAGAATGTCCGGGGTGCGTGGGGTCCTTAATTATGCTGGCTGCTTTGCCGAGGCAGCGGGAAGTGTAGATGGATGAGAGGCTGGTTTGCTTGATGGACTGGGCTACGTTCACAACCCTTTGTAGTTCCTTGTGATCTTGGTCAGAGCAGGAGCCCATACCAAGCTGTGATACATCCGCAAAGGATGCTTTCTGCAGTGCATCTGTAAATATTGGTGAGAGTTGCAGTGGACATGCCAAATTTTGTAAAGTTTATTTATTAGTACAAGTAAGCTTACATTAACACTGCAATGAAGTTACTGTGAAAATCCCCTAGATGCCAGTGTTCGGGTACACTGAGAGAGAATTTAGCATGGCCAATGCGCCTACCCAGCACGTCTCTCGGACTGTGGGAGGAAACTGGAGGAAACCCACGCAGACACGGGGAGAAAGTGGAGACTCCGCACAGACAGTGATCCAAGCCGGGAATTGAACCCGGGTCCCTGGTGCTGTGAGGCAGCAGTGCTAACCACCGTGCCACCATGTCACCCCATATTTACTGAAATAATTGAGTAATAGAATTTCCTTAACCTTCTGATATGGTTGTGCTGTAGAACTGATTTTGAAGGGCAATGCCGATGAGGTGTGTATGGTTGTTTGGAATTTCTGGCGTTGGCTGTGCTGCTAAAGGCTCCTCGAGGAGGAAAACCCCGAGGGAGGGGAAGGAATACCTTGCTGCTGCGTCAGTACAAGTGGAGCGAGTCTCTAATCCTGCTGCAACAAGAGGGCATTCAACAGCCAGAGTTTGTCTGGTGTGGGGCTGGTTTTGGCTTCAACCGAGCCTGCAGGAATCGCTTGCTTTCCAGGGTCTTGCTGCCAAGAGCAGGGCAGGGGCTGGTAAAACCAAACCAATGTCGATTAACTCTGGAAATGGTAAACGCTCTATTTAAACTCGAGAGATATTAAAGCACTTAATGAGTAAATTTAAGTAGTTGTTTCATTGTTTTTTTCCCCGTGTTAATATGAAACGAGGCTTAACTATTAATGAAAAGGCACTAAAATTATCCCGTATGTTCCTTTGTACCTAACAAATAATGTACCGAAGCTTTGTAAGGTGGGATATGAAACGTGAAGCACTTAATGTGGAATCCAACCATTCAACGTTCTGCAGTACAATTTTAAATGTTCACACAACTTGGGTGACAATGTATTGAGGTTCCAGAAGCAATAGTGGAATTATAGCTGCTCCATCACAGGGGGAAAGGGGGTTGGGGGCGGAGAGAGGGGGGGGGGTTACTAGGAGCAGGCCACTCGACCCTGCTCCACCATTCAAATAAGATCAAGTCAGAAGTTACAGAGGGACATAGATAGGATGCAAGACTGGGCGGACAAGTGGCAGATGGACTTCAACCCAGATAAATGCGTCGTGGTCCATTTTGGCAGGTCGAATGGGATGAAGGAGTACAATATAAAGGGAAAGACTCTTAGTACTGTAGAGGATCAGAAGGACCTTGGGGTCCGGGTCCATAGGACTCTGAAATCGGCCCCGCAGGTGGAGGAGGTGGTGAAAAGGGCGTATGGTGTGCTGGCCTTTATCAATCGAGGGATTGAGTTTAGGAGTCCGGGGATAATGATGCAGCTATATAAGACTCTCGTCAGACCCCACTTGGAGTACTGTGCTCAGTTCTGGCCGCCTCACTATAGGAAGGATGTGCAAAAGATTGAAAGGGTGCAGAGGAGATTTACAAGGATGCTGCCTGGATTGAGTGGCATGCCTTATGAGGATAGGCTGAGGGAGCTCGGTCTTTTCTCCTTGGAGAGACGAAGGATGAAAGGAGACCTAATAGAGGTGTATAAGATGTTGAGAGGCATAGATCGGGTGGACTCTCAGAGGCTTTTTCCCAGGGTGGAAATGTCTGCTACGAGAGGACACAGGTTTAAGGTGCTGGGGGGTAGGTACAGGGGAGATGTTAGGGGTAAGTTTTTCACACAGAGGGTGGTGGGCGAGTGGAATCGGCTGCCGTCTGTGGTGGTGGAGGCGAACTCAATAGGGTCTTTTAAGAGACTCCTGGATGAGCACATGGAGCGTAATAGGATGGAGGGATATAGGTAGGTCTAGAAGGTAGGGATGTGTTCGGCACAACTTGGGGGCCGAAGGGCCTGTTTGTGCTGTAGTTTTTCTATGTTTCTAAGGCTGATCTGATTGTTTGAAGTTTATTTATTAGTCGCAAGTAAGGCTTGCATTAACACTGCAATGAAGCTGCTGTGAAATCTCCCCCTAGTCGCCACAGCCTGTTCGGGTCAATGCACCCTAATAAGCACGTCTTTCAGAATGTGGGAGGAAACCGGAGCACCCGGAGGAAACCCACGCAGACACGGGGGAGAACATGCAAACTCCACACAGACAGTGACCCAAGTCGGGAATTGAACCCAGGTCCCTGGCTCTGTGAGGCAGCAGAACTAACCACTGTGCCGCTGTGCCCCCCATGTAACTTCTACTTCACATTTGCACCTGCCCCCCAATAACCGTTCACCCTGTTGCTCAAGAATCTCTCTACCTCTGCCTTAAAAATATTTAAATGACCCCCCCCCCACCTTTTTGAGAGAGGGAGTAAGCAGAAATTCACAACTAGGCAACAGACAAGGTGCAGACTGTACCCAACCAGCGTTGGACTCGAAAGTAGTGTCCAACGTTAGATGTGATTCTGCGATTGGGCAATCTTTGCTAAATGTTCCTCCGTGCTAAGCATTATGCTGACAACCAGTTGAAGATTCAGCCGGGCTTGCAGTGTGGCACATTGGCACATAGTGGTACCTACATCTATTAATACACAGGGCCCTGTTCTTTGCAGGCAGAAAGGACATTGCGTCTGTTTCAGCTAAACAAAGTAAGTGGCGGCCATTCGCTGGTCCATTCCCCAGGGCAATGCCTTGATCGATCAAGCTGGATAGTAGGTTGGGAGTGTTGTTCAGCCATACATATGCATCGTTTGGCTAATTTATAACTCTCAGTTTAGTGGCGCCTAATCTGAGTATTAACTTTGTGACTTACTTCAGGAGTTTATTTATTTATTAGTTATTGACTTCTAACTTTTTAGAGAAGGGGTTGACGGTAACTGATTGTGAAGCTCAATGTTGATCAAATGTGGAATACCCCAGCAGGTACTAGTGACTGGGTAGCTGTTTGCAGCGTTAGTGGTCTGAAGACCCACTCTTATATATTTTTTTCTATTCATTCGTGGGACATGGGCGTCACTGGCAGGGCCAGCATTTATTGCCCATCCCTAGTTGCCCCTTGAGAAGGTGGTGGTGAGCTGCCTTCTTGAATCGCTGCAGTCCATGTTCTGTGGGTTGACCCACAATGCCGTTAGGGAGGGAATTCCAGGATTTTGACCCAGCACCTGCAAAGGAACGGTGATATATTTCCAAGTCAGGATGGTGAGTGGCTTGGAGGGGAACTTGCAGGTGGTGGTGTTCCCATGTATCTGCTGCCCTTGTCCTTCTAGATGGAAGTGGTCGTGGGTTTGGAAGGTGCTGTCTAAGGAACTTTGGTGAGTTGCTGCAGTGCATCTTGTAGATAGTCCGCAATAATTAATCTAATCTGTATTCCCACTTTTATTTAATTCATAGAGAATCATTGAGTCCCTACAGTGCAGAAGGAGGGCATTTGGCCCATCGAGTCAGCACCGACAACAATCCCACCCAGGCCCAATGGCCCCTAACTCCAAATATTTACCCTGCTAATCCCCTGACACCAGGGGCAATTCAGCATAGCCAATCAACCTAATCCGCACATCTTTGGACTGTGGGAGGAAACTGGAGTACCCGGAGGAAACCCAGGCAGACACGGGGAGAATGTGTAAACTCCACACAGACAGTGACCCAAGCCGGGAATCGAACCCAGGTCCCTAGAGCTGTGAGGCAGCAGTGCTAACCACTGTGCCACCGAGCCGCCCCTAAGGCCGGGGATTATTTGCATCAACACAGGAAAAGCAGAGTTAATGTAAAGATAATTCCAAACATGCACCCACCACCCAGAATAACAGCTTAAGGTGCCGTCAAAACAAAATGCCAAACGCCAGGATTCGGGTGTTAGCTTTTGTCTTTACCTGCGCTGGAAATATACAACACTCTTGTCTTCTGCACATCCGATCCTCGGGTTTGTGACTTTGTTCCAGGCTGGGCTCGTTTCAACAATTGTTCAATCACCTTGTCTCTGAAGATTTTGTAAGTGTCGGAGAGATTGTTCGTCTTGACCAAAGCTGGTCAAAAGGCTTGTACTTTTTGAATTCTTAGGGAATGCCGGGTAGCACAGTGGGTTAGCACTGCTGCCTCACAATGCCAGGGACCCGGGTTCGATTCCCGGCTTGGGTCATTGTCTGTGTGGAGTTTGCACGTTCTCCCCGTGTCTGCGTGGGTTTCCTCGGGTGCTCCGGTTTCCTCCCACAGTCCGAAAGGCGTGCTGGTTAGGGTGCATTGGCCGTGCTAAATTCTCCCTCAGTGTACTCGAACAGGGGCCGGAGTGTGGCGACTAGGGGATTTTCACAGTAACTTCATTGCAGTGTTAATGTAAGCCTACTTGTGACAATAATAAATAGACTTTAAAATGCATGAGACCATTGTTCATTTTCAGCCACTTTCCACAAGCTTCCCTCAAAAAAAAAATCCAAAGAAGTTAATGGATGCAGGTTAGTTCTCGTATCTCGAAGGACACAGAAAATTACAGCACAGGAACAGGCCCTTCGGCCCTCCAAGCCTGCACCGACCATGCTGCCCAACTGAACTAAAACCCCCTACCCTTCTGGGGACCATATCCCTCTATTCCCATCCTATTCATGTATTTGTCCAGACCTCCCTTATCTTTCTCATTGATATTTTCCCTGCTTCTGGGACCAGGCTTTCTCTGACGGGTTGTTAATGTCTTCATACTGTGCTGTTCTGTCCGCTGCTTCCACTTCTTCACATTTCACCAGCCCCAGGCTAGGTTTCCAAAGTGTCCCATCCTTGACGAAGGCTCTTGATTCAAGGTAGGATTTCCAGCCAGATTTGCGGCAAAGTGCTACAAGTGGATCCAAAATGTTATTTTGGCATTCTATTCTTGCAGCCTTTAACGAATGGACAAATAAAAAAGTTAAAGTTTATTTATTAGCCACAACACTGCGATGAAGTTACTGTGAAATTCCCCTAGTCGCCACAGTCCGGCACTTCTGGTCAATGCACCCTAACCAGCACGTCTTTCGGACTGTGGGAGGAAACCGGAGCACCCGGAGGAAACCCACGCAGACACGGGGGAGAACGTGCAGACTCTGCACAGACAGTGACCCAAGTCAGGAATCAAACCCAGGTCCCTGGCGCTGTGAAGCAGCAGTGCTAACCACTGTGCCACCCCAGATACCAGAGATATGAGCCAGTCACTCATTGTTTGCAGTCAAGTGTTTGATCGCTAGTCATTGACATAATACTCAGTACAGGTTCCTTGGCTTTGAAGATCAGCCCACTTTACATATTCAACCTCCCTCCAAGCCGCGTAAGGTTTAAAGTTTATTTATTAGTGTCACAAGTAGGTTTACATTAACACTGCAATAAAGTTACTGTGAAAATCCCCTTAGTGGCCTGCCACATTCCGGTGTACACCAAGGGAGAATTTAGCATAGCCATTGCACCTATCCAGCACATCTTTTGGACAGTGGGAGGAAACCGGAGCACCTGAAGGAAGCCCACACAGACATGGGGAGAACATGCAGACTCCACACAGACAGTGACCCAAGCTGGGAATCGAACCCGAGTCCCTGGCGCTGTGAGGCAGCAGTGCTAACCACTGCAATTGTAACAATCCGTTTAGGATTTGCTGTTGGGATGATTTCTGCGCTGGACTGCATGTCTAAGAGGTAATTGGGGTTATCCTTGTCTTGGGTGTCTCTCTCTAGTTCCCAGGGCATTCTCGATTTCTCTGAGATTCAATTGCCGCTCTTTTAGTTCCACTGTACTCAAAGGTGGCTCGAATAAAAGCATCTGGTGACCACTCCAGTTTCTGGCTGATAGCTAGATTTCTGCTTTCGGGAAGTCCAGTCCTCCATTCTTGTCGCTGTTGTAACTACAGAGGGGAGGCGATGGCCTAGTGGTATTATCGCTAGACTATTAATTCAGAAACTCAGCTAATGTTCTGGAGACCCGGGTTCGAATCCCGGCACAGCAGGTGGTGGAATTTGAATTCAATTTTTAAAAAATCTGGAATTAAGAATCTACTGCTGACCATGAAACCATTGTTGGAAAAACCCATCTGGTTCACTAATGTCCTGATGTGGAGATGCCGGCGTTGGACTGGGGTAAACACAGTAAGAAGTTTAACAACACCAGGTTAAAGTCCAACAGGTTTATTTGGTAGCAAAAGCCACACAAGCTTTCGAGGCTCTGAGCCCCTTCTTCAGGTGAGTGGGAATTCTGTTCACAAACAGAACTTATAAGACACAGACTCAATTTACATGAATAATGGTTGGAATGCGAATACTTACAACTAATCCAGTCTTTAAGAAACAAAACAATGGGAGTGGAGAGAGCATCAAGACAGGCTAAAAAGATGTGTATTGTCTCCAGACAAGACAGCCAGTGAAACTCTGCAGGTCCACGCAACTGTGGGAGTTACAAATAGTGTGACATAAATTCTGATTCTAGGATCGCATGATAAAGACTCAGGAGGAAAAAAGCAGAAATATTTATGTGAAATAGTGTGACATAAACCCAATATCCCGGTTGAGGCCGTCCTTGTGTGTGCGGAACCTGGCTATCAGTTTCTGCTCCGCGACTCTGCGCTGTCGTGTGTCGCGAAGGCCGCCTTGGAGAACGCTTACCCGAATATCAGAGGCCGAATGCCCGTGACCGCTGAAGTGCTCCCCAACAGGAAGAGAACAGTCTTGCCTGGTGATTGTCGAGCGGTGTTCATTCATCCGTTGTCGCAGCGTCTGCATAGTTTCCCCAATGTACCATGCCTCGGGACATCCTTTCTTGCAGCGTATCAGGTAGACAACGTTGGCCGAGTTGCAAGAGTATGTACCGTGTACCTGGTGGATGGTGTTCTCACGTGAGATGATGGCATCTGTGTCGATGATCCGGCACGTCTTGCAGAGGTTGCTGTGGCAGGGTTGTGTGGTGTCTTGGTCACTGTTCTCCTGAAGGCTGGGTAGTTTGCTGCGGACAATGGTCTGTTTGAGGTTGTGCGGTTGTTTGAAGGCAAGAAGTGGGGGTGTGGGGATGGCCTTGGCGAGATGTTCGTCTTCATCAATGACATGTTGAAGGCTCCGGAGGAGATGCCGTAGCTTCTCCGCTCCGGGAGGAGAAGCTACGGCATCTCCTCCGGAGCCTTCAACATGTCATTGATGAAGACGAACATCTCGCCAAGGCCATCCCCACACCCCCACTTCTTGCCTTCAAACAACCGCACAACCTCAAACAGACCATTGTCCGCAGCAAACTACCCAGCCTTCAGGAGAACAGTGACCAAGACACCACACAACCCTGCCACAGCAACCTCTGCAAGACGTGCCGGATCATCGACACAGATGCCATCATCTCACGTGAGAACACCATCCACCAGGTACACGGTACATACTCTTGCAACTCGGCCAACGTTGTCTACCTGATACGCTGCAAGAAAGGATGTCCCGAGGCATGGTACATTGGGGAAACTATGCAGACGCTGCGACAACGGATGAATGAACACCGCTCGACAATCACCAGGCAAGACTGTTCTCTTCCTGTTGGGGAGCACTTCAGCGGTCACGGGCATTCGGCCTCTGATATTCGGGTAAGCGTTCTCCAAGGCGGCCTTCGCGACACACGACAGCGCAGAGTCGCGGAGCAGAAACTGATAGCCAGGTTCCGCACACACAAGGACGGCCTCAACCGGGATATTGGGTTTATGTCACACTATTTCACATAAATATTTCTGCTTTTTTCCTCCTGAGTCTTTATCATGCGATCCTAGAATCAGAATTTATGTCACACTATTTGTAACTCCCACAGTTGCGTGGACCTGCAGAGTTTCACTGGCTGTCTTGTCTGGAGACAATACACATCTTTTTAGCCTGTCTTGATGCTCTCTCCACTCCCATTGTTTTGTTTCTTAAAGACTGGATTAGTTGTAAGTATTCGCATTCCAACCATTATTCATGTAAATTGAGTCTGTGTCTTATAAGTTCTGTTTGTGAACAGAATTCCCACTCACCTGAAGAAGGGGCTCAGAGCCTCGAAAGCTTGTGTGGCTTTTGCTACCAAATAAACCTGTTGGACTTTAACCTGGTGTTGTTAAACTTCTCACTAATGTCCTTCAGGGAAGGAAATCTGCCGTCCTTACCTGGTCTGGCCGACATTTGACTCCAGAACCACAGCAATGTGATTGACTCTCAACAGCCCTCAGGCAACTAGGGATGGGCAATAAATGCTGGCCCAGCCAATGATGCCCATGTCCCACGAATGGATAAAAAAAAACAGGATTTTTTTCTACAATGTGTTGCGAGAGGCGGATATTCCACATTTGATCAACATTGAAGTTCACGATCAGTTACCGTCAACCCCCTCTCTAAAAAGTTAGACCCCTGGCTGCGGTCACTTCTGGAAGGGACAACATGGTGAGCCATACTAATACTCGGATTAGGCGCCACTAAATTGTGCATTATGAGTTAGCCAAATGTCTTGCCATCCAATTACCGATGCGCATATATGGCTGAACAACACTTCCGTTGGCCCTACTTATTGTCCAGCTGGATTCTAGTCAAGGCATTTCTTTAACTGCGTACCACCACACATTACCACCCCGGTCTTTATGCTTGGAGATACTGGGCGGGGGCTACTGCCATTCACTACTATTCTCCAATCCTCTGGTACCTCTTCTGTGGCTAAAGAGGATACAAAGATTTTGACCAAGGCCGCAGCAATTTTTTCCCTCGCATCTCTCAGTATTCTGGAATAGACCCTACCTGGCCCTGGAGACTTGTCCACCTTAATGCATTTCAAAACCCCCAATACCTCCTTTTTTATCTCAACATGTCCTTTCTACTTCCCATCCACCACATCCTTCTCCTATGTGAATAATGATGCAAAGTACTAGTTAAGGACCTCAGCCACCTCATCTGGCTCCACACACAAATTCCCTCCACTGTCCTTGAGTAGACTACCCTTTCCTTAGCTACCCTCTTCCTCATATACACATTAAAAGCCTTGGGATTCTCCTTTATTCTGCCTGCCAAGGACATCTAATGGCCCCTTTTAGCCCTCCTAAGTCCCATTTAAGCTCTTTCCTGCTATCTTTCGCCCTCAAGAACATCCGTTTTCAATTTCCTGAAATTTATGTATTCCTCCTTTTTCCCCAAACTCTCAATCTCTCTTGTTATCCAGGGTTCCCAAAACTTGCCATCGTACCATCTTTGCTCTTATGGAATATCTGTGCACCTAGCTGCTGAGTGCATGACCATGCAGTATGGTGGCACAGTGGTTAGTTGGGACCCTATATGAAGACAATCAACCCTACATAAAGCAGACATGGGCGGCACGGTAGCACTACATAAAGCAGACATGGGCGGCACGGTAGCACAGTGGTTAGCACTGCTGCTTCACAGCTCCAGGGTCCCGGGTTCGATTCCCGGCTCGGGTCACTGTCTGTGTGGAGTTTGCACATTCTCCTCGTGTCTGCGTGGGTTTCCTCCGGGTGCTCCGGTTTCCTCCCACAGTCCAAAGATGTGCGGGTTAGGTTGATTGGCCAGGTTAAAAATTGCCCCTTAGAGTCCTGAGATGCGTAGGTTAGAGGGATTAGTGGGTAAATATGTGGGGGTAGGGCCTGGGTGGGATTGTGGTCGGTGCAGACTCGATGGGCCGAATGGCCTCCTTCTGCACTGTAGGGTTTCTATGATTTCTATGATTTCTATGACTCTGAACCTCAGACCTTCGCATGGTGGCACAGTGGTCAGCACTGCTTCCTCACAGCGCCAGGGACCCGGGTTCGATTCCTGGCTTGGGTCACTGTCTGTGTGGAATCTGCACATTCTCTCCGTGTCTGCGTGGGTTTCCTCCGGGTGCTCCTGTTTCCTCCTACAGTCTGAAAGACGTGCTGGTTAGGGTGCATTGGCCATGCTAAATTCTCCCTCAGTGTACCCGAACAGGCGCCGGAGTGTGGCGACTGGGGGATTTTCACACTAACTTCATTGCAGTGTTAATGTAAGCCTACTTGTGACACAAATACATGTGGCGACTAGTGGATTTTCACAGTAACTTCATTGCAGTGTTAATGTAAGCCTACTTGTGACACAGATACATGTGGCGACTAGGGGATTTTCACAGTAACTTCATTGCAGTGTTAATGTAAGCCTACTCATGACACAAATAAATAAACTTTAACCATTGGGTAATGTTGCAATACAGTCAATCGACATTAGATGAAGTTGTTTTTTGCCCCCGAACCTCTTGCTTTCCATTCCTTAGGCAATCTTATCTCTCCTTTCTGAGGTCAATGATCTATTTTAGCCCTTCAGCCCATCGACATGCGAGAAACATCTGATTTCCCGCCTAATCCCATTTACCCACTCTTGGCCTGTAGCCCAGGATGTTAAGCTAATGCCAGGTCCAATTTCTGAGTTCTCTCTGCGGTTCACACTGCGATGAAGCATATCGCCGCTCGGGGGTGTTGGGTGAAGGGACATGGGGGTGGGGGAGTGTTTCTGAGTTTTCTATGTTGCAGGATGATCAATGTGAAATATTAGAAACTGCTATTGAAAAGATAATGAACTTGCTCATTGCCAAAGTGGCTTCTTTTAAACATACACTCTTTGCTTTTATGTTTTTCTTCTTAGATAGTAATCACAGTTCCGAGGAACTTTTAAGTACCCATAGTGTGAACTTGTGGTTACTAAGATGAGGGATCTCAGTATCAGGGGATGCAACACTTTTTTGTGTTGTCATCTGCAACGCGTGCATACATCTCGGGTCTGCCCCATGACTTTTCTACTCAAAACATTTGTAACACTACAGAAACACCAACTCGCATATCTATAGCACATCAGGGGAGGCGATGGCCAAGAGGTATTATCACCAGACTATTAATCCAGAAACTCGGCTAATGTTCTGGGCACCCGGGTTCGAATCCCGCCACGGCAGCTGGCGGAATTTGGGTTCAATAAAAAATATCTGGAATTAAGAATCTACTGATGACCGATTGTCGGAAAAACCCATCTGGTTCACTCATGTCACTTTAGGGGAGGAAATCTGCCGTCCTTACCCGGTCTGGCCTACATGTGACTCCAGAACCACAGCAATGTGGTTAACTCTCAACTGCCCTCCAAGGGCAACTAGGGATGGGCAATAAATGCTGACCAGCCAGCGACAGCCATGTCCCAGGAATGAATAAAAAAATGTAATAAAACATACCAAAGTGCTTTACATATTGGCCTAGATTGTCGGGCCAGTGGTATGTTTGCTTGTCAGGACTTCCATGTCTTGATGTGCATCTCCCGGCATCCGCATGTCCCTATTTCCCCCAACACGCACCCACCCCCCCCGGAATGGAATCAGCATCCATGTGTCTGCTAATGGTGCCCCCCCCCCCCCTCAACCGTTTCACCACATCTTGACCTTAGCGTTGTTGCTCTGCTTGTCATGATCTTGTCATGCCCTTAACCCATAGCCCTGAATGTTAACCTAACGCCAAGTCTAATTTCTATGTTCGCTCTGCAGTTCACACTGCGATGAAACATGTCTCAGCTTGGCGAGGGGGGGGTGGGGGGGTATCGCAGTTCCCTGCAGCTCAACATGGTGAAGGCGGAAAGGGTTTTCTTTTTGTACCCTTACAGCCTGTAGGGCTCACGACCTGGAACCCACTTCCGCCTCACCATCTCCCCACCCCTCCACCTTAGAGGTCACAGGGTATAGGTTGAGAGGCGGTAGATTTAAAACTGAGATGAGGAGGAACTACTTCTCGCAGAGGGTGGTGAATTTGTGGAACTTGCTGCCCCATAGCGCGGTGGAGTCTGAATCAAAGAACAAAGAAAATTACAGCACAGGAACAGGCCCTTCGGCCCTCCAAGCCTGCACTGACCGTGCTGCCCGACTGAACTAAAACCCCCTACCCTTCCGGGGACCATATCTCTCTATTCCCATCCTATTCATGTATTTGTCAAGACGTCCTTTAAAAGTCACTATCGTATCTGCTTCCACTACCTCCCCCGGCAGCGAGTTCCAGGCACCCACCACCCTCTGTGTAAAAAAGACTTGCCTCGTACATCTCCTTTAAACCTTGCCCCTCGCACCTTAAACCTGTGCCCCCCAGTAATTGACTCTTCCACCCTGGGAAAAAGCTTCTGACTATCCACTCTGTCCATGCCCCTCATAACCTTGTAGACTTCTATCAGGTCGCCCCTCAACCTCCGTCGAATCATTGAATGGTTCCAAGAAGGAGATAGATATATTTCTGATTTTTTTTAAAAACGGCTTAAAGGAACAGGTGTGGAGGTGGATTTCAGACCAGGGAGAGATCAGTCATGATCTGATTGAATGGCGGAGCAGGCTCGGAGGGCTGAATGGCCTACTTCTGCTCCTAATTCCAATGTTGATGACACTCTTTGGCTGTGCCTCCTAAAATTCCCTCTGGATTGATGGCCATTTACTTTGAGATTTTTATTTCATTTTTTTTAAGGAGGGTCTTTGTAAAAGAGAGAGGTGTTTTTGTTTTTCTGAATGGTTCCGGTCTTATCTGAGTGAAATGTGGCACAGTTTGTCTTCCCTGACGCTTCCTCTGAACTTGACTCCTCAATGCTTTGCACTCTGGACCAGATATCATCTCAGGAGTTACTGGCAACACACATGACTTCCACGAGCCAATTTACTGTCTCTGACCTAAATTTGAGAGATTCAAAGATAAGGACTTTGTATTTGTAATTTTGATTCCCACACTCGTCCCCCTCCCCGGTCTCCCCCCCTTCAGCATTTCCAATTCTCAGTAAAGCCACCGTAACATGTGTAAAGGGTTATACCTTGCAACTTTAGAACTCTTGCGTCTCGCTGTTAAAGTTTGAAATCGAGGGGCCATTCGAGGGTATGATATTGGACAATGGGATGGTTTGTGAAGGAAAGATACATACAATCCCTACAGTGCAGAAGGAGGCCATTCAGCCCATCGAGTCTGCATCGACAACAATCCCTCCCAGGTCCTATCCCCATAACCCCCACATATTTACCCCAATATTCCCTCTAACTTACGCATCCTGGGACACTAAGGGTCAATTTAGCACGGCCAATCAACCTAACCACATCTCTGGACTGTGGGAGGAAACCAGAGCACGCGGAGGAAACCCATGCACACACGGGGAGAATGTGCAAACTCCACACAGACAGTGAACGAAGTCGGGAATTGAACCCGGGTCCCTGGCGCTGTGAGGCAGCAGTGCTAACCACTGTGCCACCGTGCCACCCTGTGCAAGTTAGGTTGATTGGCCATGCTAAATTGACCCTAGTTTTGGGGGGCGGGGAATAGCAGGGTAAATATGTGGGGTTACGGGGATAGGGTGGTGTTATTGTAGGTGCAGGCTCGATAGGCCGAATGGCCTCCTACTGTACTATGGGGATTCTATGATGATTCTATAAAAACACCAATGCAAACCCAATGTCCAACAAAAACAGTAAGTGCTGGAAAATCTCAGCTGGTCTGACAGCATCTGTGGAGAGAGAATGGAGCCAACGTTTCGTGTCGGGATGACCCTTCGTCAGAGCTAAATTGTAATTCCTGGGGCTATCCTTCCAACCTTTTTTGAACAAGGGCGTTCAATTAGTTTGCAATTCTCCAGTCCTCTGGCACCTCCCCTGAGTCTAGAGAGGACTGGAAGATTATGGCAATTTCTAGCTCTGACGAAGGGTCATCCAGACTCGAAAGGTTGGCTCTATTCTCTCTCCACGGATGCTGTCAGACCTGCTGAGATTTTCCAGCATTTTCTGTTTTTGTTTCAGATTTCAGCATCCGCAATATTTTGCTTTTATCTGTGTTGTGACACTTAAGCAATATTGTTTTAAAGTTTATTGATTAGTGTCACAAGTAGGCTTACATTAACACTGCAATGAAGTTACTGTGAAAATCCCCTAGTGGCCACACTCTGGCGCCTGTTCGGGTACACTGAGGGAGAATTTAGCATGATCAATGCACCCTAACCAGCACGTCTTTCGGACTGTGGGAGGAAACCGGAGCATCCGGAGGAAACCCATGCAGACACGGGGAGAACGTGCAGACTCCACACAGACAGTGACCCAAGCCGGGAATCGAACCCGGGTTCCTGGCGCTGTGAGGCAGCAGTGCTAACCACCGTGCCACCCTCTGTATCAGCACCGTGTGTTTAAAAACGTCAGGCACCTTCATTATCTTTTAGTTAAATCCTAGTAACAATCCTGGAATGCGTGCAGAATGATAGGATAAAGGGAGTTAGAGAAGAAGAGGGGGGGGTGGGTGTGAGGAGGCTTGTGTGGAGCATAAACACCAAATGGACTGAATGGCCTTTTCTGTGCTGCAAATACTTTGTAATTCATACAATCCCTACAGTGCAGAAGGAGGCCATTCGGCCCATTGAACCTGCATCAATCCCACCCAGGTCCTATCCCCATAACCCCATGTATTCACCCTGCTAATCCCCCTGACACTAAGGGTCAATTTAGCATAGCCAATCAACCAAACTCGCACATCTTTGGAGTGTGGGAGGAAACCAGAGCACCCGGAGGAAACCCACGCAGACACGGGGAGAACATGCAAACTCCACACAGACAGTGACCTGAGGCCAGAATTGAACCCAGGTTTTTTGATTTGATTTATTATTGTCACTTATATTAGTATACAGTGAAAAGTATTGTTTCTTGCGCGCTATGCAGACAAAGCATACCGTGCATAGAGAAGGAAAGGAGAGGGTGCAGAATGTAGTGTTACAGTCATAGCTAGGGTGTAGAGAAAGATCAACTTAATGTGAGGTAGGTCCATTCAAAAGTCTGACGGCAGCAGGGAAGAAGCTGTTCTTGAGTCGGTTGGTACGCGGCCTCAGACTTCTGTATCTTTTTCCCGACGGAAGAAGGTGGAAGAGAGAATGGCGCTGTGCCATCCTTGGCGCTGTGAGGCACCAGTGCTAACCACTGTGCCACCGTGCTGCCCAGCTTCTCATCCGGTCCCAGCGCATTCATCTGCCTTAATCTCCTATTTCTGCACTCGCATGCACGGGGCACTCGGAGTAATCCGGAGATTACCACATTTGTTATCCTGCTTTCTAATTTTCTACCTAGCTCCCTAAATTCTGACTGTAGGAGCGCATCCCCCCTTCCTGCCCAAGTTATTGGTACCAACGTGGACCATGACCTCTGCCTGTTCACCCTCGCTCAGAAGAATGTCCTGCAACCGCGCTGTGACATCCTTGACCCTAACCTCAGGGAGGCAACGTGCCATCCTAGACCACCCACAGCCGCAGAATTGCCTGTCTGTCCCCCCAACTAATGAATAATAATAACTAACTAACTAATGAATCCCCTATCATTATTGCCCTTCCTCTCTTCTTCCTTAGCAAGGCCCACTCGTGGCGCCTGGCTCTGACTGCAGAGGAGGCAATGGCCTAGTGGTATTATCGCTAGACTATTAATCCAGAAACTCAGCTAATGTTCTGGGGACCCGGGTTCGAATCCCACCATGGCAGATGGTGGGATTTGAATTCAATAAAAAAAATCTGGAATTGAGAATCAACTGATGACCATGAAACCATTGCCAATTCTGGTTCACTAATGTTCTTTAGGGAAGGAAATCATAGAATCCTACCATGCAGAAGGAGGCCATTTGGCCCATCGAGTCTGCACTGACTACAATCCCACCCAGGCCCTATCCCCATAACCCCAGCTAGTCCCCCTGACATAAGGGGCAATTTATCAAGGCCAATTCACCTAACCCGCACGCCTTTCAGACTGTGGGAGGAAACCAGAGCACCCGGAGGAAACCCTCGCAGACACAGGGGGGAGAACGTGCAAACTCCACACAGACAGTGAGCCAAGGCCAGGAATCGAACCCAGGTCCCTGGCGCTGCGAGGCAGCAGTGCTAACCACTGTGCCACCATGCCGTCCCTTATCCGTATCATCACCTTACTAGGTGAGTCTGCTGCTGAAACTCTCCAACAAGCCTGTGACACTTCCAGACTTGACTTTCTAATACACTCCTGGCTAATCTTCATTTTCTATCCTTGCAGTCATTCAAAAAGGTGGTAAGTGAGGATGATTCGGGGGAACTGTGTCCTCTGCGACTCAACTTTACTCAACTTTATGATAAAGTAAACTCAAACTTAATTTTAATCGGCCATCTTATTTGTCTGATTTATAAACGTGATCCCAAAAACTTATATGAAGAACATTATTGCTTGCTTTGCCTGCCTGGTTTGAGTTATAAGGAGAGGCTGGATAGACTGGGACTTTTTTCTCTGGAGCGTAGGAGGCTGAGGGGTGATCTTATAGAGGTCTATAAAATAATGAGAGGCATAGATCAGCTAGATAGTCAATATCTTTTCCCAAGGTAGGGGAGTCTAAAACTAGAGGGCATAGGTTTAAGGTGAGAGGGGAGAGATACAAAAGGGTCCAGAGGGGAAATTCTTTCACACAGAGGGTGGTGAGTGTTACAGAGAGAGATTGAATAGGTTGGGACTTTATTCCCTGGAGCGTAGAAGATTGAGGGGAGATTTGATAGAGGTGTATAAGATTTTGATGGGCATAGATAGAGTGAATGAAAGCAGGCTTTTTCCGCTGAGGCTAGGGGAGAAAAAACCCAAAGGGCATGGGTTAAGGGTGAAAGGAGAAAAGTTTAAAGGTAATATTAGGGGGGGCTTCTTCACGCAGAGAGTGGTGGGAGTGTGGAATGAGCTGCCGGATAAAGTGGTAAATGCAAAAAAACTTGGACGAGTTCATGGATGAGAGGGGTGTGGAGGGATATGGTCCAAGTGCAGGTCAGTGGGACTAGGCAAAGAATGGTTCGGCACAGACAAGAAGGGCCAAAAGGCCTGTTTCTGAGCTGTAATTTTCTATGGTTCTAGTGTCTGGAACAAGGTGCCAGAGGCAGTAGTAGAGGCGGGTACAATTTTGTCTTTTAAAAAACATTTAGACAGTTACATGGGTAAGATGGGTATAGAGGGATATGGGCCAACTGCAGGCAATTGGGACTAGCTTAGTGGTTAAAAAAAAGGGACGGCATGGACAAGTTGGGCTGAAGGGCCTGTTTCCATGCTGTAAACCTCTATAACTATTTATGAGCTGCACGACCTGCTTAAGCTTCAGCCACACGATGGCGCTATTTTCAATGTTTCTTTTGTAAAACAGCCACCCTCCAATGTTGGACGCAGTAATCCAGACCAAAACACATCTTTGCAAGATGCTTTTCACTCATTCTCACTCAGAATCTGATAGGTTTACCACGGTGCGTGAAAGCAGCAAGTCCCGCAATGCCTGGCCTTTTAAAATTCTCATCCTTGTTTTCAAATCCTTCCGTGGCCTCTTCCTCTGTAATCACCTCCATCCCCACAACCCTCAGAGCTCTGCTCCTCCGATTCTGACCTTGGTTTTCTTTGCCATACCATTAGTGACGGTGCCTTCAGCTGGCTGGGGTCTCAGGTTCCAGAATTCTTTCTGTGTGTGTGTGAGAGAGAGACAGAGGTCAGAGTGTGTGTGAGAGTGAGTGTGTGTGTGTGAGAGAGAGAGAGACAGAGGTCAGAGTGTGTGTGTGTGAGAGAGAGAGAGAGGAGTTAGTGTGTGTTAACAGGTTACCAACTGTGATTAAATGTATTCCTGGGGGTTTCACTACATGACTTGCCCCCACACTCCAGCCATTAGTCGGCCAACACATCCACCCTTGTGACGCACTGCCTTCCGACACCAATTGGAAAGCAAAAAGATTCCTTACCCAACTGGATGCTTGATTACCAGCCAAGCCGTTTTCAATAATGTTACATCTGGTAAAGAGAAATGTTCAAAGAAAATGAAGGGAAAATAAAATCTCTTTAAACACCTGGATGATATTTCTCCAGGATCATGGGCTGTAGTGTTCTGGAGATTGATCCTGAATTCCTGGAAGCTCTAGGCCAATCCTGGAGGGGTTAGCGACCCTGCTGACCTCTTCCATGACACATTAATGGGTGGTCTGGTGTCCAGTCTGCTTTGATAATACTTTTATGAGGTAGGTTTAAGGAATGCCTTAGAAGTGGACGAGAACCGGAGCGCCAGAGAGGTTCAGGAAGGAAATTCCAGAGATTAGATCATAGATCATAGAAACCCTACAGTGCAGAAAGAGGCCATTTGGCCCATCGAGCCTGCACCGCCCACAATCCCACCCAGGCCCGACCCCCATATCCCTACATATTTTACTCGCTAATCCCTCTAACCTACACATCTCAGGACACTAAGGAGCAATTTTAGCACGGCCAATCAACCTAACCCGCACATCTTTGGACTGATTGTGGAAGCTGGAAGCTTGGTTGGTGTTGGAAATCGGGATTGCTCCACAGATCTAAACTGGGGGAATACAGAGAGCTCGGACAGCTGTAAGTGTAAGTTTTTCAAGTTTAAGTTGGGCGGCACGGTAGCACAGTGGTTAGCACTGCTGCTTCACAGCTCCAGGGACCTGGGTTCGATTCCCGACTTGGGTCACTGTCTGTGTGGAGTTTGCACATTCTCCTCGTGTCTGCGTGGGTTTCCTCCGGATGCTCCAGTTTCCTCCCACAATCCAAAGATGTGTGGGTTAGGTTGGTTGGCCATGCTAAAATTGCCCCTTAGTGTCCTGAGATGCGTAGGTTAGAGGATTATTGGGTAAATATAGGGGGGTCGGGCCTGGGTGGGATTGTGGTCGGTGCAGACTCGATGGGCCAAATGGCCTCTTTCTGTGGTGCTCCGGTCTCCTCCCACAGTCCAAAGACGTGTGGGTTAGGTGCATTGACCATGCTAAATTGTCCCTTAGTGTCCCGGGATGCATAGGTTAGAGGGATTAGCGAGGTAAATATGTAGGGGTTATGGGGATAGGGCCTGGGTGGGATTGTGGACGGTGCAGGCTTGATGGGCCGAATGGCCTCCTTCTGCACTGTAGGGTGTCTATGAGTAGGGAATAGAGTTTATGACGACATAGCCTTTTCTCTTTCCAGTTGGAGGAAATATCTCCTCATCCAATCCTGTATCCCAAATATGGCTTCCGGACAAGGCTGAAGTGAGTCAGGAGGAAACGGTGGTTAGTTGATTCCATATTTGGGTCATAAAAGTCTGTGGATTGTCGGAGAACCCAGAACTCATGATTCCTTTCCTTTTGAAAGAGTGAATTGCAGTAAAAGTCAACATGATTCATTTGAATTTTTGACATGGAGAGAATGCATGTAGAAACTGTAGTTTTTCTTTAAAAAGTTCTCTCCCTCCACCACCAGTGGGCAGTATCTGCAGGGAGTAGGTGTGTCACCTACAAGTTGTGAGCACCTTTCAAAGCCCCTCTACCGCTGACAAAGCAGACACATGGGAACACCACCAGCCGCAAGTGGCCCCTCCATGCTTCTTGACATCCAGACATAGAAACACAGAAGATAGGAGCAGGAGGAGGCCATTCGGCCCTTCGAGCCTGCTCCGCCATTCATCACGATTATGGCTGATCGTCCAACTCAATAGCCTAATCCTGCTTTCTCCCCATAACCTTTGATCCCATTCACCCCAAGTGCTATATCCAGCCGCCTCTTGAATACATTCAATGTTTTGGCATCAACTACTTCCTGTGGTAATGAATTCCACAGGCTCACCACTCTTTGGGTGAGGAAATGTCCCCTCACCCCCGTCCTAAATGGTCTACCCCGAATCCTCAGACTGTAACCCCTGGTTCTGGACTCCCCACCATCGGGAACAACCTCCCTGCGTCTACCCTGTCTAGTCCTATTAGAATTTTATAAGTCTCTATGAGATCCTCCCTTTGAACTCCAGTGAAAACTATCCTAACCCAGTCAATCCCTCCTCATACATCAGTCCCGCCATCCCCGGGATCAACTTGGAAATATAGCGGCCGTTCCTTCACTGTCGCTGGGTCAAAATCCTGGGACTCCCTACCTAACAGCACTGTGGGTGCACCTACACCACATGGGCTGCAGCGGTTCAAGATGGCAGCTTCTCAATGGGCAATTAGGGATGGGCAATGGACTGCTGGCCCTGGCCAGCGACGCACGCCCCCATCTGATAATCAGATAAAAAACCCCACCCACAAACCACTAGAGACACAATGAGATGCTCCGCCATTGGACTCCAGTAGCAAGTGAAAGTTGAAGTAAAGTTTATTTATTAGTGTCACAAGTAGGCTTACTGCAGTGAAGTCACTGTGGAAATCCCCTAGTTGCCACACTCTGGCGCCTGTTCGGGTAACACTGAGGGAGAATTTAGCACGGCCAATGCACCCTAACCAGCACGTCTTTCGGACTGTGGGAGGAAACCGGAGCACCCGGAGGAAACCCACCCAGACACGGGGAGAATGTGCAGACTCCACACAGACAGTGACCCGAGCCGGGAATCGAACCGGGGTCCCTGGAGCTGTGAGGCAGCGGTGCTGACCCACTGGGGCCGCCCCAAGTCCTATCTCAGAAATTTCTCTTTTTGAAGCGGGGATTTGATCTGCGTGTCTCCTCCAAACTCTGTCGTCATCACTTCACGCCGTGGAAGAAATAGGGGGCGATTCTTCCCAGCAGCGCAGTGGACCGGGTGACATCAGCGGAGGCCGCGTAGCGGGCTTCCCACTGGGTGCCATGGACTCCGCATGTCTCCAGCCACTGGATTTCCGGCGTCATCAGCTCCACGCCAGAGATTGGCGCAGAGCTGAATAAATTATTCAAATGGCCATTGGCATATCATTAGCGAGGGCGGGACTGACGTCTCCAGGCCTGTTAGCATCTCGCATCTCCCTTCCTCCCCCCCGCCTCCCCACCACCCGCCAGGAGTGGTTCACTCCAGCAGGGTTCACAACAGTTCCCCACTAGCGGGGAGTTGGCAACCCGACCCCGCTGGAGTGAAGGGCCGCCATGAAGGCACCCCCCCCCCCCCCCCCCCCCCGAGGAGGTCGGGTGTAAGGTGCTGGTACCCCCGGGCATTGCCAGCCTGGCCCCCTGGCACTTCCCTAGGGGCAAAGTGGCAATGCCCAAGGGGTCACCTTGGCACTGCACACCAGAAGATCAGGACGGTGGTGGGGGGGGGAGGTCAAGGCGGGTCAGAGAGCGTGGAGGGGGGTTGGGGCTGGCAAAGACATGGGAGGACAGCGATTGGCGGGTGGGGGGGTGGTCGCATGGCCAGCGATGGGGGTTCGCGGGCCAGCGATTGGGAAGCTGGCAGTACAGGGCTATTGCACATGCGCAGTGGCCCACTCAGCGCTATGTTGCCAGCTTCTCCTCCCACACTCCAAAGATGTGTAGATTAGGTGGATTGGCCATGCTAAATTGTCCCTTAGTGTCCAAAGATGTGCAGGTTAGATGGATTGGCCAATTTAACATGGCCAATCCACCTAAACTACACATCTTTGGACACCAAGGGACAATTTAGCATGGCCAAGTCCCTCTTCTCCTTTGCCTTTGTGACCAGATTGCTAAGCGATTGTCAAGTGAGAGATGAGATATCTCGGGGACACAGATGACTATGCCAGTGTTTTGGACTGAAGCAATTTCCTTTTCTGGTGGCCTTTTCACTTCCTATCCCCGTCCACAAGCATCCTGTCCCTCTGCTTTTCCAGCGAACCCGGCTGAGATTTTTATCAATTTCTACCGAAGCTGCCCCAACTTTTCTTGGAACTTGATAAAAAAAACGACGCCACAAAATTCCTGCTTGGTTGAGCTAAAAACCCCTTTCTTACAACAGGAGGCGGAGGCACAGAGAGGGTTGTACACGCAGTGACCCAGTTGGTTTTAATGCTGAGTTGTTTCTGTTTATCTTCTCAAATGTGATAAAGCTGCAAGTATTAATGCAGCTGCATTGTTGCAGTTTGAAAAGTAGTCGCATACTCGCAGCAACATTCGAGTGCGAATATTAATTAACACCAACTTTGGAGACGACAACCACAGGATCGCTACAGTGCAGAAGGAGGCCATTCGGACCATTGAGTCTGCACCGAGTTTCTGAAAGGTCTTCTTACCCCGCCCCCCCCCCCTCTGCCCTATTCCCGTAACCCCTCGCATTCACCGTGGCCAAACCCTCTAACCTGCACACCTTTGACACTAAGGGGCAATTTAGCATGGCCAATCCACCTAACCTGCACACCTTTGACACTAAGGGGCAATTTAGCATGGCCAATCCACCTTTGGACACTAAAGGGGCAATTTGGCATGGCCAACCCATCTAACCTACACATCTTTGGACACTAAGAGGCAATTTAGCACGGCCAATCCACCTAACCTGCACATCTTTGGACACTAAGGGGCAATTGAGCATAGCCAATCTGCCTAACCTGCACATCTTTGGACACTAAGGGGCAATTTGGCATGGCCAATCCACCTAACCTGCACATCTTTGGACACTAAGGGGCAATTTAACATGGCCAATCCACCTAACCTGCACATCTTTGGACGCTAAGGGGCAATTTAGCATGGCCAATCCACCTAACCTGCACATCTTTGGACATTGAGGGACAATTTAGCATGGCCAACCCAACTAACCTACACATCTTTGGACACCCAAGGTCATTGTAGCATGGCCTCTGATTATCCACCCTGTTTCATGATTTTGTAGACTTCTATCAGGTCTCCCCTCAGCCTCTGTCTTTCCAGTGAAAACGATGAGGATGCTTACTGGGTGGATGTGGAGCGGGGATTTTTACTTGGGGAAGGAGATCAAAACGATGGGGGGTGCGGGGAGGGGGGTGAATACCCCAAAGGTGCGCTGGGGAATCCCTCAGGGAGGGTCTGGGAGGGAAAGGTTTACCCGCAATTGTCCAGAAGCATTAACTTCCCCTGGACAATTGTGCTGGGAACCTTCCTGTTTGTGCGGAGACTGCACGTTCTCCTCGTGTCTGCGTGGGTTTCCTCCGGGTGCTCCGGTTTCCTCCCACAGTCCGAAAGACATGCTGGTTAGGGTACATTGGCCGTGCTAAATTCTCCCTCAGTGTTACCCGAACAGGCACCGGAGTGTGGCGACTAGGGGATTTTCACAGTATCTTCATTGCAGTGTTAACGTAAGCCTACTTGTGACACTAATAGATAAATAAACTTTATAAACTTTCCGTCAAAGTGATTTAAATCGCTAACTCTGGATGGTTCGGTCAATGTCACGTTAATAGTTACTCCAAAAAATTAGGACAAATAAAACCACTTCTGACTTCAACGTAACTATTTTAAATAACCACACTGGTCACCCCATGGGACTTCCGCCCCGCCCCCCCCGCCCCCTTTCAGTACTCCCCGATGCCCCACCCACACGGGAATCCCCACCATTCCTGTGACAACACGACCCAACCTGGTTAGAACGCCCCAACCCAAGACCCGACCTGATAGCCCTCCCCCACCCCCTCAACCCAGACCCAATCTGACCCCTCCCAATTTACAACCCCCACTGCAACACCACCACCCCCTCCCCACCCCCCCACTAACTGTAGATGCTCACCTTCCCCGGGCCTGTTACTCCCAATGGGACTGTTAAACTCACCTGACATGCAGTGATTTGATTGATTTGATTTATTATTGTCACATGTATTAGCATACAGTGAAAAGTATTGTTCCTTGCGCGCTGTACAGACAAAGCATACCGTTCATAGAGAAGGAAATGAGAGAGTGCAGAATGTAGTGTTACAGTCATAGCTAGGGTGTAGAGAAAGATCAACTTAGTGTGAGGTAGGTCCATTCAAAAGTCTGACAGCAGCAGGGAAGAAGCTGTTCTTGAGTCGGTTGGTACGTGACCTCAGACTTTTGTATCTTTTTCCCGATAGAAGAAGGTGGAAGAGGGAGTGTCTGGGGTGCGTGGGGTCCTTAATTATGCTGGCTGCTTTGCCGAGGCAGCGGGAAGTGTAGACAGAGTCAATGGATGGGAGGCTGGTTTGCGTGATGGATTGGGCTACATTCATGACACTTTGTATTTTCTTGCGGTCTTGGGCAGAGCAGGAGCCATACCAAGCTGTGATACAACCAGAAAGAATGTTTTCTTTGGTGCAACTGTAAAAGTTGGCGAGAGTCATAGCGGACATGCCAAATTTCCTTAGTCTTCTGAGAAAGTAGAGGCGTTGGTGGGCTTTCTTAATTATAGTGTTGGTATGGGGGGATCAGGTCAGGTTGTTGGTGATGTGGACACCTAAAAACATGAAGCTCTCGACCATTTGTACTTTGTCCCCTTCTCTGTGATTCTTTTCGAGTCTGCGTTGGACCCGGGGACCCACTTCACTGCCTGAATCTCACCCAGCCTGAGTAAGGAAGGTTGGGCCAGCCAGGCCCTGAAGAAATTTAGCGCAGGTGAATGTGGCAGCGGGATGCTGACTGCCTCTCCCAGGAAGCTATGGCCCTCAATATAAAAGTAGCCACCAATGAGGATTTCAAGAAAAACATCTTGCCAACAATATCTAGGGTGGCACGGTGGCACAGTGGGTTAGCACTGCTGCCTCACAGCGCCAGGGACCCGGGTTCGATTCCAGCCTTGGGTCACTGTCTGTGTGGAGTCAACCACACGGTGTACTGAAGGGTCTCTCTGAATTCCATGGCTAATCCCCTCCACCTCGCTCTTCCCCTAAAGACTCTCTTTAAAACTCTAACTCTTTGATTGATCAACCCTCCTAGTTTTTGGTTTTGGCTTGCCACCCATTTATTTCCAATGAATCATCTTGTCTCCCTAATCTCCTCCTGTGGGATAAAACGCCGAGGTTTCTGTACTCCCCAATTTTGACATCTTGCACATTGCCATGTTCAGTCGCTCCAAAATTGGCAACTGTGCACTCAGCTCCCTGGGCCCTGAGCTCTGGAATCCCCTCTCGAAACCTCCCCACCTCTCTCGCCTCCTTTAAGACCCTCCTTTAAAATCTACTCCTCTAATTGAGGTTTTGTTCCCCTGACCTAATATCTGTTTATGTGGCTCACTGTCAAATTTCATCCAATCGTAGAATAGAATCATAGAATCCCTACAGTGCAGAAGGAGTCCATTCGGCCCATTGAGTCTGCACCGACCACAATACCACCCAGGCCCTATCCCCGTAACCCCACACATTTACCCTGCTAATCCCCCTGACACTAAGGGACAATTTAGCCTGGATGATCCACCTAACCCGCACATCTTTGGACTGTGGGAGGAAACCAGAGCACATGGAGGAAACCCATGCAGACATGGTGGAGAATGAGCAAACTCTACGCAGACAGTGGCCCAAGCTGGGAATCAAACCCGGGTCCCTGGCGCTGTGAGGCAGCAATGCTAACCCACTGTGCTACCGTGACTTGGGATACATTACTACAGTAAATGCCCATTTTTTTTGTTGATTATGGCCCTTTGATGCACACTGGATTGTCTATCTATGTTAAAGGGGCTATATAAATATAAATAAATATATAAATGCATAAACCTGGTTAAACATTGCTGTTAATATTGCTCAACTTACAATAGTTCTGTGTGTGAGTGTGAGTGAATGTGAGTGTGTGTGTGAGAGTGTGTGTGTGTGCTTAAGTGTGTGTGTGTGCGTAAGTGTGTGTGTGAGTCTGTGTGAGAGTGTGTGTGTGCGTTAGTGTGTGTGCGTGAGTGTGAGAGTGTGTGAGTGTGTATGTGTGTGTGCTTAAGTGCGTGTGTGTGAGAGTGTGTGTGTGTGCGTGAGTGTGTGAGAGTGTGTGTGCGTGAGTGTGAGTGTGAGAGTGTGTGCGTGTGTGTGAGTGTGAGAGTGTGTGTGCGTGAGTGTGAGTGTGAGAGTGTGTGTGTGTGAGTCTGTGTGTGTGTGAGTGTGAGAGTGTGTGTGAGTGTGAGAGTGTGTGTGTGTGAGTCTGTGTGTGTGTGTGTGCGTGAGTGTGTGCCCATTCCAATTTGGATTGATTCAACCCAGATTTATTTAATTGCGAGCGTCCAGAGATATAAAAGCAACTTAAGCAAATGGAAATGGAGCTGGCAGGCTAGGCCACAGCACCACCCAGTCCCTGTCCACCCCGCTATTCCCTCCTCGCTTTCGCTTCCCTTGTGTAATCTCCAGCTCCCCCCCCCACCTCTCTCTTGCATAATATTCACCATCTGACTTTACAGCTGTTCTCAAAACTCTTTGCTGTAAATAAACTTAAATCATCTTTCATCTTGTGATGTGTTAATGTGGCCAAGTGTCGGACCCATCAGAAGATTCAATAAGGATCATCCCGAATTTTCCTATTTTGACTTTGCAGATGATGCCTTGGGACTTTTCAGCGGGAAATCCAAACCCGGGTTGGCGCGGTGGCACAGTGGTTAGCACTGCTGCCTCACAGTGCCAGGGACCCGGGTTCAATTCCAGCCTTGGGTGACTGTCTGTGTGGAGTTTGCACGTTCTCCCCGTGTCTGCGTGGGTTTCCTCCGAGTGCTCCGGTTTCCTCCCACAGTCCAAAAACGTGCAGGTTATGTGGATTGGCCATACTAAATTGCCCCTTAGTGTCCAAAGATGTGTACGTTAGGTGGATTGGCCATGCTAAATTGTCCCTTAGTGTCCAAAGATGTGTAGGTTATATGGATTGGCCATGCTAAATTGCCCCTTAATGTCCAAAGATGTGCAGGTTATGTGGATTGGCCGTGCTAAATTGCCCCTTAGTGTCCAAAGACGTGTAGGTTAGGGGGATTGGCCATTCTAAATTGCCCCTTAGTGTCCAAAGATGTATAGGTTAGGTGGATTGGCCGTGGTAAATTGCCCCTTAGTGTCCAAAGTTGTGTAGGTTAGGTGGATTGGCCGTGGTAAATTGCCCCTTAGTGTCCAAAGATGTATAGGTTAGGTGGATTGGCCGTGGTAAATTGCCCCTTAGTGTCAGGGGAATTATCAGGGTAAATACGTGGGGTTACGGGAATAGGACCTGGGTCGGATTGTGGTCAGTGCAGGCTTGATGGGCCGAATGGCCTTCTTCTGCATGGTAGGGATTCTATGATTTTACGAAATGTCCCCATCAAATCTAAAGATGTGGTGAGGTTGGTTCTCTCTGTATGAGGGAAGATTGAGAGGTACGGTAATGCACAACGTGGAGGGGTTTTGACAAGAGTGAAACCATTCCCTCTGGCAAATGGACCAGTCAGCAGAGGCGACAGATTTAAACTCACTGGGAAATGATCCAGGGCGGAGATGTGGTTTTTACTGAGTAGCCGAGATCTGGAACTACCTGGGAAGGTGTGGCTGCTGGCTCCACCAATGATGCTTCAACGGGAGTTGGGCAGATACTGGAGGATGAGACTAAATTGGGACTAAGTGCCATCCATTCCTTTAACAAGCCAGCACAGATACGATGGACCAAATGGCCTCCTGTACTGAGAGTTCTAGTATGATTCACCGATGCTGCTTGGTGCCTGGTTTAGGATTTGTGGTAAAGGCACTCGGAATAATTCTTGATAATCAGCTGAGGTATTAAAAAAAGAAACGGAAGCATTGTGAAAGATTGATCCAAAAGCGGACTTTTGGCTCTGTAACTCAATGAGGTTCAGTGATGTTTTATTCTTCCTTAGACATGGGTGTCGCTGGCTGACCAGCATTTATTGCCCATCCCTAGTTACCCTTGGAGGGTAGTTGAGAGTCGACCACATTGCTGTGGCTCTGGAGTCACATGTAGGCCAGACCGGGTAAGGACGGCAGATTTCCTTCCCCAAGGACATTAGTGAACCAGATGGGTTTTTCTGACAATGGTTTCATGGTCATCAGTAGATTCTTAATTCCAGATTTTTTTTCTATTAAATTCAAATTCCACCATCTGCCGTGGCGGGTTTTGAACCCGGGTCCCCAGAACATTAGCTGAATCACAGAATCCCTACAGTACAGGAGGAGGCCCATTGAGTCTGTAGCGTCCACAATCCCACCCAGGCCCTATTCCCGTAACCCCACATATATTTGCCCTGCTACTCCCCCTGACACTAAGGGACAATTTAGCATGGCCAATCCACATAACCCGCACATCTTTGAACTGTGGGAGGAAACCGGAGCACCCGGAGGAAACCCATGCAGAGACAGGGAGAACGTGCAAACTCCACACAGTCAGTGACCCAAGGCCAGGATTGAACCTTGGACCCTGGCACTGTGAGGCAGCAGTGCTAACAACTGTGCCACCGTGGGTTTCTGGATGAATAGTCGAGCGATAATACCACTAGGCCATCGCCTCTCCCGTAAGGGGACTGTCAGCTGTCGCTCAGCTGGCAGCACTACTGCCTCTGAATCAGAAGGTTATGTGTTCGAGTCCCAGTACAGAGGGGTAGAGAAAGGAAACAAAGAACTTGTATCCGCCCTGGATCATTTCCCAGTGATTTTAAATCTATGGCCTCTGCTGACTGGTCTGTTTGCCAGAGGGAATAGTTTTCATCTTGTCGAAACCCCTCCACATTGTGCATTACTTTATCTCTCAATCTTCTGGTTCTGGTAGGAAGGATGTGACACTGTGAAGGGGTGGCACGGTGGCGCAGTGGTTAGCACGGCTGCCCCACAGCGCCAGGGACTCGGGTTCAATTCCTGGCTTGGGTCGCCGTCTATGCGGAGTCTGCATGTTCTCCCCGTGTCTGCGTGGGTTTCCTCCGGGTGCTCCGATTTCCTCCCACAGTCCAAAGATGTGCAGGTTAGGTTGATTGGCCATGCTAAATTGCCCCTTAGTGTTGGGGGGGGTTAGCTAGTGTAAATGCTTGGGGTCATGGGAATGGGGTCTGGGTGGGATTGTGGCCGGTGTAGACCCAATGGACCGAATGGCCCCCTTCTGCACTGTATGATTCTATGAATCTATCTACAAAAATAAATTGCACTGGAGGGGGTGCAGAGGAGATTCACCAGGGTGCTGCCTGGGATGGAGCATTTAAGTTATGAAGAGAGGTTGGGTAGGGCTTGGGTTGTTTTCGTTGGACAGAGAAGACTGAGGGGCGACCTGATCGAGGTGTACACGATTATGAGGGGCATGGACAGAATGGATAAGGAGCAGCTGTTCCCCTTAGTTGAAGAATCAGTTACGCGGGGAGATAAGTTCAAGGTGAGGGGCAGGAAGTTTCGGGGGGATGTGAGGAAAAACCTTTTTACCCAGAGGGTGGTGAGGGTCTGGAATGCGCTGCCTGGGAGGGTGGTGGAGGCGGGATGCCTCACATCCTTTGAAAAGTATCTGGATGAGCACTTGGCACATCATAACATTCAGGGCTATGGGCCAAGTGCTGGCAGATGGGATTAGGTGGGAGTTTAGGTGTTTCTAATGTGTCAGTGCAGACTCGATGGGTTGAACGGCCTCTTCTGCGTTATATGATTCTATGATCATGGGCAGCACGGTGGCACAGTGGTTAGCACTGCTGCCTCACAGCGCCAGGGACCCGGGTTCGATTCCCGGCTTGGGTCACTGTCTGTGCGGAGTCTGCACGTTCTCCCCGCGTCTGCGTGGGTTTCCTCCGGGTGCTCCGGTTTCCTCCCACACTCCAAAGATGTGTGTGTTAGGTGGATTGGCTAAATTGCCTCTTGGCGTCAGGGGGACTAGCTAGGGTAAATGCACAGGGTTATGGGGAAAGGGCTTGGGTGGGATTGTGGTCGGTGCACACTCGATGGGCCGAATGGCCTCTTTCTGCACTGTATGATTCAATGATGCCTGCGGGTGGCGCAGTTGAGCTGCTGATGTGACGGTGTACAGCCTCCTATTGACACTGCGAGGGGCAGATAATATCTGTGTATCTATAATGCGGTCGCTTTAGTTCAGACAAGATTTGGGCAACGTTTTAGCTGCCAAAGCAGCTAATTGCAAACATATTTGTGGTTCCTCCACAGCTGCGATTATCCCTTTATAAATCTTTTTGCTACATTCTCTTCTGGGCTGGCCTCCACTCCCCAAATGAGATCAGCAATTATAGACATCCCAGCTGGTTTTAATTTGCCGCGCTGGATTGGGCCATGTCTAAATTTGGGCTAGGAAGAGAGCTCAAAATGACCTAATGTTGTATTTTACAATTATTTAAAAAATACCCAAGAGGAAAAAGCAGAGTAAGTTGGATTGGGACCAGCCCTTGGCTCGCTTCCACCAGTAGCACTGAGTGAAGTTGAACAGAGTGGGTTTGGAACAGTCTCTGTCCAAGTTGAGGTTATTTACCTCATAGCTAAAACTAGCAAACTATAAATTGGGACGGGCTGCTTCGAACAGCGAGCAGTCCCGGCTGAGCGAGGGCAGAGCGATAACAGCCCAAACCCTTTCGGAGCCCCTTCAGCGACACCTATTCAGATTTCCCATTTGTAGAATCATAGAAAGCCTACACTGCAGAAGGAGGGGCCATTCAGCCCATCAAGTCTGCACCGATTCTCTGACATAATGTCTTACCCAGGCCCTCTCCCCCGCTCTAAACCGCAACCCCACACATTTAGTATGGCCAACACATCTTGGGACACTCAGGGGCAATTTAGCATGGCCAATCCACCTAACCTCCACATCTTTGGACACTAAGGGGCAATTTAGAATGGCCAATCCACCTAACCTCCACATCTTTGGACACTAAGGGGCAATTTAGAATGGCCAATCCACCTAACCTCCACATCTTTGGACACTAAGGGGCAATTTAGAATGGCCAATCCACCTAACCTACACATCTTTGGACACTAAGGGGCAATTTAGCATGGCTAATCCATCTAACCAACAGATCTTTGGACACTAAGGGGCAATTTAGCATGGCCAATCCCCCTAACCTACACATCCTTTGGACATTATTTACAGCATTGAAGGCTTTAAAAGAAAACTGTTTTGCTATTCTTACGACCAGAGTGAATTAGCTCACATTTCCCTTACACTTGATGGCCAGGGTGAAATAGAGAGAGAGAGAGCTGATGCTTTTTGCAGGACTCACACAAGTAGTTGCTTTGGTGCAACGTTGGATGGCATCGCAGTGAGCACACGTCACCTCACTGACATCCACATGGAAGTACATGCCAGGAGGACTCCCTGCTCACCGCCGCCCCTCCCCCCTCGCCACCCCCCCCACACACACATACTCAAGGTTGAACCTGGGAGTTAACCCACTGTTCATAACCCTCACAAAGTCAGGAGGGGTTAGCACTGCTGCCTCACAGCGCCAGGGACCTGGGTTCAATTCCCAGCTTGGGTCACTGTCTGTGTGAAGTCTGCACGTTCTCCCCCGTGTCTGCGTGGGTTTCCTCCGGGTGCTCCGGTTTCCTCCCATAGTCCAAAGAAGTGCGGGTAGGTGGATTTGCCATGCTAAATTGGCCATTAGTGTCCAAAGATGTGTAGGTTAGGTAGATTGGCCATGCTAAATTGCCCCTTAGTGTCCAATGATGTGTAGGTTAGGTGGATTGGCCATGCTAAATTGCCCCTTTGTGTCCAAAGATGTGCGGGTTAGGGGGATTGGCCATGCTAAACTGCCCCTCAGTATCCCAAGATGTGTAGGTTACGTGGATTGGCCATACTAAATTGCCCCTCAGTGTCTCAAGATGTGTAGGTTACGTGGATTGGCCATACTAAATTGCCCCTTAATGTCCCAAGATGTGTAGGTTACGTGGATTGGCCATGCTAAATTGCCCCTCAGTGTCTCAAGATGTGTAGGTTACGTGGATTGGCCATGGTAAATGCATGGGGTTACGGGGATAGGGTGGAGGGTTAGGCCTGGGTGAGATGCTCTTTTGGTGCAGACTCGATGGGCCGAATGACCTCCTTCTGTACTGTAGGGATTCTATCAAGTCTCCTCTTAGCCTTCTTTTCTCCCGGGAAAACACACTAAACCTTTCCAATCTATCCTCATAGCTACAGGTGCTTATCCCTGGAATCGTTCTTTTCTCGGAAGAATGAGAGAGAGAGGGAAATGAATTCTGATTAGCAGCTCACAGTGATTTTCAGATCCCGCTAACCACTCTTCAGAGCTCATTACAATATCTGGAAGTTGCTCACCGGAGTATTATACTTGGCAAGTCTCCAATCTGTTCCCAATCTGCCTGCTCCTCTGACTCTGTGCCGATCCAGGTCTGACCATCAGCAAGCCGTCTCGCCTCTCTCTTGATGCAGCTTTCTCCGACTCAACTCCCTGGGGATTACCATTGAACGGAAACTGAACTGGACTGGCCACTGTGGCTACAAGAGCAGGTCAGAGGCTGGGAATCCTCCAGTGAGTAACTCATCTCCTGACTCCCCCAAAGCCCATTCACCATCTACAAGGCACAAGTCAGGAGTGTGATGGAATACTCCCCACTTGCCTGGATGGGTGAAGCTCCAACAACACTCAAGAAGCTCAACAGGACAAAACAGCCCATCCGCAAACATTCGCTCCCTCCACCACCGACACACAGTGGCAGCAGTGTGTACCACCTACAGGAACACACCAAAGCTCCTTAGGTGCACATTATAATCCCACGACTTCTATCATCTAGAGGGACAAGGGCAGCAGATACCTGGGAACACCAGCACCTGGAAGTTCCCCTCTAAGCCACTCACCATCCGGACTTGGAAATATATCGGCCGTTCCTTCCCAGTCGCTGGGTCAAAATCCTGGAGTTCCCTCCCTAACAGCACTGTGGGTGTACCTACACCACACGGACTGCAGCGATTCAAGAAGACAGCTCACCCACCACCTTCTCAAGGGGCAATTAAGGATGGGTAATAAATGCTGGCCCAGCCAGCGACGTCCACATCCCACAAGTGATTTTTTAAAAAAGTCTGCTGATTTCCTGAGCTGAAGGCTTAGTTTAATCTAAACATTGTCCAGAAGTCAGTGCCTCCAAACAATACGGCACTTTCTCCCTGCACAGGGGAGTCAGCTGATATTAATATGCCTGAATCATAGAATCCCTACAGTGCAGAAAGAGGCCATTCGGCCCATCGAGTCTGCACTGACCACAATCCCACCCAGACCCTATTCCTGTAACCCCTGACCCTAGGGTCAATTTAGCATGGCCAATCAACCTAACCCGGGCCAGCTTTGTACACTAAGGGGCAATTTAGCATGGCCAATCCACCTAACCGACACATCTTGGGACAGTAAGGGGCAATTTAGCATGGCCAATCAACCTAATCTACACATCTTTGGACACTAAGGGGCAATTTAGCATAGCCAATCAACCTAACCTACACATCTTTGGACACTAAGGGGCAATTTAGCATGGTCAATCCATCTAACCTGCACATCTTGGGACACTAAGGGGTAATTTAGCATGGCCAATCCCCCTAACCTAAACAACTTTGGACACTAAGGGGCAATTTAGCATGGCTAATCCCCTTAGCCTACACACCTTTGGACACTAAGGGGCAATTTAGCATGGCCAATCCCCCTAACCTAAACAACATTGGACACTAAGCGGCAATTTAGCATGGCCAATCCCCTTAGCCTACAGACCTTTGGACGCTAAGGGGCAATTTAGCATGGCCTATCCCCCTAGCCTACACATCTTTGGATTGTGGGAGGAGCACCTGGAGGAAACCCACGCAGACAAGGGGAGAATGTGCAAACTCTACACAGACAGTCACCCAAGCCGGGAATCGAACCTGGGTCCCTGGCGCTGTGAGGCAGCAGTGCTAACCACTGTGCCACCGTGCCGCCCCTGGAGAATCCTGGAGATAGGGTGCGAATCCACTAAGTTGAAGCCAAAGGTCCTGCTGACTGAATCCTGCTGACAAACCGAGCTTGTGACTTGAAAATATGAAATATCAGAATGACGCCAGCGCTGAGCCACTTTCCCGAGCCATGACTATCGTCCACTCCCGTGGCCCGCCCTCAATCTACTCCTGGGGTTGGAGGGCACAAGTCTGTCCTCTCCACAGCTCCCTGGGGGTGCAAATTGGATCTAATGTTCCCTGTATATCGCGAGGCAGTTTTACTGAGCCAAGCTGACTGGATGGTGAAAGTCCAGTTCCATTGGCCTATTATTGTGAGGATTTTGCAATATTTCCATGTTGTGAAGGACAAATTTGGACAGATTTGTTGCAACGGAGTCATAAGGTCATAGAGATTTACAGCATGGAATCAGGCCCTTCAGCCCAACTTGTCCATGCTGCCCTTTTTTTAAACCACTAAGCTAGTCCCAATTGCCTGCATTTGGCCCATATCCCTCTATACCCATCTTACCCATGTAACTGTCTAAATGCTTTTTAAAAGACAAAATTGTACCCGCCTCTACTACTACCTCTGGCAGCTTGTTCCAGACACTCACCACCCTCTGTGTGAAAAAACTGCCCCTCTGGACCCTTTTGTATCTCTCCCCTCTCACCTTAAACCTATGCCCTCTAGTTTTAGACTCCCCTACCTTTGGGAAAAGATATTAACTATCTAGCTGATCTACGCCCCTCATTATTTTACAGACCTCTATAAGATCACCCCTCAACCTCCTACACTCCAGAGAAAAAGTCCCAGCCTATCCAGCCTCTCCTTATAACTCAAACCATCAAGTCCTGGTAGCATCCTAGTAAATTTATTCTGCTAATAATATCCTTAAATTAAACTGTGTTCACATAAAAAGACTTTAACCATGGGTTGGGGTTTGGATTTTTTATTTGGGGAGTGTACAGGTTTTGTGTATTGAGGGAGTGTACAGGGTTTGTGTATTTGGGAAATGTACAGGATCTGTGTATTGGGGGAGTGTACAGGGTCTGCGTATTGGGGGAGTGTACAGGGTTTGTGTATTGGGGGAGTGTACAGGGTCTGCATATTGGGGAGTGTACAGGGTATGTGTATTGGGGGAGTGTGCAGGGTCTGTGTGCTGTATTGGGGGGGTGTACAGGGTTTGTGTATTGGGGGGTGTACAGGGTCTGTGTATTGGAGAGCGTACAGGGTCTGCATATTGGGGGACTGTACAGGGTCTGCATATTGGAGGTTGTGTACAGCGTTTGTGTGTTGTATTGGGGGGCGTACAGTGTCTGTGTTTTGGGAGAGTGTACAGGGTCTGCATATTGGAGGTTGTGTACACGGTTTCTGTGTTGTATTGGGTGAGTTTGTTGGCCGTACCTTATTGCCCTTGATACAGTGGGGGTCTGCAACATTCTTAAGCTGCTGTGGGGCAGGTCCACCCACAGCCCTATTAGAAAATGAGTTCCAGGATTTTGACCCAACAATTATTGACTAAAAACCAAATTGCTTGGTTTTGTGATTTTCTCTGTCTTTCTCTGCCCCTCCTATATTAGCCTCTCTTGCCACATCTTGCCGTCCCCAGGATGTCCCATTGAGAGGTCGTTCCAGCACTGCTGTGTGGCCATTTCCTGCAGCTTTGTATGGGTGACTCAGCCAGGGTGACTCACACCCTCTTAATCTGGCTCCCTCTCCCTACGGGAAAGTTTCATGTTCTCCTCTGTCTGGGCTTGCCAACTTGTCTGGTTTCTGACAGTTCATGGAGCAGCTACTTGTCAAGTCCACATCTGGGCAGCCAAGTGTCAGTCAGCAACTCTGGAATCTCGAAGGATGAGGGGAGACCAAACTGAGGTATACAAGATGATAAAAGGTCTGGATAAAGTAGACGTGGAGCGGATGCTTCCTCTTGTGGGGCATTCTAAGATGGAAGGAGGCCATTTGGCCCATCGAGTCTGTACCAACCACAATCCCACCCAGATACTATCCCCACAACCCCATGCATTTGCCATAGTTAGTCCCCCTGACGCTAAGCATGGCAATTTAGCATGGTCAATACACCTAACCCACACATCTCTGGAGTGTGGGAGGAAACCGGAGCACCCGGAGGAAACCCACGCAGACACGGGGAGAACGTGCAAACTCCACACAGACAGTGACCCAAAGCCGGGAATCGAACCCGGGTCCCTGGCGCTGTGAGGCAGCAGTGCTAACCACTGTGCTACTGTGCCGCCCCAAGTCTTAGGATAAGGGGCAGCAAATTTAAAACAGAGTTGAGGAGAAACTACTTCTCCCAAAGGGTTGTGAATCTGTGGAATTCGCTGCCCCAAAGTGCGGTGGGTGCTGGGACAGTGAGTAAATTTAAGGAGGAGTTAGACAGATTTTTAATTGGTAATGGGGTGAAGGGTTATGGGGAGAAGGCAGGAAAATGGGGATGAGGAGCATATCAGCCATGATCGAATGGCGAAGCGGACTCGATGGTCCGAATGGCCTAATTCTGCTCCTATATCTTATGAACTTCTGAACTTATGAACCACAACGAGATCACAGCCAGGAATGCACCATTCCTCACTCAGCAATTACCTTTCTAGAATACAAAGCAAGCATTATGATGGTAAGTTCCTGAAGGTGGGGGACGTCCAGAACCTTTGGAAGAAGTAGTCTCTCCTCAACTCTGTTTTAAATTTGCTACCCCTTATCCTAAGACTTGGGGCGGCACGGTGGCCCAGTGGTTAGCACTGCTGCAGCACAGCGCCAGGGACCCGGGTTCGATTCCCGGTGAATTCCACAGATAGCTAAGGATACGGGATAAACTTTTTCGGGCTGAGTTGAGGAAACATTTCTTCACTCAGAGAGTTGTGAGCCTGTGGAATTCGCTCCCACAGAAAGCTGCTGAGGCCAAAACATTGTGGGTGGGATTCTCTGGCCACGCCCATCCCCAAGGTCGGAACTTCCTGCCCGAGGTCAGTGGACCTTTGCACAGTCCGCCCCCATGCCTGCCCACTACAATTCCTGGGGCAGGCGGGACGGGAAAATTCCGCCTTGTCTGTTTTCAAGAGGCAGCTAGATATCGCTCTTGGGGCAAAGGGGATCAAAGGATGTGGAGGGGGAAGTAGGGATCAGGCTATTGAATTGGATGGTCAGCCATGAGCATAATGAATGGCGGAGCAGACTCGAAGGGCCGAATGGCCTCTCCCTGTTCCTATGTTCTATGTTTCTATGAGACTTTTCATCTGAAGAGTCTTCTAGTACAAAGCCTTTTGTCGCAACGGGTTTGGTGTACAGGGAAATTGAATATTGCTACAAGTGCTTAGGTGGGAACACACCAAGAGTGCGGTGCACGCTTCTGTCTCCATAGCTCAGGAGGAATATACCAACCTTGGCAACAGTACAGAGAAGGTTCACTGGATTTGTTGGGGAGGGGTTGCACCAATTCAATGACTTCTGGAGTTTAGAAGAACGTGAGATGGCCTTTTTGTAACATGGAAGATTCTGAAGGATCCTGATAGGGTGGACACAGACAGGGTGCTTTTCCGGGGAATCTAGAATCAGGGGACCCAGTCTCAGGGTTCGGGCCCATGTGGCGCAGTGGCTTAGCTGGTTAAAGCGCCTGTCTAGTAAACAGGAGATCCTGAGTTCAAATCTCAGGGGTCCCTTTGTCTGCCTTTCACTTGATCACTTTCGGGTGGTACAGTGGGTTAGCACTGCTGCCTCACAGCACAGTAAGAAGTCTCACAACACCAGGTTAAAGTCCAACAGGTTCATTTGGCAGCACAAGCTTTCGGAGCCTCAAGATCCTTCTTCACAGCGCCAGGGACCTGGGTTCAATTCCTGGTTTGGGTCACCGTCTGTGTGGAGTTTTCACGTTGTCTCCGTGGGTTTCCTCCGGGTGCTCCAGTTTCCTCCCACAGTCTGAAAGATGTGCTGGTTAGGGTGCATTGGTCTGAACAAATGCAGCGACTAGGGGAATTTCACAGTAACTTCATTGCAGTGTTAATTGTAAGTCTTACTTGTGACACTAATAAATAAACTTTAACTCACCTAGGACCAAGATTAGGAGAAATTACGTCATTTAGAGGGCTGTGGAACTTAGGAATTCTCTACCCGCAGGTTTGTGGATTCCACATCTTTGAATGTGTTAAAAGCTGGGATTTCTGGTCTATCCGGGAATGTGGGATATGAGGAGTGGGCGGGAAAGGAGAGTTGAGGCATAAGATGAACCGCAATCATTTTAAATATGAACATACGTATGGACATGCAAACTAGGAGCAGAAAGTAGGCCACTCGGCCCCTCGAGCCTGCTGCACCATTCAATAAATTCAGAATTGATCTGATCGTAACCTCAACTCCTGGGAATTTTCCCAGGCTTTTCCCTTTTTGGGAAGCACAGCTGGAAATTCCCACTCCACATTCCCACTGTATTTAGTCTTTGGAGGCAGAAGTCCCTTCACCAAAAGCCTTTTATTTACAATTCCAACAACAGTAGACAGAGTGCTTTCAGTCAGCAGTCTACCTTCGGGAGTGCCAGAGGAACTGACACGCCCGGTTAAATACAAGGTAAAAGACTCCCTGATTGGCCCCACAATTGGCTCCTTAATCAGGGGGGTATGAACCCAACAGGCCAACCTCAATGGCCTGATTGAAGCCATTACACCCTTGATAACCTTTCACCCCCTTTCTTATCAGTCAAGGAGCAGGCTCGAGGGGTTAAATTACTCTTGCACCTATTTCTGATGTTCTGGTACTATGTCTGTGTGCGAATATCTGACCAGTTTCCAGTACAATGGCCCTGAGTGGGGTTTTTAGTGAGGCATTAAGTCCCCTCATTGCTCCTTGAGGTGAGGGAATCTGTCATTCTTACTCAGCTGGGTCTTTCTTGTGACTACAGACCCACAGCAACCTGGTTGACTCATACCTGCACTCCGACATTGTCTAGCAAACTACTCCGTTCTCAACACCTTCACAAAGGCAATTACTGATCGATGATAAATGCTGGACTTTTCAGCACAGCCCATCTCCTGTAAATGAATAAATCGAACCAGAATTCTCCTTTCTGTGAAAAGCATTTTAATGGGCTGATTAAAATATCACACGGAGGAATTATGGCTAAAACAACCCTGGACTTTGCCATCGGGATGTCCATTGCAGGAGTGAGAATCTGAAAATAAAGGCGGCACGGTAGCACAGTGGTTAGCACTGCTGCTTCACAGCTCCAGGGACCTGGGTTCGATTCCCGGCTCGGGTCACTGCCTGTGTGGAGTTTGCGCATTCTCCTTGTGTCTGCATGGCTTTCCTCCGGGTGCTCCGGTTTCCTCCCACAGTCCAAAGATGTGCGGGTTAGGTTGATTGGCCATTGTAAAATTGCCCCTTAGTGTCCTGAGGTTTGTAGATTAGAGGGATTAGTGGGTAAAAATATGTAGGAATATAGGGGTAGGGCCTGGATGGGATTGTGGTCGATGCAGACTCAATGGGCCGAATGGCCTCTTCCTGCACTGTAGGGTTTCTATGATTTCTATGAAATGCCCATTTTCCCCACTCATTTCTCAATTTTTGTCATCTGTACAAATATTTATTAAGGTCTTTCGATGAGTTCTCATCAGTAACAGGTTAAACTCAAGCCCATAGAATCCCTACAGTGCAGAAAGAGGCCATTCAGCCCATCAGGTCTGCACAGACTCCGACAGAGCATCCCATCTATGCCCACCCCTCTGCCCTATCCCGAAACACTATGCATTTAGCATGGCTAATCCACCTTCCTTACACATCTTTGGACACTAAGGGGCAATTTAGCATGGCCAATTCACCTAACCTACACATCATTGGACACTTAAGGGCAATTTACCATGGCCATTCCACCTAACCTACACATCGTTGGACACTAAAGGGCAATTTAGCATGGCTAATCCACCTAACCTGCACATCTTTGGACATTAAGGGGCAATCTGGCATGGCTAATCCACCTAACCTACACATCTTTGGACACTAAGGGGCAATTTAGCCTGGCCAATCCACCTAAACTGCTCATCTTTGTGGGAGGAAACCGGAGCACCCGGAGGAAACCCACGCAGACATGGGGAGAAAGTGCAGATTCCACACAGACAGTGACCCAAGCCGGGAATCAAACCCGGGTCCCTGGAGCTGTGAGGCAGCAGTGCTAACCACTGTGTCATCTTTTCTGCTTCCTGTAAAGCTTGGCAAAAGGCAGTCATTCTAACTTAACTCTTGTTCCTGGTGACCGATCGGATGTTACACATGGTAGGTGTTGACACAAGTGCACAATATGTTAACAGGTCATCGGTTGCTGCATATTTCATCGCTGCCTGCACCATCTGCTGCTTTAACTGGAACAAATGGTTGGAGTCAGGATCCCGTTCCTCTTACTGATGTTTGTGAATTTGCCTGAGTGTCCTTTCAGTGGGGGAGGGGGTCTTTTGCCAGAGCACAAAAGACAAACGTTATAAGGAGAGGCTGGATAGACTGGGACTTTTTTCTCTGGAGCGTGGGAGGCTGAGGGGTGACCTTATAGAGGTCTATAAAATAATGAGGGACATAGATCAGCTAGATAGTCAATATCTTTTCCCAAAGGTAGGGGAGTCTAAAACTAGAGGGCATAGGTTTAAGGTGAGAGGGGAGAGATACAAAAGTGTCCAGAGGGGCAATTTTTCCACACAGAGGGTGGTGAGTGTCTGGAACAAGCTGCCAGAGGTAGTAGTAGAGGCGGGTACAATTTTGTCTTTTAAAAAGCGTTTAGACAGTTACATGGGTAAGAGGGATATGGGCCAATCGCGAGCAACTGGGACTAGCTTAATGATAAAACCTGGGCAGCATAGACGTTGGGCCAAAGGGCCTGTTTCCATGCTGTAAACCTCTGTGACTCCATGCCCATAGCTGTCTCTCTTTCTCTCTCTCTCTCTCTCTCTTCATTGGGGACACAATCGGTTACATAGCTTGAGGGGCTTCAGTCTAGGTCAAGCACAGGACAGGCAGGGAGGCAAATCCCAAATCTCCCTCATTTAATAATATTCGAACTAAACTCTGCCAGCTGTGTTGATGCTGTTCCAAAGTCTGACCTTTTACTTAACTATTTAAAAACAGGGACATTTTTAGCTGTCTTTATTCTGAAGCTTCTAATGTGGCCATTCTGCTGATTTTAAAACTACATTATTCCATGATGATCATGCCACCAAATGGCCTTTGTCTTTGAATGCAAAGATGTTAGTTAAAATCACTAAAGGAATAACTTTCCGAGGTGAAATGGCAGTATCTTTTAAGAAAAGAAGCAAGATCAAAAGACATTGGTGTGGAGAGACTGAAATAGCAGAAGCCTAAATCTGTGTCCATTTACAAGTAGACTTGCATTGATACAAGCGCAGGTAATTCGTGTTTATTCTACCTGTAAACTCCATGTCCCTCGCTCTTTATTTGTGGCACAGTGGTTAGCACCGCTGCCTCACAGCGCCGGGGACCCGGGTTCGATTCCCGGCTTGGGTCACTGTCTGTGTGGAGTTTGCACGTTCTCCCCGTCTCTGCGTGGGTTTCCTCCGGGTGCTCCGGTTTCCTCCCACAGTCCAAAGATGTGCGGGTTAGGTTGACTGGCCGGGCTAAATTGCCCCGTAGTGTCAGGGGGATTAGCAGGGTAAATATGTGGCGTAACGGCAATAGGACCTGGGTGGGATTGTGGTCGGTGCAAGCTTGTTGGGCCGAATGGCCTTCCTCTGCACTGTAGGGATTCTCCGAGGCTGGAATTGAACCCAGATCCTTGGTGCTGTGAAGCAGCAGTGCTATAGCCATCGTGCCACCCTGCTGCCCCCACAGTGTTGCTTTTCTAAGTGATTGGTAACAATATACTCCCAGCCATTAATGTTTCATCATGCTTCAAGGAGAAGTTCAGAGTGTCTTTGTCCTTCCCACGAATGACGGCCATTTGAGCTGAGGGAACAGAAAATGGAAAGTAAGACTGTTAGAATCACTGGTCATAGTGGCCAGTCCCTCCAGTAAGACCACACTTGGGGAGCCACGTGCAGTTCTGGTCTCCTTCGAAAATGAGGTGGAGATGCCGGCGTTGGACTGATGTAAGTGCAGTAAGAAGTCTCACAGCACCAGGTTAAAGTCCAACAGGTTTATCTGGAACCACGAGCTTTCGGAGCGCTGCTCCTTCACCTGATGGCACACTCACCTGATGAAGGAGCAGTGCTCCGAAAGCTCGTGATTCCAAATCAACCTGTTGGACTTTAACCTGGTGTTGTGAGACTTCTTACTTGTCCTTAGAAAATGAAGGATAACTTACGTTTAAAGAGATGGGATAAAAAAATTCACTGGGGCGATGTCTGGGATACAAGGTCTGTCCCATGAAGAGAGATTGAAGAGAACAGGTCCATATTCTCTGGAGTTCAGACGAGTGAAATGTAACAATAGAGGGTTTAGCAGAATAGAAAATACAAGGCTCTCTGGCTGATGTATCTAACGATGTGGAGTTGCCGGCGTTGGACTGGGGTAAACACAGTAAGAAGTTTAACAACACCAGGTTAAAGTCCAACAGGTTTATTTGGTAGCAAAAGCCACACAAGCTTTCGGAGCTCCAAGCCCCTTCTTCAGGTGAGTGGGAATTCTGTTCACAAACAGAGCATATAAAGACACAGACTCAATTTACATGAATAATGGTTGGAATGCGAATACTTACAACTAATCAAGTCTTTAAGAAACAAAACAACGTGAGTGGAGAGAGCATCAAGACAGGCTAAAAAGATGTGTATTGTCTCCAGACAGGACACTGTATCTAACAGCAAGCAACCACCATCTCAGAATAAGGGCTTGACTATTTCTGGCTGTGATGAGAGGAAATTTCACCACTCGCGGAGCTGTGAGTCCTCGGAATTCTCTACTCCAGAGACCGTAAGATGTAGGGGCAGAATTAGGCCATTCGGCCCATCGAGTCTGCTCCTCCATTCGAATCTTTGTTTGTTAAACGCTCCCGTGAGCTGCCTTGGGGCTTTCAATGAGGTTCGAAAAATAACCTAAATTCAAGTTGTTGTTTTTTTTCTGGTTGAAGGAGAAATGTTGCCAAGGAGATGAGGGAAATCTCTGCTCTTCGATGTGCGAGCGTGAACCTTTCTTCACGTTGACCTGACGCGGAGAGAAATAATCCAGAAACTCAGCTAATGTTCTGGGGACCCGAGTTCAAATCCCGCCACGGCAGGTGGTAGAATTTGAATTCAATAAAAATTAATCTGGAATTAAGAATCTACTGACGACCAGGAAACAATTGCCGATTGTCGGGAAAACCCATCTGGTTCACTAATGTTCTTTAGAACAAAGAACAGAGAACAAAGAACAGTACAGCGCAGGAACAGGCCCTTCGCCCCTCCAAGCCTGCGTCGGTCATGATGCCTGTCTAAACTAAAACCATACGCCCTTACAGAGTCCGTATCCTTCCATTCCCATCCTATTCATGTATTGGTCTAGTTGCCTCTTAAATGCCGCTATCGTACCTGCTCCCACCACCTCCCCGGGCAGCGCGTTCCAGACATTCACCACCCTCTGTGTAAAAAAGACTTGCCTCGCACATCTCCTCTAACCTTTTCCCCACGCACCTTAAACCTGTGTCCCCCAGCACTTAACTTTTCCACCCTAGGAAAGAGCATCTGACCATCCACTCTGTCCATGCCACTCATAATCTTGTAAACCTCTATCAGGTCACCCCTCACCCTCTGTCATTCCAGTGAGGACACACCGAGTTTATCCAGCCTCTCCTCATAGCTAATATGCTCCAGACCAGGCAACGTCCTGATAAACCTAAGTGAATCCTTTAGGGAAGAAAATCTGCTGCCCTTACCTTGTCTGCCCTACATGTGAGTCCAGAGCCACAGCAATGTTTTTACAGACGCACCATAGAAAGCATTCTTTCTGGTTGTATCACAGCTTGGTATGGCTCCTGCTCTGCCCAAGACCGCAAGAAACTACAAAAGGTCATGAATGAAGCCCAGTCCATCACGCAAACCAGCCTCCCATCTATTGACTCCATCTACACCTCCCGCTGCCTCGGCAAAGCAGCCAGCATAATTAAGGACCCCACACACCCCGGACATACCCTCTTCCACCTTCTTCTGTTGGGAAAAAGATACAAAAGTGTGAGATCACATACCAACCGACTCAAGAACAGCTTCTTCCCTGCTGCCATCAGACTTTTGAATGGACCTACCTTGCATTAAGCTGACCTTTCTCTACACCCTGTAACACCACATTCTGCACCCTCTCCTTTCCTTCTCTATGAACGGTATGCTTTGTCTGTATAGCATGCAAGGAACAATACTTTTCACTGTATTCCTAGTACATGTGACAATAATAAATCAAATCAAATCTAATCAGTGTGGTTGACTCTCAACTGCCCTCTGAATAAGGGCAACTAGGGATGGGCAATGAATGCGAGCCTGCCAGCGACGCCCATGTCCCATGAATGAATCAAAAAAAGTAGGCCACAAGGATCAGTGCAAAAAAAGAGCCCCATTGTGGATTGTACGATTGTACACCTGCAGGTTCACACAACCTGGAGATTGTTGTCAACTCACCTTGAACTGTGTCTAATCCTGATCCAAGCCAGCTGGTGTCTGGGGCCTCACCCACATTACTAAGTGTTTATATAACTCCAGGCACAGAAAATGAACCTTATCTCTGAAGCGTACTATTGTACTTTATCTTATTTTGCTCCACTAAACCCAGACGACGGAATGTGTTTGTGGTTGGATCTGTCTGGCTCACGAGGTTGCGGGGGGGGGGGGGGGGGGGGGGGAGCAGGCTCCATTCCTCATGGCTTTCCGTTCAGTGCACCACGCACCATTAGGTGTGCTTTAGTGCTTACCACAAACATTGAAGCAATCTGTACTTGTTAATTAGCCCCTCAGGGGCGCTGCACTAAATACGCTTTGCCGATGGTTCGATTAAGTGGCGCCAAACCCCAACATCATTTACCGGAAAGCCCTCACAAACGTGCCAACCTTCTCGTTAACGTAAACACAGTGGCTACAAGAGCAGGTCAGAGCTAGGAATACCGCAGTGAGTAACTCACCCCCTGGCTCCCCAAAGTCTGTAAGAAGTTTAACAACACCAGGTTAAAGTCCAACAGGTTTATTTGGTAGCAAAAGCCACACAAGTTTTCGAAGCTCTAAGCCCCTTCTTCAGGTGAGTGGGAATTCTGTTCACAAACAGAGTTTATAAAGACACAGACTCAATTTACATGAATAATGGTTGGAATGCGAATACTTACAACTAATCAAGTCTTTAAGAAACAAAACAATGGGAGTGGAGAGAGCATCAAGGCAGGCTAAAAAGATGTTATTGTCTCCAGACAAGACAGCCAGTGAAACTCTGCAGGTCCACGCAACTGTGGGCGTTACAAATAGTGTGACATGAACCCAATATCCCGGTTGAGGGCCGTCCGCGTGTGTGCGGAACTTGGCTATCAGTTTCTGCTCAGCGACTCTGCGCTGTCGTGTTCTCTTCCTGTTGGGGAGCACTTCAGCGGTCACGGGCATTCGGCCTCTGATATTCGGGTAAGCGTTCTCCAAGGCGGCCTTCTCTCCACTCCCATTGTTTTGTTTCTTAAAGACTTGATTAGTTGTAAGTATTCGCATTCCAACCATTATTCATGTAAATTGAGTCTGTGTCTTTATAAACTCTGTTTGTGAACAGAATTCCCACTCACCTGAAGAAGGGGCTTAGAGCTTCGAAAGCTTGTGTGGCTTTTGCTACCAAATAAACCTGTTGGACTTTAACCTGGTGTTGTTAAACTTCTTACTGTGTTTACCCCAGTCCAACGCCGGCATCTCCACATCCCCAAAGTTTGCCCACCATCTACAAGGCTCGCCTCTACTTTCTCAGAAGACTAAGGAAATTTGACACATCAGCTACGACTCTCACCAATTTTTACAGATGCACCATAGAAAGCATTCTTTCTGGTTGTATCACAGCTTGGTATGGCTCCTGCTCTGCGCAAGGAACTACAAAAGGTCGTGAATGTAGCCCAATCCATCACGCAAAGCAACCTCCCATCCATTGACTCTGTCTACACTTCCCGCTGCCTCGGCAAAGCAGCCAGCATAATTAGGGACCCCCCGCATCCCGGACATTCTCTCTTCCACCTTCTTCCTTCGGGAAAAAGATACAAAAGTCTGAGGTTATATACCAACTGACTCAAGAACAGCTTCTTCCCTGCTGCCATCAGACTTTTCAATGGACTTAGCTTGCATTAAGTTGATCTTTCTCGACACCCGCTCTGGTTGCAACACACATTCTGCACTCTCTCTCCTCCCTTGTACTCTATGTACAGAATGTTTTGTCTGTATAGCGCACAAGAAACAATACTTTTCACTGCATCCCAATACAAATCAATCAAATCAAATCAAATTAACACGGAGAAGTTTGGACCCTGTGGGGTGACAGTTGTCTGAATACAGATTCTATCTTATTGTAACATTCAGGTACCACGTGTACTGAGCTCACCAGCGTTCTGTCTGTATTGTGTGAATCCAGTCTTGAAATCTCCACTCATGTTGCTAATTCTGCCAAGACAGAAACAGAAAGAGTGTTTGAATTCTCCGTGATTAGACCCCTTAACGATAAACAACATGGTGGATGAGAGGGATAGAGAGAGAGAGGAAGAGAGAGAGATGGAGCGATGCAGAGTAACAGAGAGATAGGGAGAGGGAGCAATGCAGAGAGTAACAGTTAGACAGTGAGGAATAGAGATTAATTCAGATGGATAGTGAGTGTCAGGGGAGTCCGAGACACTCCATAAGCAAGGTAAAGATGTGAAAATGGGGGAGTGTTTCTTACCCACTTTTAAAAGACAATCCACACTCACACCAGTCACATTTCACACTCTCTGCTCAGTCCTGTGTTGGGGGTTGTTGAGTGTGGGATCAGTGTTTGCTTTTCTCAAACCGCACTGATATTCCCAACAAGGGCAAGAGGTTTCAGTGTTTAAAAATGTAAACATTTCAAAACAAAAGCAGACAGGATTTGGTTAAATCTCACGGGATCCAGGGTGAGGTAGCCAAATTGATATAAAATAGGCTTGATGACAGAAGGTTGTTGTAGAGGGTTGTTTTTTGTCAAACTGGAGGCCTGTGACCAGCGGGGTGCCTCAGGGATCGGTGCTGGGTCCACTGTTATTTGTCATTTATATTAATGATTTGGATGAGAATTTAGGAGGCATGGTTAGTACGTTTGCCGCTGGCACCAGGATTTATGGCATAGTGGACAGTGAAGGTGGTTATCTAGGGTTGCAACGGGATCTTGATCAATTGGGCCAGTGGGCTGATGAATGGCAGATGGAGTTTAATTTAGATAAATGCGAGGTGATGCATTTTGGTGGATTGAACCAACGCAGGACTTACTCAGTTAATGGTAGGGTGTTGGTGAGAGTTACAGAACAAAGAGATCTCGGGGTACAGATTGATAGCTCCTTGAAAGTGGAGTCACAGGTGGATAGAGTGGTGAAGAAGGCATTCCACATGCTTGGTTTCATTGGTCAGAACATTGAATACAGGAGTTGGGACGTCTTGTTGAAGTTATACAAGGCATTGGTAAGACCACACTTGGAATGCTGTGTATTGTTTTGGTCACCCTATTATAGAAAGGATATTATTAAACCAGAAAGTGCGCAGAAAAGAATTACTGGGATGCTACAGGGTCTTGATGGTTTGAGTTATAATGAGAGGCTGGATAGTCTGGGACTTTTTGTCCTTGAGTTGACTTAGGCGTGGTCCTATAGAGGTCTATAAAATAATGAGGCATAAATATAGCAGCTTTATAGAACCTCAGTTAATCCGCACTTGGAATATAGTGTTCAATTCTGGTCGACACACTACCAGAAAAATGTGGAGGCTTTGGAGAGGATTCAGAAAAGTTTACCAGGATGTTGCCTGGTATGGAGGGCATTAGCAATGAGGAGAGGTTGGAGAAACTTGATTTGTTCTCATTGGAACGACAGAGGTTGAGGGGTGAACTGGTAGAAGTCCACAACATTATGAGGGGCATGGACAGAGTGGATAGTCAGAAGCTTTTTTTCTGGGTCGAAGAGTCAATTACTCGGGGGCATAAGTTTCAGGTGCGAGAGGCAAGGTTTAAAGGAGATGTACGAGGCATGTTTTTTACACAGAGGGTGGTGTGCCTGGAACTCACTGCCGGGGAGGTAGTGGAAGCAGACACAATCGTGAGTTTTACGGAGCGTCTGGACAAATACATGAATAGGATGGGAATAGAGGGATATGGTCCCCGGAAGGGTAGGGGGTTTTAGTTCAGTCAGGCAGCATGGTCGGTGCAGGCTTGGAGGGCCGAAGGGCCTGTTCCTGTGCTGTAATTTTTGTTGTCCTTTGATAAGCTCGTCAACATCTTTTCCAAAAGGGAGAGGAGTCTAAAACTAGAGGGCACAGGTTTAAGGTGAGAGAGGAGAGGGTCCAGAGGGCAATTCTTTTCACACAGAGGGTGGTGAGGAATTGGAACAAGCTGCCAGAGGTCGTAGTAGCGGCGGGTACAATTTTATATTTTAGAAAGCATTTAGACAGTTATATTGGGAAGATTGGTATGGAGGGATATATGTCAAACAGGCAAATGGTACTAGCTTAATGGTAAAATCTGGGTGGCATGGACAAGTTTGGCCAAAGGGCTTGTTTCCAATGTGTAAATCTTTATGTCTCTACCCCGCTGGGCCCTGTAAGAACTCTCTGAGTTTGAATGAGATCACCTCTCATTCTTCCAAAGTGCATAAAATAAAAGTCCAGTCTATTGAATCTTTCCTCAGGGGACACTCCCTCCACCCCTGGAATTAATGCAGTGAAACGTCATTGAAGTCTCTCAACAAGAATGTATTTCCTTAGGTAAGAGGATAAAACTGTACACAACACTGTGTGTGTGGTTAAAGCCCCAGTTTGTGTCTTAGTTTGACTGTATTTGGACACAAACTCACACACCACACATGTGGATAAATGTGATGTTATCCACTTTGAACGGAGAAACAGAATGGCAGAGTATAGGTTAAATGGTGATAGATTGGGAATGATGGTGTACAAAGGGACCTGGATGTCCTTATACACCAGTCACTGGAAGTGAGCTTGCAGGAAAGCAAGCAGTTAGGAAGACCAATGGGATGTTGTCCTTCTTTGCAAGAGGATGTGAGTCCAGGAGCAAGGATGTCTTACTGCAGCTGGACAGGGCCTCAGTGAGACCACACCTGGAGTATTGTGGACAGTTTTGCTCTCCTTATCTGAGAATGCATTGAAGAAAATTGCTCACTGTGAACAAACCTAAAAAAGCTGACTGATGTTTCATTCCAGATTCTCAGAGGGAGAGAGAGAGAGATTCAGAGAAAACACAGACTGAGTGAGTGAGAAAAAGGGAGTGACAGAGATCAAGAGGGGGACCGAGAGATAGTGAGTGAGAGAAATATATCAGTCAGAGTGCATCGGAAAAGGAGGATTGGGATTTGTCAGCCTTGCTTTATGGAAAGCTTTAGTGTTTGGTCAGAATGTTAACACGGTGAGGTTTGGAGCCTCTGGGGTGACAGTTGTCTGAATACAGATTCTATCTCATTGTAACATTAATGTACCACGTGTACTGAGCTCACCAACATTTGCAAACCATCGTTTGAAGAAAGCTTGCTGTTTATATTGTATGAATCCAGCCCTTTGGAAATGTAGTCAGTCTTATTCAGGAAAAGGACAAGCTAATTTCAGAGGGAGAGATACAGATACAGAGGCAGGCTGGGACTGAAACAGGATGGGATTGTGCTGTACAGGTTTCAGAGCTGACACTGAGACACACACAAGATGTACAGTCGCAGATTGTACCTGACACTTACAAAAAAACGTCGCAAATAGGAACAGGAGGAGACCATTCGGCCCATCGAGACTGCACCGACAATAATCCCACCCTATCCCCGTAACACCACACATTTACCCTGCTGATCCCCCCCGAAACTAGGGTCAATTTGTCACGGCCAATCAACCAACCTGGGCATCTTTTGACTGTGGGAGGAAACCGGAGCACCCGGAGGAAACCATGATCAGCCACGGTCACAATGGATGGCGGAGCAGGATGGAAGGGCTGAATGGCCTCCACCTGTTCCTATTTTCTATGTTTCTTTGTAAGTTCCACGTGGCAAAGTGTTTCTTCATTTCACTCCTAAAAGTCTAAAATACCAAACATTGTCTAAAATCAAATGTCCCCAAGTCCTGGACTCCCCAACCAGCAGAAAATGTTCCTCTTTATCAGCATCTGTGGGTCATCCTGACTCGAAACATTGGCTCCATTCCCTCTCCACAGATGCTGTTTAATGCGTTTCACTGCATTAAAACCTGCTGAGATTTTCTGTTTTTGTTTCAGCGCCTGTTCGGCGACACTGAGGGAGAATTTAGCATGGCCAATGCACCCTAACCATCGTGTCTTTCGAACTGTGGGGGGAAAGTGGAGCAGGCGGAGGAAACCCACGCAGACACGGGGAGAATGTACAGACTCCGCACAGACAGTGACCCAAGCCTGGAATCGACCCTGGGTCCCTGGCGCTCTGAGGCAGCAGTGCTAACCTCTGTGCCACCCATGATTCCTGCATCTGCAGTATTTTGCTTTTAGCTTTCTTCTTTATTAACCCTCTCCATTTCACTTATTATTTTGAAGGGTTTCATTAAGTCACTCCTTAACCTCAATCCCAGTGTTTCAGAGTAAATCTTCATCGACACAAAAACCATACAATCACCACAGTGCAGAAGGAGGCCATTCAGCCTATCGGGTCTGTACTGACTCTCCGAAAGAGCATCTATCCGCATAACGCCATGCATTTACCAGAGCTAATTCCCCGAACCTACACATCCCTGGACACTAAGGGGCAATTTAGCATGGCCAATTAACCTAAACCGCACACCTTTGGAGTGTGGGAGGAAACCGGGGCACCCGGAGGAAACCCACGCAGACACGGGGAGAATGTGTAAACTCCACACAGACAGTCACCCGAGGCTGGAATTGAACCCGGGTCCCTGGCGCTGTGAGGCAGCAGTGCCTACCACTGTGCCATTGTACCACCCTGCTCAGAAAACACTTCCAACCCAAACACAACACACAGAGTAAAATCCCCTCTGCTCTGTCCAAGGAATTTTTAATTGCAGATTTTTAGATTGACTTTTTAGGAAAAACAGAACTCAAATTGCTCAGCATCCCAGAGTGGACTCTTGTTTATTCCAACCATGATCTCATCCCCGCAGATTCAAACATGAAGTTTAAGCTGTGAATACAGTTGTGTCTGTCTGTCTCAGAGTTTGTGTATTCAGTCTTTCACTGCCTTTTAAACTTCTCTGAAGAATTTGAATGCTGGATGTTGCTTAATCATTCCTTTCTCTCAGCACATGGAACTGGTGAAACTTCAAGAGTCACAATCTAATGTCAGTAACAAAGAACTGTATCTTTATTCATCCATCATTTCCAATCTCTGAATAGATCACACACATTTCCAGAATGCAGGAAGCTCTCAATGGAAACTGCTTCCAATTATTCCCCAATACAATTGTTCACACGTTACTGTAAACTACATTCCACTGACATTCCCAAAGCAGCCACAGAAAAGTGACTGGTTATTTTAAACATTGAAACTGAACTATATTAACTTACGATTCACTCACATTGTACAGAAATGTTGACCCTGTGGGATGACAGTTTGGGAGTAACATTGCAACATTAAGGTGCCCTGCGTATTGTGTTTGACAACATTTGCAGCATTTCCAAAATATCAGCGACATTGCTGTGTGTATTGTGTGAATCAAGCTGTGAAATATCCACACATATTGAACTCCCACTGCTGCTGTCTTTTCATCATTTATAAACACACAAACTAGAAGCAGGAGGAGGCCATTCGGCCCTTCCAGCCTGCTCCAACATTCATTATGATCATGGCTGATCATCAAATTCAACATCCTGATCCCACTTTAGCCCCAAGAGCTCCATCCAATTGCTGGATAAAATTAGATCCCTGTTTGTTCCCACATTGAAGCGATCGAAGAGTGGATACCTCAAGTATTTCGATGCAGAGAAAACCGTCCTCGACACTGTCCCCACCAAACACACTCAGGACAGATACAGCACGGGGTTAGATACAGAGTAAAGCTCCCTCGACACTGTCCCCACCAAACACACTCAGGACAGATACAGCACGGGGTTAGATACAGAGTAAAGCTCGCTGTACACTGTCCCCATCAAACACACCCAGGACAGATACAGCACGTAGTTACATACAGAGTAAAGCTCCCTCTACACTGTCCCCATCAAACACTCCCAGGACAGACACAGCAAAGAGTTCGATACAGTGTAAAGCTCCCTCCATACTGTCCCCATCAAACACTCCCAGGGCAGATACAGCATGGGTGTAGATACAGAGTAAAGCTCCCTCTACACTATCCCCATCAAACACTCCCAGGACAGATACAGCACGGGGTTCGATACAGAGTAAAGCTCCCTCTACACTGTCCCCATCAAACACTAACAGGACAGGTACAGCACGGGGTTAGATGCAGAGTAAAGCTCCCACTACACTGTCCCCATCAAACACTCCCAAGACAGGTACAGCACGGGGTTCGATACAGAGTAAAGCTCCCTCAACACTGTCCCCATGAAACACTCCCAGGACAGGTACAGCATGGGGTTAGATACAGAGTAGATCTCCCTCTCCACTGTCCCCATCAAACACTCCCAGGACATGTACAGCACGGGTTAAGATACAGAGTGAAGCTCCCTCGACAATGTCCCCATCAAACACACCCAGGACAGGTACAGCACGTGTTTAGATACAGAGTGAAGCTCCCTCTACACTGTCCCCCATCAAACACTCCCAGGACAGGTACAGCACAGGTTTAGATACAGAGTGAAGCTCCCTATACACTGTCCCCATCAAATAATCCAATGACAGATACAGCATGGTGCTAGATTAAAGGAAAAGCTGCCTCCACATTGTGCACATCAAACACACCCAGGACAGGTACAGCACGGGAGAGAAAGTGTGTGTGAGAGAGAGTGTGTGTGTGAGAGAGAGAGAGTGTGTGTGAGAGAGTGTGTGCGAGAGAGAGAGCGTGTGCGAGAGAGAGAGCGTGTGTGTGAGAGCGTGTACAAGAGAGAGCGAGCGCGTGAGAGAGTGCGTGTGTGTGTATGAGACAGTGTGTGTGCGAGAGAGAGTGTGTGTGCGAGAGAGAGTGTGTGTGTGAGAGAGAGTCTGTGTGTGAGAGAGAGTCTGTGTGTGAGAGAGAGTGTGTGTGTGAGAGAGAGTGTGTGTGTGAGAGAGAGTGTGTGTGTGAGAGAGAGTGTGTGTGTGAGAGGGAGTGTGTGTGTGAGAGGGAGTGTGTGTGTGAGAGGGAGTGTGTGTGTGAGAGGGAGTGTGTGTGTGAGAGGGAGTGTGTGTGTGAGAGGGAGTGTGTGTGTGAGAGGGAGTGTGTGTGTGAGAGGGAGTGTGTGTGTGAGAGGGAGTGTGTGTGTGAGAGGGAGTGTGTGTGTGAGAGAGAGTGTGTGTGTTTGAGAGAGAGTGTATGTGTGAGAGAGAGAGAGTATGTGTGAGAGAGAAAGTGTGTGTGACAGAGCGAAAGAGCATGTGTGTGAGAGAGAGAGTGCGTAAGAGATAGTGTATGTGTGTGTGAGAGACAGAGAGAGCATGTGTGTGTGTGTGTGCCTGAGAGTGTGCAAGGAGAGCGTGTGTGTGACCTGATCTTCCTCTACAGTCTATCAGTAACTGAAACACGGGATCAGATGCAAAGTAAAGCTCCCTCGACACTGATCCCATCAAGCACTCCCAGGAAAGGTACAGGTACAGCTCAGAGTTCGATACAGAGTAAAGCTCCCTCGACACTGTCCCCATCAAACGCTCCCAGGACAGATACAGCACGGGGTTAGATACAGAGTAAAGCTCCCTCTACACTGTTCCCATCAAACACTCCCAGGACAGATACAGGAAGTGGTTAGATACAGAGTAAATCTCCCACTTCACTGTTCCATCAAACACTCCCAGGACAGAAACAGCACGGGGTTAGATACAGAGAAAAGGTCCCTCTACACTGTCCCCATCAAACACTCCCAGGACAGATACAGCACGGGGTTAGATACAGAGTAAAGCTCCCTCTACACTGTCCCATCAAACACTCCCAGGACAGGTACAGCACGGGGTTAGATACAGAGTAAAGCTCCCTCCACACTGTCCCCATCAAACACTCCCAGGACAGGTACAGCACGGGGTTAGATACAGAGTAAAGCTCCCACTTCACTGTCCCATCAAACACTCCCAGGACAGGTACAGCACGGGGTTAGATACAGAGTAAAGCTCCCTCTACACTGTCCCCATCAAACACTCCCAGGACAGGTACAGCACGGGGTTAGATACAGAGTAAAGCTCCCTCGACACTGTCCCCATCAAACACTCCCAGGACAGGTACAGCACGGGGTTAGATACAGAGTAAAGCTCCCTCTACACTGTCCCCCATCAAACACTCCCAGAACTGGTACAGCACGGGGTTAGATACAGAGTAAAGCTCCCTCTACACTGTCCCCCATCAAACACTCCCAGGACAGGTACAGCACGGGGTTAGATACAGAGTAAAGCTCCCTCTACACTGTCCCCCATCAAACACTCCCAGGACAGGTACAGCACGGGGTTAGATACAGAGTAAAGCTCCCTCTACACTGTCCCCATCAAACACTCCCAGGACAGGTACAGCACAGGGTTATATACAGAATAAAGCTCCCTCTACACTGTCCCCCATCAAACACTCCCAGGACAGGTACAGCACGGGGTTAGATACAGAGTAAAGCTCCCTCTACACTGTCCCCATCAAACACTCCCAGGACAGGTACAGCACGGGGTTAGATACAGAGTAAAGCTCCCTCTACACTGTCCCCATCAAACACTCCCTGGACAGGTACAGCATGGGGTTAGATACAGAGTAAAGCTCCCTCTACACTGTCCCCATCAAACACTCCCAGGACAGGTACAGCACGGGGTTAGATACAGAGTAAAGCTCCCTCTACACTGTCCCCATCAAACACTCCCAGGACAGGTACAGCACGGGGTTAGATACAGAGTAAAGCTCCCTCTACACTGTCCCCATCAAACACTCCCTGGACAGGTACAGCACGGGGTTAGATACAGAGTAAATCTCCCTCTGCACTGTTCCCATCAAACACTCCGAGGACAGGTACAGCACGGGGTTAGATACAGAGTAAAGCTTCCTCTACACTGTCCCCATCAAACACACACAGGACAGGTACAGCACGGGGTTAGATACAGAGTAAAGCTTCCTCTACACTGTCCCCATCAAACACACACAGGACAGGTACAGCACAGGGTTAGATACAGAGTAAAGCTTCCTCTACACTGTCCCCATCAAACACACACAGGACAGGTACAGCACGGGGTTAGATACAGATAAAGCTCCCTCTGCACTGTCACTATCAAATAACTATCAAATCTCCACATCATGACTATCAAATATTCCAATGACAGATACAGCATGGGGATAGATACAGGGAAAAGCTGCCTACACATCAAACACACCCAGGACAGGTACAGCATCGGGTGAGATACAGCGTATATCTCCCTCTGCATTGTGTGTGTGTGAGAGAATGTGTGTGTGTGAGAGAGAGTGTGTGTGTGAGAGAGAATATGACTTTGTGTGTGTGTGTGAGAGGGAGAGTGTGAGAAAGAGAGACAATGTGTGATGGAGACAGAGTGCGTCTGAGAGAGTGTGTGTGTGTGTGAGAGAGAGTGTGTGTGTCTCTGAGAGTGTGAGAGAGTGTGTGTGTGAGAGAGAGCGTGTGTGTGTGAGAGAGTGTGTGTCTGTGTGTGTGAGAGAGAGTGTGTGTGTGTGTGAGAGAGAGTGTGTGTGTCTCTGAGAGTGTGAGAGAGTGTGTGTGAGAGAGAGCGTGTGTGTGTGAGAGAGTGTGTGTCTGTGTGTGTGAGAGAGTGTGTGTGTCTGAGAGTGTGAGAGAGAGTGTGTGTGAGAGAGAGAGCGTGTGTGTGAGAGAGAGTGTGTGTGTGTGTGAGAGAGTGTGTGTGTCTGAGTGTGTGAGAGAGTGTGTGTGCGAGAGAGAGAGAGCGTGTGTGTGAGAGAGAGTGTGTGTGTGTGTGTGAGAGAGTGTGTGTGTCTGAGTGTGTGAGAGAGTGTGTGTGCGAGAGAGAGAGCGTGTGTGTGCGTGAGATTATGTGTGTGTCTCAGAGTGTGTAAGAGAGAGTGTGTGTGTGAGCTGATCTTTTTCTACAGTCTATCGGTAACTGCAACACTATATTCTGCACCCTTTCCTCTCCTTCTCCCTGTGTACTCTATGTACAGAATGTTTTGTCTGTATAGCGCACAAGAAACAATACTTTTCACTGCATCCCAATACAAATCAATCAAATCAAATCAAATTAACATGGTGAAGTTTGGACCCTGTGGGGTGACAGTTGTCTGAATACAGATTCTATCTTATTGTAACATTCAGGTACCACGTGTACTGAGCTCACCAGCGTTCTGTCTGTATTGTGTGAATCCAGTCTTGAAATATCCACTCATGTTGCTAATTCTGCCAAGACAGAAACAGAAAGAGTGTTTGAATTCTCCGTGATTCGACCCCTTAACGATAAACAACATGGTGGATGAGAGGGATAGAGAGGGAGAGGGAGAGAGAGAGAGGAAGAGAGAGAGATGGAGCGATGCAGAGTAACAGAGAGATAGGGAGAGGGAGCAATGCAGAGAGTAACAGTTAGACAGTGAGGAATAGAGATTAATTCAGATGGATAGTGAGTGACAGGGGAGTCCGAGACGCTACATAAGCAAGGTAAAGATTTGAAAATGGAGGAGTGTTTCTTACCCACTTTTAAAAGACAATCCACACTCACACCAGTCACATTTCACACTCTCTGCTCAGTCCTGTGTTTTGGGGGTGTTGAGTGTGGGATCAGTGTTTGCTTTTCTCAAACCGCAGTGATATTCCCAACAAGGGCAAGAGGTTTCAGTGTTTAAAAATGTAAACATTTAAAAACAAAAGCAGACAGGATTTGGTTAAATCTCACGGGATCCAGGGTGAGGTAGCCAAATGGATATAAAATAGGCTTGATGACAGAAGACAGAGGGTGGTTGTAGAGGGTTGTTTTTTTGGTCAAACTGGAGGCCTGTGACCAGCGGGGTGCCTCAGGGATCGGTGCTGGGTCCACTGTTATTTGTCATTTATATTAATGATTTGGATGAGAATTTAGGAGGCATGGTTTGTAAGTTTGCAGTTGACACCAAGATTTGTGGCATAGTGGACAGTGAAGAAGGTTATCTCGGGTTGCAATGGGATCTTGATCAATTGGGCCAGTGGGCTGTTGAATGGCAGATGGAGTTTAATTTAGATAAATGCGAGGTGATACATTTTGGTGGATCGAACCAACACAGGACTTACTCAGTTAATGGTAGGGTGTTGGTGAGAGTTACAGAACAAAGGGATCTCGGGGTACAGATTGATAGCTCCTTGAAAGTGGGGTCACAGGTGGATATAGTGGTGAAGAAGGCATTCCACATGCTTGGTTTCATTGGTCAGAACATGGAATACAGGAGTTGGGACGAGTTGTTGAAGTTGTACAAGACATTGGTAAGACCACACTTGGAATGCTGTGTATTGTTCTGGTCACCCTTATAGAAAGGAGATGATTAAGCTGGAAAGTGTGCAGAAAAGAATTACTGGGATGCCAAGGGGTCCTGATGGTTTGAGTTATAATGAGAGGCTGGATACTCTGGGACTTTTTTTCCCTTGAGTTGGCTTAGTGGTGTTCTTATAGAGGTCTCTAAAATAATGAGGGCATGGATACAGCAGCTTTACAGAACCTTAGTTAGGCCGCACTTGGAATATAGTGTTCAATTCTGATCGACACACGACCAGAAAGATGTGGAGAATTTGGAGAGGGTTCAGAAAAGATTTACCAGGATGTTGCCTGGTATGGAGGGCATTAGCTCTGAGGAGAGATTGGAGAAACTTGGTTTGTTCTCACTGGAACGACGGAGGTTGAGGGGCGACCTGATAGAATTCAACAAGATTATGAGGGGCATGGACAGAGTGGATAGTCAGAAGCTTTTTACCAGGGTGGAAGATTCAAAATCTAGGGGGCATAGGTTTAAGGTGTGAGGGGCAAGGTTTAAAGGAGATGTACAAGGCAAGTTTTTTTACACAGAGGGTGGTGGGTGCCTGGAACCCGCTGTCGGGGGAGGGAGTGGAAGCAGATACGATAGTGAGTTTTACGGAACGTCTGGACAAATACATGAATAGGATGGGAATAGAGGGATCTGGTCCCCGGAAGGGTAGGGGGTTTTAGTTCAGTCGGGCAGCATGGTTGGTGCAGGCTTGGAGGGCCGAAGGGACTGTTCCTGTGCTGTAATTCTCTTTGTTCTTTGAGAAGCTCGTCAACATCTTTTCCAAAAGGAAGGGGAGTCGAAAACTAGAAGACACAGGTTTAAGGTGAGAGGGGAGAGGGTCCAGAGGGCAATTCTTTTCACACATAGGGTGGTGAGGGATTGGAACAAGCTGCCAGAAGTCGTAGTAGAAGCGGACACAATTTTATATTTTAAAAAGCATTTAGACAGTTATTCTGGTAAGATTGGTATGGAGGGATTTGGGCCAAACGCAAGGCATTTGATACGAGCTTAATGGTAAAAACTGGGTGGCAGGGAAAAGTTGGGCCAAAGGGCCCATTTGTATCTGAGCTCTGTTTTCTGCCCGGAAACCATTTCTCAATCCATCCCAGTATTTTCCAAATTTGTGGATTGGACACAGTAAATTGCCGTTTCCTGTCCAAAGCTGTGTTGGTTCGGTGGATTAAGGTAAATGTGTGGGGTTACGGGGATAGGGCTGGGTCAAGGGCCTTGGTAAGATACTGTGTCAG